>NC_133131.1:153736277-154038673 GCF_048418815.1 Hemitrygon akajei
TTATCATATAATTCCTGCTTTTACTATATATTACTATTATTTTAGATTTTATGTGTTATTTGGCATGATTTGGTAGGTTATTTTTTGGGTCTGCGAATGCTCACAAATTTTTCCCATATAATTATATGGTAATTGCTTCTTCACTTTACGACATTCTGGCTTACGAACCATTTCATAGCAACGCTCTACCTTCGAATAGCGGGGGAAACCTGTATAATATAAGTACATATTTTAATGTCACATTTTCTGCATAAGATAATATAATAAGGATACACCATATAACTATATAACAATTACAGCACGGAAACAGGCCATCTCGGCCCTCCTAGTCTGTGCCGAATGCTTACTCTCACCTAATCCCACCAACCTGCACTCAGCCCATAACCCTCCATTCCTTTCCTGTCCATTTACCTATCCAATTTTACTTTATATGACAATACCGAACCTGCCTCTACCACTTCTACTGGAAGCTCATTCCACGCAGCTACTACTGTCTGAGTAAAGAAATTCCCCCTCGTGTTACCCTTAAACTTTTGCCTCCTAAGTCTCAACTCATGTCCTCTTGATTGAATCTCCCCTACTCTCAATGGAAATTATTCCCAGTTCTCAATGGAATAACACCTTATGCTTTTATTTCTTTTAGAGACCACAGTATATTAGGGAGGCTAAGTGCAGGGAAGCTGCTGAAGTATTTCACAGTTCGTTTCAGCAGAAAACCAATGTCGGTCAGAGAAGGTCACTAGAGCTTTCACTTGGACCATCTGCTTCACCAATGGCCAGCCTTTATTTCATATTTTGAGTCAAAGACAGCTGTCTCACAAAACACTTGTGAATTTGATGTCTTGCAAAATTAACAAATTAATTGACACAGACTGCTATGAGGTTGAGACTTCCTACAAAATGCTCAGATGTGCCAAGCAAGCCACATCACAGTACAAGGAAAGTCTGAGAAAGAAATAGAAAAGCTATTTTCATTAGCATTTAGCTGTTAGCATTAAGACTGCCAACAAAATACTCAACAAGGAATATATATATACACACACACATGTGTGTGTGTGTGTGTGCATAAATAGTTTCAATATGTGATCAAATAAATCATTGTGTTCTTTCATAATCAAATGTCCTGTATAAGTCCTTGGAGGTCAACTGGGGGGAGGGGTGATATGGGGTTGCGAGGGGTTGGGGGTGGTGATGCTACCTCCCTGAAATGAGTTTTTGCAGGGTGGTATGTCTGTATATGTGCCCAAGTCTTTTGTACAGTGCTGTATATGAAACATTGATCCCCTGGGGCCACGGTGCAAAAGACAGTAATATAGTCACACACAGCATGTATAGTTACAATCCAGCACATACAGTTGTGACCATTGGTGCTGCGTTTGACTATATGTACTGGGTTCTGCACCAAAGTGAGAAAGATCCAGACAAGCATTGTGTGATTAGGAAGCCTTGCCTGATCCCTTGCTAACATGAGATTTGGTCTGTTGTGGATCCTTGTGAAGATCATGTCTTGAGTGCCATAATGTAGCAGACATAAGGAAATCAACTTCCTGTAGACATCTAAACTCAAGAATAATGCTTCTTGGTGCTTTTGTCTGGCAGAGTCAAAAGCTTTTGTGAGGTTAGAAAAGTTTAAGTACATTTCTGTAGAAATTTATGCAGGAAGTTTGAAGTTCTACCTCAGGCCATGAACTTATCAATCACCCCTAATGAGTTATTAACTTCAAACTTTCTGCATAATCACTCAAAGAGTTGACCTGCATGTGCATGTAACGAGAGCTGTATAACTCATCGCCTTCTACCTTAGGCCACAAACTTATCAATCACTCCTGCTGTGGGCACTTTGTGGAGGTCCAAGATCCGTATGCTTCACAACCACTGGACTAAGTGTGTAAATGTAGGAGGGGACTATGTTGAAAAATAAATGTGCTGGGTTTTCTAAAATTGACTCACTCTACCTTAGCCCACAAACTTATTAGTCGCCCCTCGTATATGTCACCATATACAATCCCGAGATTCATTTACTTGTGGGCATACTCAATAAATCCATAATGGAATAATAGCCATAACAGAATCAATGAAAGACTGCACCAACTTCAGTATTTAACCAGTGTGCAAATACAAAAAAGAAAGAAGTAATAATAATTATAATAAATAAGCAATGAATATTGTGAGCATGAGATGAAGAGTCCTTGGGTTGTGGGAACAGTTCAATGACTAAGTGAAGCTGAGTGAAGTTATTCCCTTTGGATCAGGAGCCTGATGGTTGAGGGGCAATAACTGTTCCTGAACCTGGCAGTGTGAGCCTTGAGGCTCCTGCACTTTCCTCCCGACAACAGCAGTGAGACGAGAGCATTAAACAAATAAGTTGTTTATAATTAGTGAATGTAAGATCCAGAGACCAGACTTTAATCAAGGTTCAACATGACTTGCAAAAATTCAGCTGTGTTTGTTCAGTATCCTTCCCCCTTGGGTTGGTAACATTCTTTGTGACCACATTCAAAGTGATAACTTGCACAAAGTGACCACAATTTTATCTCCTTTACCATAGCATTGGAGTGAGGAGGGCTGTCAGCAGGACATCAATAGGATGCAAAACTAGGCTGAGAAGTAGCAGATGGCGTTCAACCCAGATAATTATGAGGTGGTTCATTTTGGTAGGTCAAATATGATGGCAGAATAGAGTATTAATGGTAAGACTCTTGACAGTATGGAGGATCGGAGGGATCTTGGGGTCCAAGTCCATAAGACACTCAAAGCTGCTGCACAGGTTGACTCTGTGGTTAAGAAGGCATATGGTGCCTTCATCAACCATGGGATTGAGTCAAAGAGCCAAGAGGTAATGTTACAGCTATATATGACCCTGGTCAGACCCCACGGAGTACTGTGCTCAGTTCTGGTCACTTCACTACAGGTAGGATGTGGAAACTATTGAAAGGGTGCAGAGGAGATTTACAAGGATGTTGCCTGGATTGGGGAGCATGCCTTATGAGAATAGGTTGAGTGAACTTGGCCTTTTCTCCTTGGAGTGACGGAAGATGAGAGGTGACCTGATAGAGGTATTGATCATGCGGATAGTCAGAGGCTTTTTCCCAGGGCTGAAATGGCTATCAAGAGAGGGCACAGTTTTAAGGTGCTTGGAAGTAGGTACAGAGGAGATGTCAGGGGTAAGTTTTTTACTTAGAGAGTGGTGAGTGCGTGGAATGGGCTGTTGGCGACAGTGGTGGAGGTGGATATGATAGGGTCTTTTAAGAGATTCCTGGATAGGTACATGGAGCTTAGAAAAATAGAGGGCTATGAGTAACCTTAGGTAATTTCTAATTAAGTACGTGTTCGGCATAGCATTGTGGGCCGAAGGGCCTGTATTGTGCGGTAGTTTTTTAATGTTTCTATGAATATTGAAAGGCCTAGATAGAGTGGATGTAGGGAGGATGTTTCCTGTGGTGAGGGAGTCTAAAACCAGAGAGCATAACCTCAGAATAGAAGGACATCCATTTAGAACAGAGATGAGGAGAAACTTCTTTGGCCAGAGAGTGGAATACGGTGACACAGACGGCTGTGGAGGTCAGGTCATTGAGTATATTTAAAGCGGAGGTTGGTAGGTTCTTGATTTGTCAGGACATCAAAGGTAATGGGAAGGGGAAGACAGGAGAATGGGGTTAAGGGAGATAATAAGTCAGCTATGATTGAATGGCAGAGCAGACTTAATGGGCTGAATGGCCTAATTCTGTCTTATGGTTTTATGGTCTAAGCTGCTTCAAAGTTTATGGAAATAATAACTACGCTTTTACATTAATACAGTTCCATCTGGTTCCAACAATTCGTGATAGAGAGCTATGCAGAAGGATAATTCTTGGGAGTTTCTAGAGTGTGTTACATGGCTGGCACAGCATTGTGGGCTGAAGAGCCTGTAATGTGCTGTAGATTTCTATGATTCTGTAATCTTCTAAGTACTCAGAAATGTGAGTCCATGAATATTTTGAAGAATTGAAAATTGTCAAAGATATGGAGGGTTGTGATCCGGGAGGAAAGTCAGTTTGGCATGGACTAGAAAAGGGCCTGTTTCTGTGCTGTAATAATACTAATAGTTTATTTATAAAGCATTTTTAATACAGATGATGTACTTCAAAGTGCTTTGCAATGGGATAAAGTGTGAACATGAAAGCAACGGACAAAATGATGTTAGTTAAAAGCAAGCATAAATAAAAAGGTTTTGAGCTGGCTTTTAAAAGTCAACTGACTTTGCATCGCTTTTAAAAACGCAAACACGAGGAAATCTGCAGATGCTGGAAATTCAAGAAACACACACAAAATGCTGGTGGAACGTAGCAGGCCAGGCAGCATCTAAAGGAAGAAGTATAGTCAACGTTTCGGGCAGAGACCCTTCGTCAGGACTAACTGAAAGAAAAGATAGTAAGAGATTTGAAAGTAGGAGGGGGAGGGGAAAATCCGAAATGATAGGAGAAGACGGGAGGGGAAGAGGTGAAGCTAAGAGCTGGAAAGGTGATTGGCAAAAGGGATACAGAGTTGGAGCAGGGAAAGGATCATGGGATGGGAGGCCCGCCACCCCACTTGGGTTAGGGTTCCCCTTATCCTCACCTACCACCCCACCAGCCTCCGGGTCCAACATATAATTCACTGTAACTTCCGCCACCTCCAACAGGATCCCACTACCAAGCACGTCTTTCCTCCCCCCCCCCCCCACCTTCTGCTTTCCGCAGGGATCACTCCCTACGCGATTCCCTTGTCCATTCATTCCCCCCCATCCCTTCCCATCAATCTCCCTCCTGGTACTTATCCTTGTAAGCAGAACAAGTGCTACACGTGCCCTTACATTTCCTCCCTCACCACCATTCAGGGCCCCAGACAGTCCTTCCAGGTGAGGCAACACTTCAGCTGTGAGTCGGTCGGTGTGGTATACTGCGTCCGGTGCTCCCGGTGCTGCCTTTTATATATTGGTGAGACCTGAGGCAGACTGGGAGACCGTTTTGCTGAACACCTACGCTCTGTCCGCCAGAGAAAGCAGGATCTCCAGGTGGCCACGCATTTTAATTCCACATCCGCATTGTGGTCACTTTGAGGTGAGGAGGGATTTTTTTTTAGCCAGAGTGTAGTAGATCTGTGGAATGCTCTGCCACAGACTGCAGTGGAGGCCAAGCCCATGAGGATATTTAAGGCGGAAGTTGATCGTTCCTTGATTGGTCAGGGCATCAAAGGATATGGCGAGAAGGCAAGTGTGTGGGGTTGAGTGGGATCCAAGATCACTCATGATGAAATGGCATAGTAGACATGATGGGCTGAATGGCCTAATTTGCTCCTATGTCTTGTGGTTTTACATTCATTTCTCAGAGCAATATCAGGAGAGTTTGATCCATCAATCTGCCTTTGATTGAATCCTACTTCCTTTGATGAACATAAAGGTTCATTAATGTAATTAAATTAAAAGTACTCTTTAAAATTTCAATCCATTTTGACTGAAGCAGAGATAACTAAGTGTGATAATTAGATTTGTGGAAATGGCTTTTTGCCAAATTTTCTCTTTGACTTTTGAAGGTGTTGACCCCCTTGTTTTCAGAGTTGAAAATTATCCCTGTAGCATTTTTCTTCATGCATTAAATCTCAAACATTGTTTGGAAGCAGCCAAAATTCTTTAGATGCAAGATATATCCAAATCAGTTTTATTATCACTGATACATGTTGTGATATTTGTTAAGTGGCAGTGGAAGACGTAAATTACTGTGAGTTCCAATGGAAAAGTAAATAAGTAAATAAATAGCACAAGAGTGGAATGTTGAGGTAGTGTTCATGGGTTCCTGAACTGTTCTGAAATTTGATGGCAGTGTTTCTAAAACATTGAGTGTGGGTCACTAGGTTCCTGGACCTCCTCCCTGATGGTAGTAATGAGAAGAGGGCATGTCCTGGCTGGTAACAGTTGTTATTGATGGAAGCCACCTTTTTAAGTCAATGCCTTTTGAAACATAGAAACATAGAAACGTAGAAACATAGAAAATAGATGCAGGAGTAGGCCATTCAGCCCTTCGAGCCTGCACCGCCATTCAGTATGATCATGGCTGATCATCCAACTCAGAACCCTGTACCTGCTTTCTCTCCATACCCCCTGATCCCTTTAGCCACAAGGGCCATATCTAACTTCCTCTTAAATATAGCCAGTGAACCGGCCTCAACTGTTTCCTGTGTCAGAGAATTCCACAGATTCACCACTCTCTGTGTGAAGAAGTTTTTCCTCATCTCGGTCCTAAAAAGCTTCCCCTTTATCCTTAAACTGTGACCCCTCGTTCTGGACTTCCCCAACATCGGAAACAATCTTTCTGCATCTAGCCTGTCCAATCCCTTTAGAATTTTATACGTTTCAATAAGATCCCCCCTCAATCTTCTAAATTCCAGTGAGTAAGATGGGACCAGGCCAGGAAATACACAATCATTTGCAACACAAACAGAAATAGTGGGGAGGAAGAAAAGCCCACTACCATGGCTGTCATTCTGATTGCTCCAAGTCACACCTTCTTGTCCAAAGTGATCATCCAGGAGCGGCAGAGATTTGTCCTACTCACACAAAAGGCTAATTGAACTGTGCAAGTACGGCAGCATCTATGGAGGAGACAAACAGTCAATGTTTCAGGACAAGACCCTTCACCACGGCAAAACATCAATAGATAGTTTCATAACTTACTGAGTTCCTTCAGCATTTTGTGCACGTTGCTGAGGATTTCCAGCATCTGCAGAATCTCTTGTGTTCAGAGTATTTGCCCTTCGAGTGAATCCATACCCAGAGAGGCAGCCCACCTGCAGAAGGAAAATAGCATCTTCAGAGTGGTTGTTATCAGGCCATCTACCATGATTCTGAGCAGCACCTTAACCTTCTGGGTCAGAAAGGTGAAAATCCAGAGGAGATTTACTAGGACACTGTCTGGACTAGAGGGGACATCTTATGAAGATATACTGAGTGAGCTGGGGCTTTATTCTTTGAAAAGGAGGAGGAGAGGTTACTTGGTAGAGGTGGTGCAAGTTGATAGGAGGCTTAGGCAGAGCAGATAGCCGGAGATATTTTCCCCAGGGTGGACATGACTAATGTACAGAAGAATAATTTTAAGGTGATTGGGGGGGGGGGGGATGTATAGGGGAGATGTCAGAAGCAAGTTCTTTACACAGAGAGTGGTGGGTGCATGGAATGTCCTGCCAGGGCTGGCGGTAGAGGCAGATACATTAGGGACATTTAAGAGAATTGTAGATAGGCACATGGATGATAGGAAAATGGAGAGCTATATAGGACAGAAGGTTGGTTTGATCTTAAAGTAGGTTAAAAGGTTGGCACAACACTGGGCCAAAGGGCCTGTACTGTGCTGTACTCTTTCTATGTTCTATACATAGGTGCCAGCCAATCACTTCACCTTTTGCTGCATATAGCTGAGGGCTCACATTGGTCATTTGGACCTGACTCCTGTAACACTGATAGGAAACTTCCTTCAAGAGCATTGATCTTTATTCCTTCTAAAATAACCAGAATCTGAGCAATGCAAGTGGAAAGAAAACATAGTCAATCTGTGTATTTAAAAGCAGTTTTAGTCTGATTTGGCCTGACTTGTGTCCCATCTGTAAATCCTTTGCATCTGGGTCAGTATGAAGATGCCAAATGTGCATGATAGTTGTCAGTTTTAGCCTTGAGTAATAAATCTTATCTCTCATCACAATAAACAAACTGTCACATATTCTGTTTTCTTACAGGTGTCAGTTCCTGTGATTTTATTGCAGCCTCTGTTAACTCTACCTATCACCTCCCAGCCTCTGTCACTATTCCACTCTTCCCTTCTCCATCTGCCTATCACCCCTCCGACCTGGATCGATCTATAGCTTGCCATCTCTCGCGCCACTCCTTCCCCTCACCTCTTTATATGGACTATCTTCCCTCTACTACCAGTCCAGATAAAGAGTCTCGACCCACAATATCAACAGAGCTGAAAAAGGTTTGTTTATTATCAAATTACGTATATGTCAATGTATTTTATTTTGAGATTCATTTTCTTGCAAGCATTCACAGTAGAACAAAGAAAAACAATAGAATCAATTGAAAACTACAACCAATTGCCAAAGACAAAATTATAATGAATACATAATAAATAAATAAATAAGACTGTGAACATAAGTTGTAGAGCCCTTAGGTCATTGAATCAGTTCAGTGTTGATGTGAGTGAAGTTAACAGTCCATTTTCCTCCACAGATGCTGTCTGACTTGCTGAATTCCACTGGCAGTTTGTCTTTGTTCTGGATTCTAGCATCTGCAATCTTTTATGTTGCTGGAATTTTATTTGTAACATTCTCTAAAAAGAACAAAACTGCTTGGTTTCTTGGCGTACAGCTTCACCTTCAGTTAGGAAAACCAATGCAAATGCATATTTGTGAGTTATTTTTATTTTTTATTTTTATTGATTGGTATGAAGTGTCAATTCTAATTTCAGTCCATATAGATATAATTTTTCTGGAAGTAAAACTAATGGAATGCTCTCATTTGTTGGTTGCCTTTGTTAATTAAATATTTATTGGAGGGAATCATTACATATTTGCTGAGTATTTCATTTGTACACTGCACTGAATTTCCTCAATTCAAGTTAAAGGATGGACCAACAGTGCTGGTGTGATGGTTTGATGTGTACTGGCCATTCAATAGGTCTGCCAAAAAAGCAAAGAACTATAGATACTGTAAAGCTGCTGATCTCAATCTTGAACTTATTAATTAAAACAGGTATGTAAGATTTGGATGTAGCTGTACAGTACTGTGCAAAAGTTTTAGACACGTATATATAGCTAGGACCTAAGGATTCTGCACAGTACTATACTTGTCAGTGTGGAGCGGAGAGCGAGTTTGTAAATCTGGTGGGAGCAAAAGACGTTGGGAATGGTGAGGGTGGAGCACTGTGGGAGGGGTGTGGGACAGGTGGCGGAGAAGGAGTGCCAGGGGTGGGGAAGGTGCGGATGCAGACACACCCAGCACTGAGACACTAGGCAAAGTTATTTGATTCCAAACAATTGGTTTATTTATCATTACAGAATATCTCTCTGGTGCTTCCCACTCCATTTCCTCTCTCTTCCCCTCTTCCCAACCATGATTTCCTTCTCCCTGCCCACTTCCCACTCTCAGTCCACCGTAGAGACCCATATCAGAATAAGGTTTATCATCACTCACATACGTAATAAAATTTGTGGGTTTTTTTTGCAGCAACAGTACAGTGCAGTACATAAAATTACTACAGTACTTTGCAAAAGTCTTAGGTACCATAGCTATAAATATATATATGTGCCCAAGACTTTTGCACAGTTCTGCCGGAGGCATGATCAGTAAGTTCACTCATGGCAAGGAGATTGGTGGAGTAGTTGACACTGTGGATGATGGTCTTAACTTGTAGGGTGATATCTGCAGTTTGTGTTGGTGAAATGGGCCAAGGAATGGTCGAGTTTGATCTCGATCAATGTGAGACAATGCATTTTGGAATACTAATGAGGCCATCAGAAATCATAGTTCCCAGTGCACCGTGGAACATAGGGATCTTGATGTGCAAGTCCAAAGATCTTTGAAGGCCACAGTGTAGGTCAATAAATTTGTAATATGGTAAACAGGTTTATTATTGTTATACGTGCCAACGTTCAGTGAAAATATTGATTTGCAGATCATCCATAGAGATTATTTAATTACAACGGTGCACTGAGGTAGTACAGGGGAAAACAATAACAGAATACTGAATAAAGAGTCACAGTTAGAGAGAAAGAAAAGGCAGGCAGACAGTAAGATAGAAGGCCAGAAGCTCAGTGGACTGCAAGGTGAAAGAGTCCACCTTAGCAGATCAGGGGACCATTCAATAGGTTTACATCAGCAGGATAGAAGCTATTCTTGAGCCCGGTGGAGCATGCTTTCAGGCTTTTGTATCTTCTGCCCAATGGGAGGAGGAGAAATTAACATGGTAAATTGGCCCTCATTAGTTGGGGCATTTTGTATAAAAGAGTATAAAATATTACTCAGGTCTCAATGTGCAGTTCTAATTACTGTAGTATAGGAAAAACATGATATGGATGGACTGGTGCAGAATGGATGCACCTGGACCATGGTTGGAGCAGACATGAGGAGAGAGTGGAGAGCCTGGGTCTGTTTACCCTGAGCTGAGGAGGTTGAGAGGAGCCATGACTGAGGCATGTTGAATTAGGAGTATATACAGTGCCTGTTAAAAGAATTCATCTCCTTGGACGTCTTTGTGCCTTATTTTTTTACAACATTGAATCACAGTGGATTTAATTTGGCTTGTTGACACTGATCAACAGAAAAAGACTTTTGTGTCAAAGTGAAAACAGATCTCTTCAAAGAGATCTGAATTAATTACAAATATAGAACAAATTAATTGATTGCAAAAGTATTCACCCCCTTCAAGTCAGTATTTTGTAGATGCGCCTGTGGCAACAATTACAGCCTTGAGTCTGTGTGGGTAGGTCTCTATCAGCTTTGTACACCTGGACTCTGCAATTTTTCCTCAGTTTTTCTTTACAAAACTGCTCAAGCTCTATCAGATTGCATGGGGATTGTGAGTGAACAGCCCCTTGCAAGTCCAGCCACAAATTCTTAATTGGATCAAGGTCTAGACTCTGTTCACTCCAGGACATTAAGCAATTCCTGTGTATCTTTGGCTTTATGCTTTAGGTTATTGTCTTGCTGGGAAACAAATCTTCTTCCAGGTCACAGTTCTCTTGCAGACTGCATCAGGTTTTCTTCCAGTATTTCCTGTATTTTGCTGCATTCATTTTACCCTCTACCTTCACAAACCTTCCAGAGCCTGCTGCAGTGAAACATCCACACAGCATAATGTAGCCACCACAGTGCTTCACAGTAGAGAAGGTGTGCTTTTGATAATGTGTGGTATTTGGCATATACCAAACATAGTGTTTAGCCTGATGGCCAAGACGTTCAATTTTGGTTTCATCAGACAACAGAACATTCTTCCAGCTGACTTCACATGTCTTCTGTCAAACTCTAACCAAGATTTCAAGTGAGCTTTTTTCAACAGTGGCTTTCTCTTTGCCACTCACCAATAAAGCTGTCATGGTTCCGGTTGGCCGTTCCCCTTTAACGCTTCTTTCTCCCTGATTATGCCCTAATTTCAGTCATTAGATCTCCATTTGCTGCTAATTTACTCAATTACAGTACACCTGGTTTTCATCAGAGACTGTGAAATAAATACTATGGCATCGCTATCACAGGTTGCCAGTTTGTTTGTCTATTCCCATGTGATAACTTCGTTTCTTGACTGCTTAGAACTGTTTGTTCCAAGTTCAGCTCCAGTTTCAAGATATTCCATGAAAACCCCGTCTCCGTGTCAAGACTCCATATCAGAACTCCGTGTCAAGATTCCTCCAGTTTGCTGTTCAACGTTCACGTCCGCACCTGCATCTCCAACTCAATCTCCGTGCCTGTGTCCTGCACTTGAGTTCTGCTCAGTCGCTCCGTGCAACAAAAGCTGTGACGGTGAGGCAGCTGGGTAACAGTTGTCATATGCAAGACTCTCCCACCTCAGCACTGAAGCTTGTAACTCCTCCAGAGTTGTCATAGGTCGGTGAGGTTGGGTATTGAGATGGGTAAAAGTTTTAGTCCTAATAAAACCTCCAGCCTATAGTGGAAGCCAGTGACCATCGCATCCATGCCGCTACGTTGGCAGGAGACACCATTCAAATGGACCCTTGAATGTAGTAGGTTATATAATGCATATGTTCCAATCTCTGGGAAACCCATTTCTTTTGGTTAAATGGGAGCACTTCAACACATTCAATTTCTTTAAGCGCACATGCTGCATCATCTTTTTATCAACAGTAAGATTTACTAGCCTTCAATATATAGATGTTACAGGATCATGAGAACTATAACCATAAACTTAATAGAAAAGTTTAATGGACAGGACTCCACAAAGAAGCTTAGAGCCAGAGAAGAACTTTAAAGTACATTCACTGTTGCGATGTTGGAAACATGTAGCGAACTGCACATAGCAAAATCCCACAAATGTAATGCGATAATGACTTGATAATCTGCTCCAGTAATATTGCAAAAGAAATATATAATTGTCAGAATAATGCAAAGTTTACCCAAACACTGTTTTAGCAACTCAAACCAAAATTTGGACTGTGCCATCTCTTGAGAGGAGTGTCTCATCCATTGGTGGAGAACACTAACAATAGGAGCTGGAATGACCGTCTCTTGGCATGCTTGACTGGATTGACCATTATTGTGCATGAGCATCTGGAGTGGATTTTGAAGTCTCAACATCCTAGCTCTGAGGCATGGACACTACTAACTTAGCTGACTTTTGCGTAAAATCATTGGACCTGCACATTTTCCATTGACATGAGAGTGATCTTGGGAATGAAAGGGTTAATGTTTGAGGAGCGTTTGACGGCTCTAGGCTTGTACTCACTTCGGTTTAGAAAAATGAGAGGGGGTCTCATTAAAACCTATCAAATATTGAAAGGTCTAGATAGAATGGATGTTTCCTATAATGAGGGAGTATACGACCAGAGGGCACAGCCTCAGAATAATCATATAACCATATAACAATTACAGCACGGAAACAACCAATCTCGGCCCTTCTAGTCCGTGCCGAACACTTACTCTCACTTAGTCCCACTGACCCGCACTCATCCCATAACCCTCCATTCCTTTCCTGTCCATATACCTATCGAATTTTACTTTAAATGACAGTACCGAACCTGCCTCTACCACTTCTACTGGAAGCTCGTTCCACACAGCTACCGCTCTCTGTGTAAAGAAATTCCCCCTCATGTTACCCTTAAACTTTTGCCTCCTAACTCTCAACTCATGTCCTCTTGTTTGAATAAACAGACATGTCTAGAATAGACAGATATGTCTTTTGAAGAGAGGTGAGGAAGAATTTCTTTAGCAGTTGTTGTTCAGACCAAAATTCAGAATGGGGAAGAAATGTGGCCTAAGTGATTTTGACCGTGGAATGATGATTGGTGACAGACAGCTGGTGGCTTGAGTATCTCAGAAACAGATCTCCCAGGACTTTCCCGTAGTGTTTCCTAGAGTTTACAGAGAAAGGTGCAAAATACAAATAAAAAGCATCCAGTGAGTGAAAATACCTTGTTCACAGTGCCAGAAGGTGACAACTCAAAGAAAGTCTTACAACAGTGGTGTGCAGAAGTACATCTCCGAACACACAACATGTCAAACTTTGAAGAGGATGGGCTACAGCAGCAGAAGACCATGAGCATACACTCAATGGCCACTTTTTGAGGTACAGGAAGTAGTTAGTGAAGTAGACAGTGAATGACTGTCCACCAGGAAACTGCAGGAGCAGTGACAAGTGCTTCCTGTTGATCTGTTCACCAACGTCTCTTCAGCACGTGATTTCCTTCTGCCAAACTCAGTTGGTGTCAGGTGTGATTCGGAAGCCCCTCTAGTTCAGTGACAGGGATAGGAGCCTGGCTGAGCACTCTGTGGTCACATTTATCACAGATAGAAAAGGATTTCAGTTAACCATATAACAATTACAGCACGGAAACAGGCCATCTCGGCCTTTCTAGTCCATGCCGACGCTTACACTCACCTAGTCCCACTGGCCCGCACTCAGCCCGTAACCCTCCATTCCTTTCCTGTCCGTATACCTATCCAATTTTAGTTTAAACGACAATACTGAACCTGCCTCTATCACTTCTACTAGAAGCTCATTCCACACAGCTACCACTCTCTGAGTAAAGAAATTCCCCCTCATGTTACCCTTAAACTTTTGCCCCCCAACTCTCAAATCATGTCCTCTTGTTTGAATCTCCCCTACTCTCAATGGAAAAAGCCTATCCATGTCAACTCGGTCTATCCCCCTCATTATTTTAAATGCCTCTATCTAAAATAATTTTTGACCAATGTTTTTAAACATTTTAAAAATGAAGCTAAATATTTCCAACGTATAATTGTCTTTAATTTAAAGATCATTATATTTAATTCTTAAGCCATTAAGTTTTCTAAATAGTAATTATGCGTCACTAACACTTAATGCATCAAAGCATAGTATACAACACGAATGGTTTATGTACGCACATCACTGAGGATACTTACATTTATTGTTCCAACCTATTTGCCCTGGCAGGCTACATCAGGGTTCAGATGTAATGCTCTGTAAAGCCTTAGAGTTCTGGAACTCTACAGCACAGAGACTGGCCCTTTGGCCCATCTAGTCAGTGCTGAATATTATTCTGCCTAGTCTCATCGATCTGCATCCAGACTGTAGCCCTCCACACCCCTCCCATCCATGTCCTTTTCCAAATTTTTCTTCAATGTTGAAATCAAACCTGCATCCACCACTTCCACAGGCATCTCGTCCCACACTTTCACCACCCACTGAGTGGAGGCATTTCCCTTCATGTTTCCTTTAAGCATTTCTCCTATCACCCTTAACCCATAACCTATAGTTCTAGTCTGACCCAACCTCAGTGGAGAAAGCCTGCTTGCACTTACCCTTCATAAATTGGTAAAGGTATTACTGAAACACATGGATTTTTACCACAATCCAGGGGCTCAGAGTTACCATTATTGACGCCATATTTTTAATTCTCAATTTATTTAATGCTTTGAATTGAAATTGCCCAGCTGGCCTGGCATAATTTGAACTTATCTCTGCTGATCAGTGTTGCAGAGCTCCAGATATCAATGCAGCAGTTTGACTGCACCTTCTAAAGTTATTTTCTTTCTGTGGTGGTTACTAAAGTGCACAACTCTGAAGGAGCAGCAGATTACTGACAGCCACTTATGGATTTCAGTGTTGGCAGAGTGTGTTTACACACCAGTTCCTGCTGTAACATTGGCGAATCTTGGCAGTGTGACCATCATTAAAACCATCAAGCAAGTTGGTGCTAATTTCTAATGGCTGAGCAGAACACGTACATAAATGCTATGATGGTTGGCATAAATCGAGAGCATTCATGAAAGCTCTTTGAGGACCAGCTTGTGACTCCACAGGTCTCCTTCCTCTGGTGCCATTTATTTGCCAGTGCTAGCTGGCTACGTCCTGATGACTGAAGATCTAGAATAAGTAGAATTCTGTATCAGTGCTGGTGTCATTAACAAAAGAAAAGAAAAAAATGTGCTGAATTTATCAAATGATTTAGATCAAGCTCAAACATCTTTCAGTTTTTAACTTCAGTTCTTCCGCTGTGGCTGCACTGTCAGCACAACACTTTACAGTGGCCAGTCAGGGTTCAATTCCCGTCGCTGCCCGTAAGGAGTTTGTATTCACCTCATGACTGCGTGGGTTTCCACTGGGCACTGGTTTGCTCCCACATTCCAAAGAGTTGGTGAATTATGAGCATGTCTGCTGACACTTGGGAGCTGCCCAGTATGAGCTCCAATGGTTGGTTTTCACAGAAAACAGTGCATTTCACTCTATGTTCCAATGTTTCGATGTACAGGTGACACATAATGCTGATCTTTATCTTAAACATTTCGTACAATATGTGCTTATTTTTAATAGTGTGCATTAAAGAATCCAATAAAAGATTCACAGTAAAGAAGGCCAAACAGTATTCCCTTTTCAGATATGCACTTGACCTCAGAAGGAGAAGGGAGTACAGAAGTAGAAAATGATAGAATAAGAAAATGTGTATAATTCCTTTTGCCCATCTTGAATCTTGGAATGATGTCAGTTGATAAGGTCATGGAATGTTTTTGCCATTTGGTTAGATTGTGACTGATCCATAATGTATCCACAGGGATTATGCAGTGTACTGCAGCTTGCCCTACACAGCAGAAACTGGGGATCTCGCCTGCCTCTTGATGTCTGCCAGAATCTGCAAAGCCTCTCCCTATCCCCTCTGTGTGCTCAGGCCAGCGAGTCGCCTCAGCTTTTGGAAGGATGTTAGCTGACCAAATCTGATGCCACCACTGATCATGGGCAGGGATCAGGCCTTCCCATGGGATCGATTCCCTCGAAAGCTGGCCACGTATCCCAGGAGGCTGTCAGCCCCACTCACAGTCCCTCCAATCCCTGTATCTCTCTCTCTCATTGTCTCCTTATTTCCATGTCACCTTCTTCCGCAACTCTATCCCTCTTCCCTTCTCTCTATCGCCATCTTCAGCCTGCCCCTCCTCTTCCTTGTATCCTGCTTTCTTCCTCTGTCTCTCCATCTCCCATCCCTCCATCACTGTTTCACACTCTCTTCCAATGTAGCATGATTCCCTCACCTCTCCAGCAACATCCCATTCTTACCCCTCCCCTCTCCCGATCTTCTTCTCCCTCCTTCCCCAGATGTCTGACCCCACACCCACTTAGCTAGAAGAATCCTATTGTGAAATACTGTTCCCATTTGATTGAATTGTTTGTCTAACATAAATCAATGGTGATCTATTTAAGAGACAGTAGAACTTGTTTTCCTTCCTTCATTTTTCAGAATCAGTATGCCACTGGCAAGACCAGCATTCATTGCCCTTTCGAACTGTCCTTGAGGTGGTGGGGGGGGGGGGGGGGGGAGGGTGAGATGTCTCACTGAAATACTGTAGTCCGCGCAGCGTTGTCTGAGGAACTGAAATTTTAAATCCAGATGACCAGAGTTGCATTTCCAAATCAGGGTGTTGTGTAACTTAGAGGGGAACCTGTAGGTGGCAGTATTTCTAGATATCCTGTAGCCTTTGTACTTCATGGCTAGAGGTCACAGCTTTGTGGCTGATGCAAAGGTTTTGGAGTTATTTGCAAATTTATAGTTAACTCCAGTAGCTGAAGAACATTTGTTTCTTTATGTCCTCTAAAGCAACGTTCATGTCTGGGTAGCCTCCAACTTCTGGTAAGTTCTCTCCTCTGCTGCCTTCTCTCCATTGATACACCATCCAGATATCTGGTGATGGAGGAGAAGAAGCTGTTCCCAAAATGTTAAGTCTGTGTCCTGTACTTCTATCCGACGGTTGTGATGAGAAGAGGGCATGTCTCTGCTTTCTCTACTGTAGTTGTTATTTTGTAATGGAAAATATTTGTAATTTTATTTTATAATGGAAAGTAGAAAATATCACGATCTATTGATTTTCATTGGCATCTTCTCTTGTAATAATGGTTTCAGATCTATTTGAGGATATGCAGTCCTCTTAATTTGAAAACTCTGGCATCAGTAAAAGTGACAGTGAAATTATCTTTGTAAAGTCCTAGTTGGTTCGCTGTTGGCTGTTAGGAAATGGAACTTGCTCCCCTGACATGGTGTGTCTAATGATAAGAATTCGGCACAAATGTTGTGATGAAAAGTCTCTTTTCACAGATGCTGCTTGGCCTGCCAAGTGCTTCCAGAATTTTCTGTCCTTATTTCAGATTTGTAGCCACTGCAGTTTTTTTGATTTCCAAAATGAATGTTGTTGACTTCAAAGCTTCCTCTGAGACAAGCCGACCTTCTTTAATTAAACCACTATGGCTGGTTCAAGTTGCAGACCCATTATTGTGACATAGCAAAGATTGTCATTGTCACCATTGCTCATATTCTGGAAATACTTTTTATAAAAGGACTCTGTCTTAAAATGTTGTACAAACCAAAGGGATACCCTTTCTCATTCATGGGAATCCTTTAATTCATTGAGGAGGTAACTGAATGAGTGGAGCTCTACTGCTTGATTTAGACAATTTTTGGATCCAGAAGCCCTTTATAAAAGAAATCTTTTAACTGTTTCAAAGCGGACTAATTCATGTGGCTGAAATCCTTGCACATCTGCAACACGGAGATCGGTGAAGGGTATCATTTCTTGTCCTTGAAGACGTTGAATGCGTGGAATAATCTGTCTGGATGGCACTCAGACCAAAGTTTTCACTGCCTCTCAGAACAAAAATAAACCGATTACCAGACATTATTAAAACCGATAATGAATGGGTAACATAGATGATGAAGATGAAGCAGATTCGAGGAGAATGCCATTAATTTCAGTGAATCTCGAGCAGAGAGGTTTTATTTTTCCCTCACTTGATGAAATCTATCAACCCTGCAGGACTGGGAGAACAAAACAGAGTAGGACTTACACGGTGAATGATAGGGTACTGAGGTGTGGGGTAGAACAGAGGGATCTGGAAAAATGGATCCATAATTCCTTCAAAGTGGCATCATGGTTTTATAGGGCTATAAAAAGAACTTTTGGCACAGTGGTCTTCTGAAATTAAAGTATCAAGTACAGGAGTTAGGATGTTATGTTGAAGTTGGAGAGGCCTAATTTGAAGTGTTGTAGTTCTGGACACTTGCTTTCAGGAAAGGTATTAATAAGATTGAAAGAGTACAGAGACAATTAGCAAGAATATTAAAAGGACTTAAGGACGTGAGTTATAGGGAAAGGCTAAATAGGTTAGGACTTTATTCCCTAAAGCATATGAGTATGAGAGGTTTGATAGAAGTATACAGAATTATGAGGAGTATAGATAGGGTAAATTCAAACAGGTTTTTTCCCCACTCAGGTTAGGTGAAACTAGAACTGGAGGTCATAGGTTAAGGGTGAAAGGTGAAATATTTAAGGATAATTTCATTTAGAGGGTGGTGTGTGTGTGTACCAGTCTGCCAACATAATGTGTTGATGTCAATTAAAGGGTCTTTGGCTGTTTTGGTTGCTTACCCAAGGCAGCAGGAAGTGTAGACAAAGTCAGTGGAGGGAAGGTTGTTTTTAGTGAGCCTATGACTATGTTGGGTGATCTCTGGTAGTGGCTGGGTCAGTTGGAATTTGTGTAGGTTCACTTTAGGCTTCAAGGACAGAAGTAACAGCTGTTCCAGTCTCAGGTGCTCATCTGGCATTTTGTTTTAAACTTAAAATTACAAAAAGCACCAGCCGTCAAATTTGCTGCGGTAAATTAGTGGGAATTGCAGAGAGGGAGAGAGACGAAGCATTTTGAAGATGCACACTAGAGACACAATTAAAGCTTAATGGGATTTAGGCTGTGAGATAATGAACTATTTAAATGATGGATACACCATAGGATAATTGGCATTGATCAAGCCTACTTTTATCTCTGCCAATGACAAAGCTGAACATGCAGTAACAGTGGCTCTATATTTGGCTTGCAGAGATAATGGCCACAATGGGAATAAATGTGATGGTGTGTCATATGGTCATCCATGAAGACAATGTAATTTAAACTCCATTAACATCTTTTGGGTATGACACTGCAATGTTAAACCGCGTTATTGAGCTGTAGAGCTGCAGAAGGGATCAGTGGAATTGGAGTATATCTGCTGATGTAGCTTTAGGACTAGAACATAACATGACTGCTCAATATGCCACCGATTCTGGACAAGATAGCGCTGAACCACAGTGAGGTGTTGCAGGGAGCTTACAAAACTTTTAAGTATACTTCTTCTGAACTACTCTCACTGCAATCTTAAGCCTGTAACTTACCTTCGAATCATGTACATTTAAGCGGTTGTAATGAGCTAGTGATTTCATGATCTTCTGAAGGACTTGTCGTACTTCACTCTCAAGCATACAGGTATGGTACCTTTAAGCAGATGAAGGTACACTGCCTTGGCTGTATGAGAGGGAGGAGGAGAGGACTCCAAGCTAGACTGAAATACAGGGGAATGAAATGTGCTGTACCCAGCATCTCCAGCAAATGGATGATTACTGGAGAACAAGATTGAGGACCTAAGAGCAAAATTTCTGTATTGGGAAATGAAGAATTGCTGTGTTCTGTGTTTCTTGGAGACATGGTTCACTCTGGACATGCTGGCTATGTCAATAAGGCCCGAGGTCTTCTTGATATACCGGATGGACCGGACTGCTGATTTGGAGAATGTAAAAGGTGGAAGTCTGTATTTTACGATAAAAGCTTTGTGGTGCTCAGTCACAGTTGACCCTACCTTGTGGCTAGTTGACAAAATAGTCAGATAGGTGTTTTATTTGGAAATCATTGCATATAGCACAGATTTTGTATCTTAGTTACAGAGGAGACATGAAATTGAGCAAGATAATGTACATAGTTATGTTGCTTAATCCCTCCTGTCTTTGACATTTACCCACTCTTTGTTTTTGATTTGATTCATTAGGCTAAAACATCTTTCACAGGCACTGCTAGATGCAAGAAAGGGTCTGCCAATGTCCATCAACTTTGCAAGGTCACAAAAACTTCATTTTGAAGTGCAGATGTCATTTCAGAAGAGCTGCTAATGAGTTTGGATCTGTTTTTTTCTTGAACAGCAAATTTGAAGTCATTGTACTGTTTAACTATGACAGTATTTTCATCAAGAAAATCAGAATATTTTCCATACAAGGCTCTGACTGAAGTCACAATCTGCAAGCACAGAAAAAGCAAAAACTACCCATTCTTGTAGCTCATCCTCAGGAAGCCTCTCTTCTATATAAACACAGAGAAGGTTTGTAAAGGTCAATGAAGAATTTGAATCAACTGTCATCTTTTTGCACTTCTTTGCTATTTCTTCAAGCATGTCTTTTTGAATAACCCTGTTGATAATGTCAAGAAATTCAAACGCATAATTTTTGTTTGTCCAACTGAAAGCTCTTTTCCATATTTTGGAGCTTTTAGTTCAGTTTCTACTGTTTCATTAAGCTATTCTGCTTTAAATTAACTAGTTTTCTCTTCACAAGCTAGAGAAAATTTGCAGATGCTGGAAATTCAAGTAACAGACACAGAATGCTGGAGGAACTCAGCAGGCCAGACAGCATCTAAGGAAAAGAGTACAGTTGACATTTCAGCTCAAGACCCTTCAGCAGGACTGGAGAAAAAAAGATGAGGAGTCAGAGCTAGAAGGTGGGAGGAGGGGAGGAAGAAACACAAGGTAATAGGTGAAGCCAGGAGGGGGAAGGGGTGAAGTAAAGATGTGGGAAGTTGATTGGTGAAAGAGATACAGGGCTGGAGAAGGGGGAATCTGATAGGAGAGGACAGAAGGCCATGGAAGAAAGAAAAAGGGGGAGGAGCACCAGAGGGAGGTGATAGGCAGGCAAGGAGATAAGGTGAGAGAGGGAAATGGGAATGGGGAATAGTGAAGGGGGGGCATTACGGAAAGTTTGAGAAACTGACGTTCATACCAACAGGTTGGAGGCTACCCCAGGCAGAATATAAGGGTTATTCCTCCAACCTCATCACGACAGTGGAGGAGGCCATGGATGGACACGTCGGAATGGGAATGGGAAGTGGAATTAAAATGGGTGGCCACTGGGAGATCCTGCTTTTTCTGGCAGATGGAGCGTAGGTACTCGGTGAAACGATCTCCCAATCTATGTTGGGACTCACCAATATACAAAAGGACACTCAGAGAGCACTGGATACAGTAGGTGACCTCAACAAATTCACAGATGAAGTGTTGTTTCACCCAGGAGGACTGTTTAGGGCCCTGATTGGTAGTGAGGGTGGAGGTGTAGGGGCAAGTGCCAGGAGAGAGATCAGTGGAGAGGGATGTTTGGACAAGGGAGAGAGACCCCTGCGGAAAGCAGAAAGTTGGGGGGGAGGAGAGATGTGCTTGGTGGTGTGTTCCTGAAGTTACGGAGAATTATCTACTGGCCGAAGAGGCTGATGGGTTAGTAGGTGAGTACAAGGAACTCTCTCCCAGGTCGGGTGGGGCGAGGATGGGGTGAGGGCAGATGTGTGCAAAATGGAAGAGATGTAGTTGAAGGCAGCATTGTTGGTGAAGGAGAGGAAGCCCCTTTCTTTGAAGAAGGAGGACATTTTCATCATTTTGGAATGAAAAAGCCTCATCCTGAGAGCAGATTTAGTGGAGATGGAGAAATTGAAAGAAGAGTATTTTTGCAAGTAACAGGAGGTATAGTTCAAGTAGCTGTGAAAATCAGTGTGTTTGTACTAGGCATCAAAGGTGGTGATGAATTAGCCTACAGGAGGGAGATTGAAAATCTGGTTGAGTGGTGCCACAACAACAGCCTCCCACTCAATGTCAGCAAGACCAAAGAGCTAATTATTGATTTTAGGAGGAAGAAACTAGGGGTCCATGAGTCAGTCCTCATCCCAGGTGTTTTATTCTAGGTAAAGTGCCATTACAAAGAAAGCACAGTAGTGCTTCTGCTTTCTTAGAGGTTTTTTGTGAAGATTCAGCATGACACCTAAAACTTTGACAAACTTCTGTAGATGTGTGGTGAAGAGTATATTAATTGGTTGCATCATGGCCTGGGATGGAAACAGCATTGCTTTTGAATGGAAAATCCTACAAAAAAATAGTGGATATGGATGGCCCAGTCCATTGTGGGTAAAGCTTGCTCACCATTGAGCATATCTATACGGAGCGCTGTCGCAGGGACAGCAGCATCCATCTTCAGGGAACCCCACCGCCCAGATCATGCCCTCTTCTCACTGCTGCTATCAGGAAGGACGTACAGGAGCCTCAAGACCTACACCACTAGGTACAGGAACAGTTATTACCCCTCAACCATCAGGATCTTGAACCAGATGGTTGAGGAGGTAATAACTGTTCCTCACTCAATTTCACTCACCCCATCACTGAACTGTTCCCACAACCTTTGGACTCCAGTTCAAGGGCTCCTCAGCTCATGTTCTTGATATTTATTATTTATTTATTTGTTTGTTGGTTTGTTTGTATTTGCACAGTTTGATGTCTTTTGCATAGTGGTTGTTTGTCCATCCAGTTAGATGCGGTCTTCCATTGAATCTATTTTGTTTCTTTGATTTAGTGTATGCTTGCAAGAGAGTGATTCTCAGGGTTGTATATGGTGTCATATACTGTAGGTAATTTGATAATAAGTTTGCTTTGAACTTTAAGGATGGTTTTCTAGGGCATAAGTTTCTCTCATCTACCTCAGTGCTTAATAATGCTCACTCCCTCCTGAGTTTTACAGCACACACTTTGGAAATAGAATTTATCAGCTTACTCCGCTTTATTGCTTTTCATTATGGACCAGGTAACAGCACATTGCATATATTCTGGCTAAAATAATGTTATTTTGAATTGAAGGCAAACAGTAACATAGCACAGACCCAGGTCCTTTGGTCTGACTTGTCCATGCTGACCAAAATGCCCATCTAAGCTAGTCCCATTGACCTGGATTTGGCCAAAATGGAAAGTGTATGTTAAATGTTGTTGTTGACCCTGTCTGAATTACTTCCTGTGGCAGCTTGTTCATTTAAAGTACTTCAGAGTAAATTTATTATCGAAGTACAGATATTGTTAACCTGCTCAGTTGAGGAAAAACACCAGGGACACGAGTTATTCTCTGAAGTCAGTTTTTATTCAGAGGAGAGTTTGCAGTCACATGCACTTAGGGCGTAAGGTAGCCAACTTCGTATTTGTCGGTTCACAGAGTTCATGCTTATACCCCAAAGCGGGGCACTACATTCGCAAATATGGTTACCGATTCAAATTCATCGATTGATTGTCTATTGCTTAGCTAAGCACGCAAAATACTCGGAATAAGTATAGACACAAGCGAAATACTTGGATTAGGTATGGACGCAAGCAAAACACTCGAAATAGGTATATAGCTCAGAAGCTTCACCAGACACATTGTCTTGCGGTAAACTAGGTTCCCCTTCTCTGTGGTCGCCACATCCTGACCATATTCTATTCTAGTTACCTGTTCTCTCTACTCTGAATTTCCCTAGTACATACTCTGACCCCAGACACCTGCTCCCTTCACTACACTTATCCCAGCCCCTCCGCACTTACCCCTAACCCTATTCACATCTTCAATATGTCACCGTATATTACACTGAGATTCATTTTCTTGCAGGCATTCAGAGTAAATGCAAATGAGCACAATCGAATCAATGAAAAACTGCACACAGCGAAGATGGATAACCAACGTGCAAAAGACAACACATTGTGCAAATGCAAAAAATGAAAAAAACAAAATAATAATTGTAAATAGATAGGTAATAAATATTGAGACACGAGTTGAAAAGTCCTTGAAAATGAGTCCATAGGTTGTGGAATTAGTTCACTGTGGGGTGGGTGTAGTTATCTCCTCTGGTTCAAGAGCCTCATTGTTGAGGGATATTAGCTGTTCTTGAACCTGGTGGTGAGTGACCTGAGACTCCTGTACTTCTTTTCTTACGGCAGCAGTGAAAAGACAGCATGGCCTGGACAGAGGCGTTTCTTTGATGATGGATACTGCTTTCCTGTGACAGTTCTCTGTGTAGATGTGCTCAGCGGTGTAGAGGGCTTTACCATGATGGACTGGGCTGTATCCACAAATTTTTGTAGGCTTTTGCATTCAAGGGCATTGGTGTTTCCTTACTAGGCTGTGATGCAATTAGTCAGTATACTCAACAAATGGTGCAAGCCGAATCACCTGCAGCTCAACATCAGTAAGACCATTGAGATGGTGACGGACGTTAGGAAGACTAAATCTGCACTGCTCCGTGTTACTATTGATGGTGAGGACCTACAAGTACCTGGTGGTTAACCTGGTTGATAGACTTGAGTGGAGCACCAACACAGAGGTTGTGTACAAGAAGGGCCAGAGTCGCCTCTACTTCCTGAGGAGACTGAGGTCCTTTAGAGAACGCAGGCCTCTCCTTCACATACTCTACCAGTCTATTGTCGCCAGTACAATCTTCTATGCTCTGGTGTGCTGGGGCAATGGCATCAACACGGGTGATGCCAACA
The DNA here is from genome assembly GCF_048418815.1 of Hemitrygon akajei. Classification (NCBI taxonomy): domain Eukaryota; kingdom Metazoa; phylum Chordata; class Chondrichthyes; order Myliobatiformes; family Dasyatidae; genus Hemitrygon; species Hemitrygon akajei. Next base: position 153,760,869 of record NC_133131.1, read on the forward strand.
GGCTCAATAAACTGATTAGAAAGGCTGGCTGTGTTATAGGAGTCAAGCTGGGCACACTGGAGGCTGTGGTAGAAAAAAGGACCCTACGGAAAATTCTGGACAATGTTTCTCACCCTCTGCATGCCACCTTGGCTGAACAGAGGAGCACTTTTAGTAATAGACTAAGACAACTGCACTGCTGCAAAGAGCACTATATGAGGCCATTAGGCTGTATAAGGAGTCAACCTAGAGCTGGGAAAGTGATGACCCCCCCCCTCACCCCCCCCCCATTAGTCTGTTTGAGGTAACTTATTTTTTGTTCTTTCATACTTCTGATATTTGTATATTTGCATATCTGTGCACTTGTAATGCTGCTCTGACACTGTTATTTCTTTTGGGATCAATAAGTATCTGTCTATCTACAGGACCACTCTCTGCATGACGAAGTTTCCCATCATGTCCTTTATAAATCCTTCTCTTCTCACTTTAAATCTAGGCTCTCTGGTTTTTGATTCCCTTTGCTTGAGGAAAATACTGTGGTAGAAAGTAATCACTCTCTCAACGCCCCTCATGACCTTATAAAACCTCTATCGATCATCTCTCAGTCTCCTTATGTTCCAAGAATTAAATTTCTAGCAGCCTATCTAGCCTTTTCCTATAACACAGACGCTCAAAGCGTTCGCCTGTGATTATCAAATCATATTGTTCTGAGGATTTGAAATTGGTTTTAATGTTAACAATGAGCTGAATTCAGGTCAAATTAAGAAGGCAGCCCATGACCTCAGGCTGACATAGGAAAGAGAATGCTGTCAAGAACCTGTAGTAAAATTGAAATTAATGGGAGCTCAATGGATAAAATGTAACTCATTGAAATTGTACCTTGGACAAAGAAAAATGGTTTTGGAAAACAAACAATTCAGTCCTATTTCAACACTCAGAAATGTCTGACATCAACCTTCAGTTGTTTTGTTAGTTACCTTCTATCTATCATAAGGTCAGTGGAGCAGACTTGTTGGGTCAACTGGCTTAATTCTCCTCCCGTGTTGGTGCCTAAGGTTGTCATAGCCAGAGGTGGTAGTGGGGATAAACTCCCACTACCTATAATGTACTCCAAATGGCGTGCAAATCCAGCAACTTCTGACAGCAAGTCTAGTTCTTGGCCTTCACGTGCGGCTTAGCTACGAGGCCCAGCGGAACTGTTCCAACTGACAAGAAGGGGCAAAGGTGGACCACTGGCGCCTCAAAACCAGTTGCTTCGGGCAGCTGGGGCTACAGCGTTGGACTAGGAGAAGAAAAACTCTGATTTTAAACCTCCGCTGCCTTGCGGCCATACTCACTCATGGGAAAGGCTTCGGGAGTAAACCCTGAGGACAAATCCGGAGCTGGGGTCCCTAAGGCAGTTTGACGCTGTTTACAACTTCACTCTGGCAACCTCTGCAATGACACTAATGCCAAGCTGTGTCACCGCTTGCCCTTCCCTTGGACTACATCAGTAACATGGAGAGGGGGAGCATAAGCAACAGCCATTTCTTCAAATCTTCCCGCCCAGGCTTGCGCCCCGAAGAGGACGCAGTCCACCAGAGGCGCAAACCCACGATCCCCGGTATTGACAGCTGCCTACTACCTCCTATGTCTTATGGTCAGATGATAATTTTACTGCACTGAGTTCAAGTGGCAGCTTCTCAGACAGTGAAACAATCTGTAGCCATGTCCAGCCCTAGATAGCATTCAAGCTTGGAGGGCTGTGACAATGACATTGTGCCACACAAATGCTAGGCACAAGGCTCCACAGAACAACTTCACTCTGGTATTCACCAACAATAAAATCCAATCAACACCTAGGATAGTGTTGGTGGTCACCATTTTACCATTGATCAGGCACTTAACTGGGCCAGACACATAAAAGTAAAACAGAAGGTATTGAAAATACTCGTCCGATCTGGCAGTATATGTGAAGAGCGAAAGGATATTACCTTTCATCAGAATACAAGTATTGTGGCTGCATAATTAAGTCAAAGGTTGGGAATCTTGCCTCAAATACATCACTTCGTTGGTTCTAAAACCTGTCCACCAACGTTAAGATACAAGTCCGATGTGAGATGCAGTATTTTCCAATGTCCTGGATAAATGCAGTTCTAAGAATATCTGAAACGTTTGACGTCCAGAACAAAACAACCAGCTTGATGGTACATCACAGTGGAGAGCATTCTGACGGGCTGCATCACTGTCTGGTATGTGGTGGGGGCTACTGCACAGGACCGAAAGAAACTGTAGAGGGTTGTAAATTTAGTCGGCTCCATCTTGGGTTCTAGCCTACAAAGTACCCAGGACATTTTCAAGGAGTGGTGTCTCAGAAAGGCAGCATCCATTATTAAGGACCCCCAGCACCCAGGGCATGCCCTTTTCTCACTGTTACCATCAGGTAGGAGGTTCAGAAGCCTGATGGCACACACTCAGCGATTCAGGAACAGCTTCTTCCCCTCTGCCATCTGATTCCTAAATTGACATTGAACCTTTGGGCACTACCTCACTTTTTAAATATATATTATTTCAGTTTTTTGCACAAATTTTAATCTATTTGATATGCATATACTGTAATTGATTTACTTATTTATTACTATTATTTTATTTTATGTTTTTTTCTTCTATATTATGTATTGCATTGAACTGCTGCTGTTAAGTTAACAAATCTCACGAAACATGCCGGTGATAATAAACCTGATTCTGATTTTGATTCTGACTATAAATGTTCACATCTCCAGCAGTGACATACTCATCATTACTCTGTCTGCACTTCCCTCTGCCTTGGGAAAGCAGCCAATATAATCAAGGACCTTCCCCACCCATGGACGTGGAGAAGATGTTTGCAGTTTTGGGAGAGCCTAGTACCAGAAGGCACAACCTCTGAATGAAGGGAAGTTCCTTTAGGACAGAGATGGGGTGGAATTTCTTCACGTAAAAAAAGGATCAGCCATGGAGTAGTCTCCATGGTGAAGTAGACTCAACGAGCCAGATAGCCTAATTCTGCTCCTATGTCTGATGGTCTTATAGTAATGAATGGTGAATCTGTGGAATTCATTGCCACAGGTGGCTATGGAGACCAAGATATTGAGTGTATTCAAAGCAGAGGTTGATAAATTCTTGATTAGTAAGAGTGTCAAAGATTACAGAGAGAAGACAGGAAAATGTGATTGAGGCAGTATCATAAATCAACCATGATCAAATGGTAAGCCAAACTTGATGGGCTGAATGGCCTAATTCTGCTCACCTCAATCATTCTCTTTCCTCATTCCATTGGGGAGAAAATACAAAAGCTTAAAAGCATACAAGGACAGCTTCTATGTTGCTATTGTTAGGGTCTTGAACAGACTTCTTGCATGATAAAGATCTGTCAATCTATCTTGAACTTATTGATGCATCATCAATAACTCACTCTGAGACGTAAGAAGCGAGGTATCGGCTTTTATTGACTGGAAGAATGAACAACACTACATCCTGGAGAATGAGGCCGGGCATCAGGCCTCAATTGCCTTTATACAGGGGTCTGTGGGAGGAGCCACAGAAGCAGTCCAGACAGGTATATGTAGTTCACCACACTTATCTACCAGCACTATACTTTCTCTGTAACTGTAACACTATATTGTGCCATTCTGACATTACCGTTTCACTTTGTAGTACCTCTGTCTATTTGTATTAGGAATGACATGAATAGATGATATGAAATCAAAAGCTTTTCACTGTATCCAGTGCATGTGACAATAACAAGCCATTTACTGCTTACCAATTAACAATTACTGCAAAATGCATCTACCCTAAGTAGTGAAGCTTCTGTGATAGTATTCTATGAAGTATGGTGGAGAATATATTGACTGCTTGCATCCTGGTATGGAAATACCAGTGCCCTTGAATGGAAAATCCTACCAACAGTAGTGGATGTGGCCCAATCTATTATGGGTAAAGCCTTCCTCACCACAGAGTGCATAACCATGGAGTGCAGTCACAGGAAAGCAGCATCCATCATCAAGGACCCCCACCACCATGTTATTTTCTCGCTGCTGCCATCAGGAAAAAGGTACAGGAGCCCCAGGACTCACATCACCAGGTACAGGAACAGTTCTTACCCCTCAACCTTCAGGCACTTGAACCAATGGGGATAACTTTACTTGCTTCCATCATTGAAATGTTCCCACAACCAATGTGATGCACCATCAATAACTCTTGGAGACGTGAGGCAAGATATAGGCTTTTATTGGCTGGAAGAAAGAACAAGTAGCAAATGACCACCACACTGCATCCTGGAGACTGAGGCCGGGGCTGTGTCTCCAATCGCCTTTATACCGGGGTCCGTGGGAGGAGCCACAGGAGCAGTCAGCGGGGGGGCGTGCCCAGACAGGTATATGTAGTTCACCACACAATGGACTCACTTTCAGGGACTCTTCACCTCATGTTCTCGGTATTTATTGCTTATTTATTTCTTATTATTTTTCTTTAGTATTTGTATAGTTTGTTTGTCCTTACTGTAGGTTGTGATCGTTAATTGATGCTATTTTGGTTCTTGGATTTGCTGAGTATGCCCAAAAGAAAATGAATCTCAGGGTTGTATATGATGACACATACAGTATGTACTTTGATAATAAGTTTACTTTGAACTTTGAATTCCCTGAAGGATTGAACTCTGCAACCTGGCAGCAGGTAAAAGAGAACATTACCACCAGCAGTTGTCTTCCGTGTCACGCACTAACATGAAAAGGAAGTAATTTATCATTATTGTTTCAACCTAATGGCTCACTGGGAATACCTTCACCAGATGCCGTCTAGCTTGCTGAATATTTACAATGCTTTCAAATCTGATACAAAAAAAAATTCTCCACCACCTTTTCAAGGATAATTAGAGGCTCTGATCAAACCAGTCTTTCAAGAGTAAACAAAACAAACATGGAAGATTGTTTATAAATTTAGGCATTTTCTGTTTTGAAGTGGTGCAGGACTCTCTTCTTCACTGCCTGACCTGCTGAGTCCCACCACCACTTTGCGTGTTGAGCAAGTTTCTGGCATCATTGTAGGGCGCTGTGATCTCCAACGCACAGAGTTGGATTCCAGACCCTGGCACCACTAAACGCATACCTAGCAGCAGGAGATTTCAGTATCTTTTAAAAAAAAACTTTATTTCTTAAATAAGGACTTTTTGATGCATATAAAATGTTTTGAAGATAATTACCAGTTGCAAAATTCTGTCCAAAAACTTTCATTGATTCTTATTCGTCACTGTTACTGCCACCGGATAAAGCCAGTGGGAATACAATTGAATTGGCAGCCACTATATTTTACCAGTAACTACAAAGCTTTCGTTAGTAAAGCTACAACCACAGTGTGAGACTTCTGTGCCAAGGCATGCACACTTGGGGATCAAAATACATTCCCTAGCAGGTTGCTGTAGTAATAAAAATATGTAGTACTCTGCATCTGAAATTTGGTTCCATTGAAGTTATTGAATTTTTCACTTGTCTTTTGATGCTGTCAGCACAATTTTACAGTGTAAACAGAAGAGATCCTGCAGATGCTGGAAATCTAGAGTAACATGCACAAAATGCTGGAGGAGCTCAGCGGGTCCGGCAGCATCTGTGGAAATGAACAAACAGTCGACGTTTCAGGCCAAGACCCATCAGGTTGAATTTAACCCGATAGAAAACACAAGATTCTGGAAATACACAGCTGAGTAGGCAATGTCTGTTCTGAGAGAAACAAATAATGTTTCAGGTTGATAACCTTCCATCGTAACTGGGAAAATTTGGGAAAGTAACAATTTTTGGGAAGATATATGTGTAGTAGGTGGGTAAACAGGACAGAATGATAGAGGATGGGTTTGCTTTGCCCAAGGCAGAGCAGATCATGAGCACCCAATTGGTCAAAGTGTTAGACTGTTTCACCTGGAATACCCACTTGGGACACTAAAAGTGAATGCAGGAAATACCTAGCAGGCCAAGTAGTGTCTATATATAGAGAGAGGAACAGGTGGGTGGGCTTATATCAATACTAGCCAATTCTGACACAAACAGGAAAGGCTGGACATCTGATATTGTTTAACTCAATATTGACTCTTGAGAGTTACAACATGCCAAAGGTGTTGTTCCGTAACTTTATATTTGCTTTGATAGAATAGTGCAGGAGGTCAAAGACAGAGAATCAAAATGGGAGTGAAATGGAGATGGCTGAAAGCTCAGGATCAATTTGTGGATTGAAGAGATGGGCTCTTCAAAGTGGTCACCCAAATTTCTGTAGTGTACCTATTCTGATTCAGTGTTATAAATGTTAACATTGTCTCCAAAATAATGAAATCAATTTATTTCCCGCCTTTCCTGTCCTCCTGACTTCATTGATGCTAATATTGTAAATGTTGATGGTTTTCTTTCAACATGCTCTTCATTTCTCTTGGGTTGAATATGTTGGGTTTAGACAGTCATGTAGACCAGATTTTGCTGAGTCTGGATGAAGTGTCTCGACCCAAAATGACAACTGTCCCTCCATAGCTGCTGCCTGACCTGCTGAGTTCCTCCAGCCGATTGTTTGTTGCAAAAGGCTATATGTTGGATTACATATCATTATATGATATTTAGCGGTAAAAGGGCACCATGGAAGCACAGCAGTTAACTTAACACTTTTACAACGCCAGCAATTTGGGTTTCACTTCCTGCTGCTGTCTGTAAGGAATTTGTATGTTCTCCCCATGACCACGTGGGTTTCCTCCGGGTGCTCCAGTTTCCTTCCATCGTCCAAAGATGTAGAGATTAGTGTTAATAAATTGTGGGCATGCTACATTGGCACCGGAAGCACATCCTCAGACTGCGTTGGTCGTTGATGCAAACGATGCATTTCACTTTATGTTTCGATGTTTCAGAGTACATGTGACAAAGCTTATCATTTCTTAAAATAACAACAAAAATGCTGCCACCTTCTGATGTGAGTAGTCTTGGAAGAGGTCAAGGAGGGGCAATATCCCCACCAGGACAATCTGTTCTGGCAAGTCCTTGGAACATAAGTGTGCCTGGATGGAGTGCAAACACTAACGCACTCTGAAAATCCATGGTCATATTGGCAGTTTCAATTTAAATTAATCTTTTGAAGAAGCCTTTATGCCCCGTTTTTCTTTTCATAGATGCTGCCTGACCAGCAGAGTATCTTCAGCTCTTTCTGTTTTCATTTCAGATTTCCAGCAATTGCTGTTTTATTGATTTTTCTTTGAGTGAGTGTGGCTTTTTCACTCTGGCAGTCACAGACATTTTGAGCTGATGTGAATTGATTATATTTGCTCGGCACATGAGTTTTGCTTGACCGCAGTTGTGGCCCAACACATGACTAGAATGCCAAGATCTTTGTCAGTAACCATTTCATTTTAATCCAGCTTTCATCCCTATTGCAAACCTGCTCTAGTTGCAATCTTTCTCTTAAAAGCCATTAATAGATTATGCCTGCATTTAACCTGTCCTTTGAATGCTGTTTCATTCTTTTGTGAAAATCCAAGTAACATTATTGTTAAAGTTTGTATATGTCACCGTAAACTATATTAAGATTCTTTTCTTCTTGAAGGTATTTACAGGAAAATAAAGAAATACAATAGAATCTATGGAAAAATTATACATAAATAAAGACTGACAAACAATTGATGTGCAAAAGAAGGCAATTATGCATATAATAAATTATCTGAACGGTGTAGAGTTAGGTAAGGGAGAAATACAAAGAGATCTAGGAGTCCTTGTTCATCAGTCACTGAAGGTGAATGAGCAAGTGCAGCAGGCAGTGAAGAAGGTTAATGAAATGTTGGCCTTTATTACAAAGGGAATTGAGTACAAGAGCAAGGAAATCCTCTTGCATTTGTACAGGGCCCTGGTGAGACCACACCTGGAGTATTGTGTACAGTTTTGGTCTCCAGGGTTAAGGAAGGACATCCTGGCTGTAGAGGAAGTGCAGCGTAGATTCACAAGGTTAATTCCTGGGATGTCCGGACTGTCTTACGCAGAGAGGTTAGAGAGACTGGGCTTGTACATGCTGGAATTAAGGAGATTGAGAGGAGATCTGATTGCAACATGTAAGATTATTAAGGGATTGGACAAAATAGAGGTAGGAAATATGTTCCAGATGCTGGGAGAGTCCAGTACCAGAGGGCATGGTTTGAGAATAAGGGGTAGGTCATTTAGGACAGAGTTAAGGAAAAACTTCTTCTCCCAGAGAGTTGTGGGGGTCTGGAATGCACTGCCTCGGAAGGCAGTGGAGGCCAATTCTCTGGATGCTTTCAAGAAGGAGCTGGATAGGTATCTTATGGATAAGGGAATCAAGGAATATGGGGACAAGGCAGGATATGCGTTATTGATAGTAGATGATCAGCCATGATCTCAGAATGGCTGTGCAGGCTTGAAGGGCCGAATGGTCTACTTCTGCACCTATTGTCTATTGTCTATAATAAAAAAGTAAATCAAAGTTCAAAGTAAATTTATTACCAAAGTACATATATGTCACCACATACAACCCTGAGATTCATTTTCCTGTGGGCATCCTCAATAAATCTACAGAATAATAACTATAACAGAATCAGTGCGAGATTGCCAACTTGGGTGTTCAGCCAGAGTGCAGAAGACAACAAACAGTGCAAGTACAAAAAGAAAGAAATAATAATAAATAAATAAGCAATAAATATCGAAAACATGACATAAAGAGTCCTTGAAAGTGAGTCCGTTGGTTGTGGGAAATGGGCCAATTGATGCTGAGTGAAGTTACCCCCTTTGATTCAAGAGCCTGATGGTTGAGGGGTAATAACTGTTCCTGAACCTGGCTCTTGTGCCTCCCGTCTCACGCTAACTGAGTCCGCAAGCCAAATCAGCAACAAAAATTGCCTTTCAATGATAGTGCCAAAATAAACTTGAGCTTTTTATATAAGGTGGTTAATTTCTTTATGATTGAAACATTCTGAGACTGCTTTCTGGGCAGGTTTACTAGAGCTGTTAGGGAGGATTTAAACTAATTTGGCAGGGGGCTGGCATGGAGTGATATGGCTGAGGATGGGACGGTTATTATACAAGTAGATGCAGTGTGTAGTGAGACTGTGAGGAAGACAGGCAGCTGATAAGGTAAAATTGCAGTCAGAGGGATGAGCTGAAATGTAACATGGGGGCAAAACTGAAAAAGGTGATGAATACAGGACTTAAAGGTGTTATATTTGAATGCACGTAGTATGCAGAATAAGGTAGATGATCTTGTAGCACAGTTAGAGATTGGCAGGTCTGACGTTTTTGGGCATCACTGTGACTTGATTGAAGGAAGATCATAGTTGGGATTTAACATCCAAATATATGCATTGTATTGAAAGGGTAGGCAGCTAGGTAGAGAAGGGTAGAGTGATTCTGTTGGTAAAAAATGAAATCAAATTTTTAGAAAGAGGTGACATAGGATTGGAAGATGCAGAATCCTTATGGGCAGAGTTAAGAAACTGCAGAGGGGAGAAGACTCCTATGGGAGTTATATACTGGCCTTTGAACAGTAGCCAGGATATGGGCTGCAAATTATAATGGGCATGTCAAAAGAGCAATGTTAAAATAATGATGGGGATTTAAGTATGCAGGAGATGGGTGAAAATCAGGTTGGTGTTGGATCCCAAAAGAGAGAATTTGTAGGATGCCCATGAGGTGGTATTTTAGACCCCATTAGGGGAAAGAATATTCTGGATTGGGTGTTGTGTAATGAACCAGATTTGATTCGGGAGCTTAGGGTAAAGAACCCAGGATAGAGAGATCATAATATAACATTCTCCCTACAATTTGAGAGGGAGAAGCTAAAGTCTGATGTATTGGTACTACAGTGATGTAAAGGGAATTACAAAGGCCTGAGAGAGGAGCTGGAAGGGAACACGAGCAGTGAGACTGCAGAACAGCAATAGCTGGATTTTCTGGGGGCAGTTTGGAAGGCGCAGGATAGATACGTCCCAAAGATGAGGAAGTATTCTAAAGGATGGATGATGCAACCATGGCTGACAAAGAAAGCCGAAGACAGCTTACAGGGAAAAGAAATATAGCACAAATTAGTTGGAAGTTAGAGGATTGGGAAGCTTTTAAAAACCAGCAAATCTGTCAGGAATTCTTTGAGGAAATAACAACCAGGATAGACAAAGGAGAGTTAAGTGGATTTTCAGAAGGTCTTTGACAAGGTACCACGCATGAGGATGCTTAGCAATATAAGAGCCCATGGTAGTACAGGATAGATACTAGCATGGATAGAAGATTGGCTGACTGGCAGGAGGCAAAGAATGGGAATAAAGGGGGCCTTTTCTGGTGGCTGCCAATCACTAGTCATGCACTGTAGGGGTCAGTGTTGGGATTGTTTATTTTCACATTAATAATTTGTGGCCAAGTTTGCGGATGATATGAAGATGGTTACAGAGAGGCAAGTATTGCTGAGGAAGTAGTGAGTCTGTAGAAGGACTTAAGACAGATTGGGAGAATGGGTAAAGAAGAGGAGGATGGAATATAGTGTAGGGAAGTATATGGTCTTGCACTTTGGTTGAAGGAATAAAGGCATAGACTATTTTCTAAACGGGAAGAAAATTCAAAAATCAGAGGTGCAGAAGGATTTGGGAATCCTTGTGCAGGATTCCCTAAAGGTTAACTTGCAGGTTGACCTGGTGGTAAGGAAGGCAATTGCAATGCTTGCATTCATTTCGAGCAGGCTAAGGTATAAGAACAGGGATGTAATGCTGAGTCTTTATAAGGCATTGTTCAGTTTTGGGTCCCTTTTCTGATAAAAGATGTGCTGGCAATGTAGAGATTCCAGAGCAGGTTCACAAGAATGATTCGGGGAATGAAAGTGTTAACGTATATGGAGCATTTGATGGCCCTGGGCCTGTACTCACTGGAGTTTAGTAGAATGATGGGGGATCTCATTGAAACTTATTGAATATTGTAAGGCCTAGATGGAGTGGATGTGGAGAGGATGTTACCTATATTGGTGAATCTAGGACCAGAGGGCACAGCCTCAGAATAGAGAATGTCCATTTAGAACAGAGATAAAGAGGAATTTCTTTCTTTTCCCGTATCCATTTAGATTCCCACTTATATATAAAATCTTCTGGTATATTTTCTCCTATTTTATCTAGTTCTATTCTAATCCATGCCGGTTTATCTTCATCAAAAAAAGATGCAATAAATCTAAATTGATTTGCTTTATAATAATTTTTAAAGTTTGGAAGTTGTAATCCTCCTAGGTCAAGTTTCCATGTCAATTTTTCCAGTGATATTCTTGACATCTTACCTTTCCAAAGGAACTTCCTCACACATTTATTTAACTCTTGAAAAAACTTCTGCGGTAATTGTATTGGTAGTGTTTGGAATAAATATTGTAATCTAGGGAATACATTCATTTTTACAGCATTTACTCTGCCTACTAATGTTATTGGTAACATCATCCATTTATCAAGATCTTCTTGAATTTTTTTCAATAATGGTAAATAATTTAATTTTGTATAAATTCTTTATATCATTATCAACTCTTATACCTAAATATTTTATACCATTTATCTGCCATCTAAATTGAGTTATTAATTGATATTGACTATAATCTCCTTTAGTAAGAATCTCCTATATTAAAACATTTGATTGATTTATGGAATAAGATAAATGTTGATGATGAGATAATATTAGCAAAGAGACCTTTAATTCAAAATAAACTTATTCCTTTTACAATGGATAACCAACTTTTATACAACTGGTTTCAAAAAGGGATTAGATATATAGGAGATTGTTTTGAAGGAGGTATATTAATGTCATTTGATCAATTAAAGAATAAATATAAAATATCAAACAACACTCTTTTTTGTTATTTCCAATTAAGGGCTTATTTAACAGATAAATTAGGTCAAACAATGTTATTGCTGAAACCTAATGAAATAGAAATTTTAATTCAAAAAGGAAAAATTAAAAAAATTATTTCTTGTATTTATAGTTTGATTCAAAAGCAGGCAATTAAACAAGGAATTCATAAGTCAAGACAAAAATGGGAAACTGATTTGAATATTAAAATTGAAGAAACAAATTGGTCAAGACTATGTCTTGACAGTATGACAAATACAACAAATGTCCGGCTAAGACTAGTGCGATATAATTTTTTTACATCAATTATATATTACACCACAAAAAATAAATAAATTAAACCCAAATTTATCTGATCAATGCTTCCAATGTAATCAAGAAATTGGTACTTTTTTACACTCTACTTGGTCTTGTTTTAAAATTCAACCTTTTTGGACAAATTTAAGAGTTTTACTGGAACAAATTATTGGAATACAACTTCCACATAATCCAACATTATTTTTACTAGGCGATATTGAAGGGATAAAATCGAAATCCAAATCGAATAAATATCAGAAAGAATTCATAAAAATTGCATTGGCAGTAGCCAAAAAGGCTATTGCAGTTACTTGGAAATCAGATTCATACTTAACTATAGATCGTTGGAAGAATGAAATTTTTAGCTGCATTCCACTTGAAAAAATTACTTATAATTTAAGAGATAAATATGAAATATTTCTGAAAATTTAGCGCCCTTATTTACAAAAGATAGGATTAAATATATAGCTGCTCCGAAGATAAAATTATTGGTTATCTGGGGAAAGAAATAAATATACATATTAAAGCTATTATGAACTCCATGGAGCATGTGGGGATCTTCCGATATCCAGGCATTCTTTCTTTCTTTCTTTTTTCTTCTCTTTTTTTTTCTATAGGGATATGTTAAGGGGGAGGGGTTAAGGGGAGGGGGGAAGGGTTGATAATTTTTTTTCTTTCTGTAACCTATTTGAAAATTCAATAAAAATTTTTTTTAAAAAGGGGGAATTTCTTTAGCCAGAAGGTTGTGAATCTGTGCAATTCATTGCCTGTGGGGGCCAAGTCATTGAGTATATTTGAAGCAGAGTTCGATAAGTTCTTGATTAGTAAGGGTGTCAAAGGAGAAAGCAGGAGAATGGGGTTGAGAGGGATAATAAATCAGCCATGATGGAAAGGTGGAGCAGTTTTGATGGGCTGAATGGACTTATTCTGTTCCTATGTCTTATGATCTCACATTAAAGAGCAAAGTACCACTTGCCTTCCTAACTGATGCACCTTAATGTGATCATAGTACTGGATATACTAGGAGTCCCCCATCATTTGAACACCAATATTTTTCAGTCTCTCATTATTTAATGATATTTATTATCTCTGCTACTTAAGAGTGTGGGTAACTTCATTGTACCCCATTTGTCACATTGATTTCCACTCACTCAGCTTGTTTACATCCCCTTAAATCCTCTTTGCAGCCTCATCATGACTGATATTCCCATTTAGTTTGTGTCCTTTGGAACAATGGAAAAAGTCTCATTTTGATCCTCTCAGCTAAGTTATTAACATGGATTGTGAGTAGTAGTTGGGATGAGAGCAGAAATTGCTGCCAGACTCCACTATTCACAGCTTACCACCTGAGCTGGACCCATGTGTTATAGCATCATAAGGTTGTACAACTCAGAAACATTCCCTTTGGCGCACCAGGAACTTTTGTAATACACCATGAGTGTATTTCCATGTTACATTGACTGTTCTGTTCATTATAAATTATTATTAATTACTATGATTGCACATTGCACATTTAGATGGAGATGTAACGTAAAGATTTCTACTCCTCATGTATGTGGAGGATGTAAGAAATAAAGTCAATTCAGTTCAATTTGCCCATGTATACTTACCTTACTTGCCTGAGTCAGGCCCATATCCATTCATGCCTTGCCTCTTTACCTGTCTGTCTGAATGTAATATGGAAGTTGAGCCAAGGTAAAGGTTAAGATAAAGCCCAGCAAGAAAGGTCTTTGAAGATCATAGCGTCCCTTTGCACAGTAGGGACTGGATCCATTTGGCATACAAAGATGAGAAAAGGATGTAACAGAAGGATTCAAGGAATACACACCAACTAGGGAACAATTACATTCGGCCCTCCTTATCCGCGGGTTCCACATACGCGGATTCAACCAACTACAGATGGGGAAAACCCAGAAGTTCTCTCTCTAGCCCTTGTTATTTGAGCATGTACAGACTATTTTTTCTTGTCCTTATTCCCTAAACAATACAGTATAACAGCTATTTACATAGCATTTACATTGTATTAGGTACTATAAGTAAACTAGAGATGATTTAAAAGTACAGGCTGTCCCCAGGTTATGAACGAGTTCATAACCTGAAATTTATTGAAACGTATAAAATTCTAAAGGGATTGGACAGGCTAGATGCAGGAGGATTGTTTCCGATGTTGGGGGAGTCCAGAACGAGGGGTCACAATTTAAGGATAAAGGGGAAGCCTTTTAGGACCGAGATGAGGAAAAACTTCTTCACACAGAGAGTGGTGAATCTGTGGAATTCTCTGCCACAGGAAACAGTTGAGGCCAGTTCATTGGCTATATTTAAGAGGGAGTTAGATATGGCCCTTGTGGCTAAAGGGATCAGGGGGTATGGAGAGAAAGCAGGTACAGAGTTCTGAGTTGGATGATCAGCCATGATCATACTGAATGGTGGTGCAGGCTCGAAGGGCCGAATGGCCTACTCCTGCACCTATTTTCTATGTTTCTATGTTTCTGTTTCCTGAGTCTGTCCATAAGTCGGATTTGAAGTCGGGACAGGTACATTCAGTATTATTTAGTGTCAGTTAGTCAAATGTTTGTCTTAGTATATAGTACATATTTTACCTTTCTGTGCATATAAAACACTTATGAAACATATGTATTTCAATAATTAAACTACTGCGTTGCTTAGTAATAATTATAGCTTTCATCGGAGCAGGGCCTTTCACATGCTTCATTAAAATTGTTCCGATCGTTGACCGACTGTAGCCTAACACTTTTCCAATGACCGATGGCGTTTCACCTCTTTCCCATCACTTTATTATTTCCACTTTATTTTCAATCGTGATCGTGATTATTTTTGTGAACAGAAACACTGCAGATTCAGAGCTGCGTTGGGTCCTAAACTCCACTGCATTGAGACAGGTTAAATAAAGTCCGAGGTTCCACTGGGTCCTAAAGACCACGTACTGGTTAGGCTATATAAGGGACTTGAGCATCCACGATTTTTGGTAACCACAGGGGGGTCCTGGAAACAATCCCCCGCGAATACCAAAAAATGTGGATGCTCAAGTCCCTTATATAAAATGGCGTAGTATTTGCATATAAGCTACGCACATCCTCCTGTACACTTTAAATCATCTCTAGATTACTTATAATACCTAATACAATGTAAATGCTGTGTAAATAGTTGTTATACTGTATTGTTTAGGGAATAATGACAAGAAAGAAAAGACTGTACATGTTCAGTACAGATGCAAC
This sequence comes from Hemitrygon akajei, assembly GCF_048418815.1. Taxonomy (NCBI): domain Eukaryota; kingdom Metazoa; phylum Chordata; class Chondrichthyes; order Myliobatiformes; family Dasyatidae; genus Hemitrygon; species Hemitrygon akajei. The sequence continues at coordinate 153,776,230 of NC_133131.1, forward strand.
CATCGTAGCTCTTCTGGGAACACTGATGCTGCCTCGGCATCAGCCGATCCCGATTCTCCCGTGATCTTTAAGTTCTTGAGGCTGCAGCACTTTACATAGCTAGCCAGCCATCCCTTACTAGCCTTAAGTTCCTTCCTCTCACTCACAACACAAGTAGCGAACGAACGAGACGTGAGGCGAACAATGCTCAAACAACAAGTAATACTTTTAATCATCTCTAGATTACTTATAGTACCTAATACAATGGAAATGCTGTGTAAAAAACACTGTCGTGTTTAGGGAATAAGGACGCTTTGGAGGAGGCTCAATAATACTGAAGTCAGGATCTGTGAAGGTTGAGAGCTGAGGATCTTCAAAGGATATGCTTCTGTGACATGCCACTTTTCAAAAGATCTAAGATTTCTACTTCCTCAGCGAGAGATAGCACTTTACGCTCCCTCTTAGCCTTTGAGGAATTGCTTTGACCACTTAATTGCTTTTTAGGAGCCACTTTTTCACAGAAACAAAGTAGCGACCGTCTGAGACACGAGGCAAACAATACTCAAACGACAAGTGCTGGAAAGAGAACTTCCGGGTTTTCCCGATCCGTGGTTGGTTGAATCCGCACATGCGGAACCCGTGGATAAGGAGGGCCGACTGTACTAACTTTACCAAGTTTCATCAGTTAGCTCATCATTTCTAGTTATGATAAAGAATTTGAACATACGCGAAGTTAGTCTATAAATGCTAGTCAATTCTGTACAGAATTTGCACTTCTCTGTTCAAACTTCAGAACAGTGAAGTGATAGGGGCCATGCAATTCTCCTTGTGCACAAGAAAATAAAGCGTGATTGAGGAATGATTGTGAGTTTTCAGTCAGCGGCGACCGTGTTATTTTATCAGATTTCACCCTTTCTAGCAGTGCAATGCAGGCATCAACTATTCTGTGCACAGAAACTTGGAGGACTTTGGAGACATAGCATTGGTATACTTTTTGCCTCATTATAATGAGAGGAAAGTACATTGAGCCAAAATGAAACACAAAGAATCCTTGATTGGACTCCTAATGTAAATGAAAAAATCCTGCATGCAACAGTAATTGTTGGCCCATTCACAGAATATCCATCAACTTACACTTAATTAGATTGATTTTTAAAAACATTTTGCTTATTTTATTGAACGATAGACATGATCAAAATCTGAGTTGAGTATTTTTCTTTGAATTAACAGGGCATCTTGCAGCCAAATTTCCACCCACACCTTTCTTTTGTTTTAATGGGGGGGGGGGGGCGGGGAGTGAAATTTGCAAGAAAACAAAAGCACTGCAGATGCTGGAAATCTGGAATTGGAACAGGAAATACAGGAGAGGAACAGAGTTAACGATTCAGGAGAGGGGCCATTGACCTAAAACATTAACTTCCTCTCTAATCAGAATCTGCCTGACCTGATGAACACCCAAAACACTCAGGGCTTTTCTAAATTAGCAGCAAAAACAGTCTTATTTAACCATAACCAGAACTGCTTTCAAGAGAGATGTTCAGTGGTAGACTTGAAAGAGATGAAAGCTGTTATGGCCATATTTTCATTCATTTTTAATCACCATTCCCATGTTAAATAATTGATCAGTTAGCAGCACATTTGAAGGAATATGCAAATGAGACCAGGCAGTCTTTTTATATCAACACACACAAGACACTGGATGAACTCAGTAAGTCAGGCAGCATTTATGGAGGGGAATAAACAGTCAATGATCCTTCATCAAGACTGGAGAGGAGGGGTGCAGAAGCCGGAATAAAGTAGGAGAGGTGTACAAACTGTTAAGTGATTATGTAAGACTAAGTGAGGGGGAAGTTGGGTGGGGAATACATGGTAAATGGTAGGGCATTGAAGAATGCAGTAGAACAGAGTGATCTAGGAATAATGGTGCATAGTTCCCTGAAGGTGGAATCTCATGGGGATAGGGTGGTGAAGAAAGCTTTTGGTATGCTGGCCTTTATAAATCAGAGCATTGAGTATAGGAGTTGGGATGTAATGTTAAAATTGTACAAGGCATTGGTAAGGCCGAATTTGGAGTATTGTGTACAGTTCTGGTTACCAAATTATAGGAAAGATGTCAACAAAGTAGACAGAATACAGAGAAGATTTACTAGAATGTTACCTGGGTTTCAGCACCTAAGTTACAGGGAAAGGTTGAACAAGTTAGGTCTTTATTCTTTGGAGCGTAGAAAGTTGAGGGGGGACATGATAGAGGTGTTTAAAATTATGAGGGGGATAGATAGAGTTGACGTGGATAGGCTTTTTCCATTGAGAGTAGGGAAGATTCAAACAAGAGGACATGAGGAGAGTTAGGGGGCAAAAGTTTAAGGTTAACATGAGGGGGAATTTCTTTACTCAGAGAGTGGTAGCTGTGTGGAATGAGCTTCCAGTAGAAGTGGTAGAGGCAGGTTCGGTATTGCCATTTAAACTAAAATTGGATAGGTATATGGACAGGAAAGGAATGGAGGGCTATGGGCTGAGTGCAGGTCAGTGGGACTAGGTGAGAGTAAGCGTTCGGCACAGACTAGAAGGGCGGAGATGGCCTGTTTCTGTGCTGTAATTGTTATATGGTTATATGGGAAGGGGTATGAAGTAAGAAGCTGGGAGGAAATAGGTAGAAGAGATAAACGGCTAAAGAAGAAGGAATCTAAGAGTGGACCATGGAAGAAAGGGAAGGAGGAGGAAACCAGAGAGGTGCTGAGCAGGTGAGGAGAAGAGAAGGGGTGAGAGGTGATCCAGACTGGGGAATAGAGAAAGCATGAAGGAAGGTAGGGGGTGTGAAATTACTGAAAGTTAGAGAAATTAATAGAACATAGACATAGAACGTAGCATAGTACAGCACAGTACAGGCTCTTCAGCCCACAATGTTGTGCCAACTCTTAATCCCTGCCTCCCATATATGCCCCCACCTTAAATTCCTCCATATGTTCATGCTATCAGGTTGGAGGCTACCCAGACAAAATATGAGGTGTTGCTCCTCCAGCCTGAGTTTAGCCTCATTGTGGCTGTAGAGGAGGCCATGGACAGACAAGTCGGAATGGGAATGGGACGTTGAATTGAAATGCATGGCCACCAGGAGATCCTGCCTTTTGTGGTGGACAGAGTGAAGGTGTTCAACAAAACGGTCCCCCAGTCTGTGTCGGATCTCATTGATGTAGAGAAAGCTGCACCGGGAGCACCGGATACAGCAGATGGCACTGACAGACTCTCAGGTGAAGTATCGCCTCACCTGGAAGGACCCTGAATGGTGTTGAGGGAGGAAGTGTAGGGACGGGTGTAGCACTTGTCATACTTACATGGATACATGCCAAGAGTAATATCAGTAGGGAACGACGAGTGGACTGGTGTAGTACTTGTCTCATGTTCACTCTTTTTTTATTTTGAATGACTTAATGAGGAATTTTTCTTTTCCAATTGTGCATGTGGAATTTCTAACAAATCTTTGTTAGTCACTATATCCTCTGTCCCTTTGAAGACTTGGGAAATATAAATGAAGATGCAATGGCACTTCACCTTAAAGCAGGTCTTTTTTATTCTTATAATACAATTTCCTTTGAAATAGCAACCATTAATAATATTATTAATTCAAAACATTAAACTCCAATATCATGGCATCCTTGGGTCGTTGATAGTGCCAATGAGCAGATTTTTTCAGTCTATTGGATTAATACCTGAACATTCTTCTGTTCTTTTTATTATTACGTGATATATTGTAAGCAGTATAATATTTTTCCTACTGAACTCATTGAGTTTAAGGGGAGTTTAAGTTAAGTTCCTTAAACTTAAGGGAGTTTAAGCCCTCTACCAACCTCTCTCTCATAACTGCTGGAGCTGGTGTCTGCGTGTAACAGACTTTCTCTCCCTCTCACCTTCTGCTCCTGAAGAAAGGTCCCTGCATTTGAAAGATCTCTCTTTCTCGATGCTGTTGGAGGATGGTGCTGGAGCAAAGCTTATTTGACACGGTTTGTGGATTGGACTGTAGTTCACATTATGATGTATTGTCTGGTTTACGGTCGCTCCTTTTTCTGTTGCTATTTTTGGGCTTCTTTGATTTGGGGCAGCCTGCAGATAATGAACACTGAACTGAACTAAATTTGGACTTTTTAGTCTTTGTCTTTTATATTCTGTGTTTCCGCTCGTTCTTTTTTGTTTTTGTTTCCGTGATTTGTTTATTGCGCGTGGGGTGGGGAGTGGGGTTGATGTTTTTCTTTGAACCAGTTCCATGGCTTTATTTGTTTTGTGACTGTCTGTGGGGAGACGAATCTCAGGGCTGTATACTGCATATACACTTTGACAATAATTGTACTTTGAATCCCTTGGTGGATCTGTGGAATTCATTATCAAAGAAGACTGTGGCAGCCTAGTCATTTGGTGTATTTATGGGAGAGTTTGATGGGTTATTGATTGATAAATTGATTAAGTTGCAGTGCCACATTCAAAATTCAAAGATCAAAGTAAATTTTTGATCAAAGTACATACTGTAAATGTCACCATATATAACCCCGAGATTAATTTTTTTGCTGGCAATCACAGTAAGTCCAAGAAACACAATAGAATCAATGAAGGACTGCACCCAGCAGGACGGACAAACAATCAATGTGCAAAAGACAACAAACTGCAAATGCAAAAAGAAAAATAAATAAATAAATACATAAACAAATAATCAATATTGAGAACATGAGATGAAGATTCCTTGAATGGGAGTCCATAGGTTGTGAGAAGAGTTCAGTGATGGGGCAAGTGAAGTTATCCCCTTTGGTTCAGGACCTCGATGTTTTAGGGGTAATAACTATTCCTAAACCTGGTGGTGTGGGTCCTGTGGCTCCTATACCTTCTTCCTGATGGTAGCAGCAAGACGAGGGCATGGCCTGGATAGTGGGGTTGCTTGATGATGGATGCTGCTTTTCTGTAACAGAACTCCATATAGGAAGGGTCTCGGCCCGAAACGTTGACTGCTCGTTTCCACGGATGCTGGAAACCTGCTGAGTTCCTCCAGCTTGTTTTTTTGTGTCTATTTGAGCACAGCATCTGCAGTGTACTTTGTGTTGTCCATATAGATGTGCTGTCTCCACGGCTTTTTAACCATACAACCATATAACAATCACAGCACGGAAACAGGCCATTCCGGCCCTCCTAGTCCGTGCCGAACTCTTAATCTCACCTAGTCCCACCTACCCGCACTCAGCCCATAACCCTCCACTCCTTTTTGTAGGAAATTGGTGTTTCCATACCAGGCCGTGATGCAACAAGTCATTATACTTCCCACCGTACATCTATGGGAGTTTGTCAGAGCTTCAGATGACATGCCGAGTCTTCACAAACTTCTAGAGTAGAGGAGCTGCCGTGCCTTCTTTGTAATGGCACTTACGTGCCGCACCCAGGCCAGATCCTCTGAAATGAGAATACCAAGGAATTTAAAGTTGCTCGCCCTCCCCACCTCTGATCTGCCAGTGAGAACTGGATCATGGACCTCTGGTTTCCTCCTTCTGAAGTCAATAAGTGGCTTCTTGATCTTGAGTGAGATTGTTGTTGTGACACCACTCAGCCAGATATTCAGTCTCCCTCCTGTGTGCTGATTCATCATCACCTTTGATTTAGCTAATGACAGTACTGTCATCAGCAAACATAAATATGGTACTGGAGCTGTGCTTGGCCTCACAGTCGTAAAGATAAAGCAAGTAAAGCACACAGCCTTATGGTGCACCTGTGCTGATGGACATTGTGGAGAAGATGTTGTTGCCAATCCAAACTGACTGGGGTCTGAAAGTGAGGAAATTGAGGATTCAGTTGTCCATGGAGGTATTGAGGCCAAGGTCTTGAAGCTTTTTGATTAGTTTTGAGGGGATGAGAGAATTGAATGCCAAGCTGTAGTTGTTTATTTGATATTTCAGTAATATTTGGGTGTTTCTTCTCCTTTTTTACTTTAGTCATGAGTGCACATTTATGACATGGTGGCGTAACGACATATGCCATTCATGTACTTAAACATATAAGCAGTAATGAATTATGTAAACAACAAAGAATGCTTAATCAAACAATATTTACAATATTACCCAAATATTACTGAAATATCAAATAAACAACTACAGCTTGAGTTCGACTAAATGTCGAATATTATCTTTTGCTTCTCTCCTGGCTAGACGTTTAATTCTCCTTAGATGGAGAGATGTTGCCCCACCCACGCATGCTCAATAGCTTAACGATATCATGTCCTGTTTAGACCTTGAAAAAATTCATTATTCAATTCTTAATTCGGATATAAAGTTTCATAAGGTCTGGGGACCTTTTATTGAGTATTTTCATAATTTTCCTCTTAAGTTTTGTTTTCGGTCCCTTGCTTTCCGCTCTTTTTTTTGGTAGTAGGCATTATTATCTTCTGTTTTCAATTGTATTTACAGTTTTGGGGGTTTGAATGTTCTGATATATATTTTCTACATTTTGTTTTGGTTGGTCTGGAGTTTTTTTTATGGGGTTGGGGGTGGACACTAATTTTACATGACTTCAACTTGGGTGCTTTCTCAGTTATCTTATTTTGTATTATATTACTATTGTACGTTTATCTTGCACTGTACTCATTTCCTACTTTATTTTTGGTTTTTTTTTGTTTGATAGATTGATAGATAGATAGATACTTTATTCATCCCCATGGGGAAATTCAACATTTTTTCCAATGTCCCATACACTTATTGTAGCAAAACTAATTACATACAATACTTAACTCAGTATAAATATGATATGCATCTAAAATCACCCTCTCAAAAAGCATTAATAAATAGCTTTTAAAAACTTCTTAAATAGTTTACTAAAATACATTGAATGGTAACTTAAGCTCAGTCCTAACCCCGGCACTTTAACATATCTTAACGGCGGTTGAATTGTAAAGCCGAATGGCATTGGGGAGTAATGATCTCTTCATCCTGTCTGAGGAGCATTGCATCGATAGCAACCTGCCGCTGAAGCTGCTTCTCTGTCTCTGGATGGTGCTATGCAGAGGATGTTCAGGGTTTTTCATGATTGACCGTAGCCTACTCAGCGCCCTTCGCTCTGCTACCGATGTCATACTCTCCAGTTCTGTGCCCACGGCAGAGCCCGCCTTCCTTACCAGCTTATTAAGACGTGAGGCGTCCCTCTTCATAATGCTGCCTCCCCAACACGCCACCACAAAGAAGAGGGCGCTCTCCACAACTGACCTATAGAACATCTTCAGCATCTCACTACAAACATTGAATGACGCCAACCTTCTAAGGAAGTACAGTCGACTCTGTGCCTTCCTGCACAAGGCATCTGTGTTGGCAGTCCAGTCTAGCTTCTCGTCTAACTGCACTCCCAGATACTTGTAGGTCTTAACCTGCTCCACACATTCTCCATTAATGATCACTGGCTCCATATGAGGCCTAGATCTCCTAAAGTCCACCACCATCTCCTTGGTCTTGGTGATATTGAGACGCAGGTAGTTTGAGTTGCACCATATCACAAAGTCCTGTATCAGTTTCCTATACTCTTCCTCCTGTCCATTCCTGACACACCCCACTATGGCCGTGTCATCAGTGAACTTCTGCACATGGCAGGACTCCGAGTTATATTGGAAGTCTGATGTGTACAGGGTGAACAGGACCGGAGAGAGCACGGTCCCCTGCGGCTGTAATGTTGTAGAAAATGCATTAAAATTTTTTTTAAAAAACGCAGCATGTGCTTCTTTGGGAAGGGACAGAGATGGTTGAGTTTAAAAAAAGCAGAAAATGGACAAAATTAATGGGTTCCTAAACAGTGAGTATTGGGTGATAATAACCATAAATAATAATTAAAAAAGCAGAAATGTCTCGCTACATTGGAAAGATACATAGATGCATTTGATTGTACAAAGGATGACTGGATATTGTATGCTGAGTGAATTGGGCAGTGTAATAAAACAAATGGAATAGCCAGTGAGAAATGAGTCCAAGTTTTGCTGAGTTCATTGGGAGGAAAGGCATACAGTTTGCTTAAATCTTTGACTGCTCCAATCAGACCAGTCAAAATGAAATCTGCTAATATCATGAAAGTAATGCAGGAACATTTAGAACTGAAACCATTTTTGATATGCAGGAATGCTTTAGGTTTCATCAGTGGAATCAAAAAGAAGGGGAGTCAATTTCAGCATACATGGCTGAATTGAAGAAATATAGCATTGTGAGTTCAGTGATGGGCTCAATGACATAGTGACAGATCATTTAGTTTGTGGAATCCTACAAGAAAGCATTACAAAACAGCTCCTAATTGAAGCACAGCTCAGATTTAAAAGGGCAGTTGAAATTGCTGTATCAATAGAAACAGCAGCCAGAGAGGCAATTTAGTTTCAGTTAGAAATCAAAGTGAGTGTGAACAAAATTGGAATGTGTAAACAGAATCCTGCCTGGCCAAACAAATTGTGTTACCGTTGTGGCCAGTGCTCACATACATCAGCCCAATACAGGTTTAAATCCAAAACTTGCAGAAAATACAACAAGGTAGGACACGTACAAAGACCATGTTGGGCAGACAAAAGTAAATGTACTGCACAGGGAAGAGAAGAAGATAAAAGAAAGTCAAGTTTGAGTTTCAAAAAAAGCACCAATCTGCATGCTGTTGATGAAAAATCTGTTAATGATGAGAGTGACACAGGATGGAGTAGCCATGAGATTTACAATGTAAAAAGTAGCAAGAGACAAGCAATATGGCCTTCACCAGAACTGAATGGCAAATTAATTAAAATGGAATTGGACAGTGGCTTGGCTGTTTTAATCATTTGACAAAATTAGTTTGAATAACACTCCAAAGATTCTAAACTGAAGCCTGCAGATATCCAACTAAGAACTTAACCTGGAGAAAAGATAACTCCCGTGGCTACGACATCCTTAACATGAAATACTGCAATCAACATGCCACATTGGGCTTGTATGTGGTAAAACCAGTAGGGCCAGCGTTATGCGGCGATGAGTGGCTAAGACAACTACATGATGCCCATGTGGCCTCACCTCACTCTCCTTGCCTTCACCAATGTCAAATAAATGTGATTTATTTCCTGGCTGGGACAACAGTTTTATTGGTTGGAATAGAATGGAGAAGCCAAGGACGCACCGTGAAAGCTGCTCCAGGACAAGGCCTTGACCTTCCTGGATGTGAGGAATAGTGATCCCTGAGCAAGACTCATTAATGAAGAATATATATGAAGGCGCGAGTACAGAAACGGACGGAATCCTGGGCACCGCCATTCAGCTGATTAATTATGTAACAGTTTTTCCCCCAAGCCATCAGACTACCAATCTACTGACCTCTGCTGTGCCTATTGTCTTGTTTATTATTTATTGTATTGCCTGCACTGTTCTGTGTACTTTATGCAGTCATGGGTAGGTCTGTAGTCCAGTGTAGTTTATGTGTTGGTTTACGTAGTTCAGTGTAGTTTTTGTATTGTTCATGTAGCACCATGGTCCTGAAAAACGTCTCGTTTTTATTGTGTACTATATCAGCAGTTATGGTCGAAATGACAATAAAAGCAACTTGACTTGACTTGACTTGATATAACTGAGCTTGAACAGCCCAAGGAGCACCTGTCCTGTAACTATCCCTCTTTTTATGCCAAGCTCCCTTGCATCAGTTTGCATAACGTCTTTCTTTCCTGGCACAAGTCATTTACTGGTGATATGTAAAGTGTTGGATGCTTATTATTGTTTCTCGCTGTTTTTGTCACACACCTTCTGTTGTATGAAGGAAGATTGCTAGCAGGGTTTAATGCCATACTTGTGTTTTGCATTTCAATATGGACACAGCGTTGTATATAGGAAAAGTGCCTACACAAGCAACTTCTTTGGACACTCCTGATTTATCTTGGTTTTTGCTCCCAAATGTGGGGCCTTGAGAGGCTGCACTCATTTCCTCACTGAATTTTGTCCATGTAACATCTACTTCTGTTTTTACTCGGTGGCCCCTCCACCGGTGTGGTTCAGAGGCACATCGAACAGAGCCACTGCCTCACAGTACCAGAGACCCGGGTTCAATCTGACCTCTGGTATAGACTGTGGGGAATTTGAATGTTCTCCCTGTGATAATTTGAACTTAATTTGTGTTTTCTGGCATCCTCCCACATTCAAAAGGTGCTCCGGTTAGTCGGACAATTGGCTGCTGTAAATTACTCGTGGTATATAGATTCTAGTGCAGGGATTACCATTGTTTTTAATGGCTCAGTCTTACCATTAACCGAGCAGTCTGTGGGCCACAGGTTGGGACCCCTTGATGAAAATGTTGGGAGAATATAATTAGGATTAATGTTGGATTAATAATGATGCATCCAGCTTTGGTGTGGCAATTGTCCTGCCTACGACTGCAAGAAGTTGCAGAGAGTTGTTGACTCAGTTCAGCACGGCATGGAAACCAGCCACCCCTCCACAGACTTTGGTCTACACTTCTTACTGCATTAGTCAAGTAGCCAGCATAATCCAAAGCCCCATCTGGACATTCTCTCTTCTCTCCCCTTCTCGTTGGCCAGACAGTGCAAAAGCCTGATAGTATGTACCACTAGGTTCAGGACATCTTTTATAACACTGTTATATGACTATTGAGTGGTTCCCTAGTACGATAATGTTGAATCTTGATCTCAATTTATCTCATTATGATCTTGCGCCTTATTGTCGACTTGGACTGAACTTTCTCTGTAACGCTTTAGTCTGTACCACCTCAAAGCACTGTTGTAATTAGTTGATATGTATGAACAGTATATAAGACAGATTTTTCACTGTACTTCGCTGCACGTGACAATACTAAACACATTTACTGATTAGTATCAATGCGCGGTTCAGACTTGTTGACCTGTCTCTGTGCTATATGTCCCTAAGATTGTATGAATCATAATCTCTATTGGTGCATGCTTGCATTAATATCTTCAAGATGCATAACTATAGAAACATAGAGTTAGACAGCACAAAAACAGTCTTTTTAGTCCATTCGTCCATGCTGGCCAAGTTGTCCAACTGTTTGCCTGTGTTTGGTCCGTATCCCTCTAACCCATTCCATTCTGTCTAACTGTCTTTTCAAAGTTGTAATAGTACTTGCCTCTACCTCTTCCTCTGGTAACTCATTCCATATTCCCACCAAGAATAAAAATTGTTAGCACATCCATCAGCACCTAAAGGATATTAAAATTGTCAAATCCTACAATAACCACAATTTTCATAAAATTGTTTTCAATAAGCCCTGAGACCTTATTAAAATAGTGTTCTTTTTTGTTTGAGCACACGGTGTTCACATATCGTTCTAAATTAAGCACCAGAAATCTGGATAGAAAGTTTGCTCATCACATCTGAGTCTCTTCACAGAAATTCTTTTCAAAGGCATGCCTATAAAGTGAATTTGGATTCCAGCTTGATGAATGTTCCGTTTTATTCCTTCTGATTCCCAGGAGATGAAAGGTAGGACATTCAGACTTAATCATAGCTTCTTCCTCACTTGCTATCAGACTTCTGAACCAGTCATCACTTTCACATCCCCTTCTTGCACTCCTATATTGTCACTTTAGTACTGCTTTCTGCACTGTTTCAGACTTGCAGAGCAATCTTTGAACACTTCAGCTGTTTTGAGCTCATCACCATATTTATTGTTGCATTTACTATTCCCATTGCATCCTAGTATATATGACAATAAACGAACCTGAGCCTAAATTGACACACAAATTGAATTGAATCAAATGCTCTTTATTGTCATTATACATAGGTATAATCAAACTCTGTTTGGCTTCCTCTCAGGCAATTAAATAAAGCGGTAGATAAAAACAAGACAGTAATAGAAAAACGGTATAAAATAGATAAGTAGCAGAAATTAAGTTGCGGCAGCACCAGAATATCACAGTAATGCACAAAGTGCCGTTAGTGCAAGTATTTGAGTCCTTGTGTGTGCATGCGTGTGCTCACAGTTTCAGTCATTGTTCTGTGGGAGTGGTGTGATGGAGGCCACAGCTCTGGGGTAGAAGCTGTTCCTCAGTCTATTTGTTCTGGCTTTTAGTGTCCTGAACCTTTTGCTGGACGGCAGCGGGTCAAACAGGGAGTGGCCGGGGTGTGTGGTTACGCTGACACTGGAGGAACTCGGCACTCCAGATAAAGGGTCTCATCCTGAAATGTCGACTGCCCATTTCCCTACAGAGATCCTGCCTGACCTGCTGAGTACTTCTGTGTGTTGCTCCAGCTTTCCAGCATCTGCAGTCTCCTGTGTTTCTCTCTCTCAACCTGAACTGAATTTGGTTTTGGTGTTCCAAGATTTTAGCTGCTGAACCACATCCAATGCAAATTTTCAGAACTTTTAACGGCAGTCCTTGAGTTCCTTCCGGTCAGCTGCTTACCCTTCTAACAGGCCATCGCTTTGCTTGGACATGATCCTCAGTTAATGCACGGGTTTACATCTGTGGTTTTTGCTTCAAGGCTTCATTATTGCATGGGAATCATTTTCCCTTTATCATGATATCGGGAGGTTATATCATTCTGTGATGTCTTGTTTCCCATCCAAACTCCATTAAGAAATCTATCAGTGAGGCTTCACCACCTCAAGATGTGGAGTTTGACCTTTTATCTTTTTTAGCTACATTCAAGAAAAACATTTTTCTCAAATAATGCAGTTATGGTGACAAGGCTGCTTTTGAATCATTAACTTTTCTGAATACCATTGTCACAAACTATTTGAATCAGAATCAGCTTTAATATCACCAGCATGTATTGTTACATTTGTGAACTAGGTTCCATTGTTGGAAGTATCATTGGATCAGACAATTTATCGAGCAAACTGCTGCACAATCATGTTTGAACTTTTGGCTAAGTTTAACTGACTGACCTCATAGGAAAATTGGAAAATAGGAAAACTCATCGAGAATGATTAAAGATTGATTTCAATGCAAGACAAACTCGTCAGTTGAAACTTTCCGTGAGTGTTCAGTTAGAAATTTATGTGCTTGTTGGCTGATTGCCTGCTTTATTTCTCCATTGCCATGTGTTAATGATTGCGGAACTACATCTGTAACTGGTGCTAAAATAAGAAGCAGAACAAACCATATCCTCCTCCTATAGTACTGAGGTGACTGTGCTTCAGAAATGGCCTACTTCCTTTATAAAGTTCAAACTAAAGTTCAAAATGCTGGAGGAACTCAGCAGAACAGGCAGCATCCGTGGATAGGTCAAAGTAAATTAATTATCAAAGTACTGTATTCTACCCTGAGGTTAATTTTCCTGCAGACATTCACAGCAGAACAAAGAAATGCAATAGAATCAATGAAAAACTACACACGAAGACTGACAAGTTACCAAAGTGCAAAAGAAGACAGTTAGCAAATACATAACAATAAATGCTAATAATTATTATATAAATAAATAAGTACAATGCCCTGAGAACAATGTCCTTATAAAGAGCATTGGGACAGGCGTGCTTCAACCTGGGTGTGAAATAAATGTACAGAGTTTCATTGTTGACAAGCTCTCATCCTGTATTGTTACGACCTCATGAGTTAGAACCAATTTGATCAACTTTGTTGTCAGAATATAACAGCTCCAGATTGGCCATTTTAACTCAACGTGCCGCTGATTTACTGCTCTCCACCCTACTGTTCAGCTTTACTTGGGACAAATTAAACGGCATCTGAAAACTGCACATGGAAGACAAGTGATGAATTACAAGACCCTTCAAAAAAAAGGATGTAATATTAATTGATCATATGTATTAGAACACTACCATTATACAGTAAAAGTCCAATAATCTGACGTCCTCAGGTGGCAACATGGCATATTTTTCAGACTGATGGATGTTATTTCTGGTGATCCCTCAACATTCTTTTAACGTGCTTGTTTTAGATGTTAACACAGAACAATTTTTACATTGAACAGAATAAGTTGAACATTGGCCCAGGTGAGGACGGCAAAAGAGCTGAAAGATCGACTTGAGCGGAGTGGTGCAGCTGATTCAGTACTGCAGAACCAGGCTCACTGCTGACCTTGGGTGTTGTGCGTGTGGAATTTGCACATTCTCTCTGTGACCACGTGGGTTTCTACTTGGTGTTCCCATATTCCAAAAACTTAGTCAAAACATTCTCACATTCCAGACGCACACCACCTACAACCTCCATTTAGTATTATAGATTTTAGTATCAACCAAGGAGGAATCAAGTATAACTTCTGGAAAATTAAACTCTTCCTACACACATGCGTGTCAGTAGAGACACAAAAATACAGCTGCAGATGCTGTGGATCAAAGAATACGAACACAACGCTGGAAGATCTCAGCAGGTCAGGCAGGCAGCATCCGTGAGAAAAGAGTAGCCAACGTTTTGGGCCGAGACCCTTCATCAGGAATGGGGGGGGGGGAAGAGAGGACCGAAGCCCAGTAATAGAGATAGGGGAGGGGTTAGGGCCTAGAAGCGCCAGGTGGAGAACCAATCAGAGGAAAGATAAAGGGGGAGGGAGAGGGGATAAGCATGAAAGAACTGTAGAGATAAAGAAGCAGAAAGTTGAAAGGGGAGAGAGGCAGAGAGGGACCTGGGATAGGGGAAGGGGGAGGGGGAGGAATTCAATGTTCATACCACCAGGCTGGAGGCTACCCAGACGGTAGATGAGGTGTTGCTCCTCCAACCTGAGTTTGGCCTCATCGTGGCAGTAGACTCGACGCAGACTGGGGGACCGCTTCGTTGAGCACCTACGCTCCATCCGTCACAATAGACAGGACCTCCCGGTTGCCACCCACTTCAACTCTGCCTCTCACTCCCATCTAGATATGTCCATACATGGCCTCCTCTACTGCCATGATGAGGCCAAACTCAGGTTGGAGGAGCAACATCTCATCTACCATCTGGGTAGCCTCCAGCCTGGTGGTTTGAACATTGAATTCTCCAATTTCTGGTAATTCTCTCCAACTCCCCCTTCCCTTATCCCAGGTCCCTCTCTGCCTCTCTCCCCTTTCAACTTGCTGCTTCTTTATCTCTACAGTTCTTTCATGCTTATCCCCTCCCCCTCCCCCCTTAATCTTTCCTCTGATTGGTTTTCCACCTGGTGCCTCTAGGCCCTACCCCCTCCCCATCTCTATTACTGGGCTTCGGTCCTCTCTTCCCCCCCATTCCTGATGAAGGGTCTCGGCCCGAAACGTTGGCTACTCTTTTCTCACGGATGCTGCCTGACCTGCTGAGTTCTTCCAGCGTTGTGTTCGTATTCTGCGTGTCAGTAGGTTCATTGGACACTATCATTTGCGCCTAGTGTGTAGAATCATATAATCTAGGTAGAGATGACAGAACATAGTGAGAAAGGGAATAATGTAAGATTGATCTACATGAGTTATTAGTGACCAGCATTGGCACAGTGGGCTGAATGGCCTTTTTCTGTGCTGACTCTCTTTCTGACTATGATTTCAGAATGATCAGATTGCAGATTATTGGGGTTTTACTATTAATATTCAGGTGTATGGGGTGTTTACAGAGGGGAAACACCTCTAGTGAAGGGGCCTGTCGTGTCCATTCTGGGGCAGCTCACTCATATTTGGTCCCCACCGGACACTTGGCTCTCACCTGTGGCTCCAAGTAGCTGTTTGCATGTGACAACAGCCACACCATGGTATACCGCTTTGACAGGTGGGATACACCCGTTGAGGGTAGACTGTCAGGATGATAACTTGGTGAGACGGGGACATGTTTGTCCAAAGCATGAAAAGTCAACTTTGGCGTGCTGGATGGGTGAAAGCAGCCGGGAAGGCAATTCTGCAATGTTCAGCGGAGAGCAAAGGGCATGGTCATAGTCATGGTCACCCACTGCGCCCAAGGAAGACCCCAGTCTGTGTGTACCACTGGACCCAGACTTGTGAGGTTCAGAGAGTGGAGCTGCCCTAGTGCAATGTCTTTCCCAATTTAAGAAAACTCTTGCACACAAGTTTCTTGTCGTCATCAGATATGACAGACAACCACCACGATAAATGTTAATAATCAAAGCAGAACCGCAGTGTCCCTATTCAGTCACAGAGAAATACTGATACTTTGGCATCCATTGATCACTTTACAATTCTTCCATAACCCAGACAACTAATGGAACTTTTAAGTGCTGTGAGACCTGCTGCTTCCCTGGAGCATTGAAAGGCAATCGTGTACTGTCTTCTTGTGCCACTGACTCCTGTTGCTCTGGACTACTCTCAGTTGAGAAGGAGCATTTGGTTTGGTAATTAGAAACTCAAGGCTATGCTTCGAAGTGCAAGGGGGCCCTGCACATAGGACATAGAACAGAGAGCAATACAATGCAGTACAGGCCCTTCAGCCCATCATGCTGTGCTGATCTTGTAAATCTACTCCAGAATCAGTCTAATCCTTCCTAAACAGCCCATAACCCTCCATTTTTCCTACATCCATGTGCCTACCTAAGAGTCTCTTAAATGTCCCTAACCTCTACCACAATACTCAGCAGTACACTCTAGGCACTTACCACTCATCACTATGTATAAAAACCCTGCTTTGACATCTTTCCTGAATTTTCCTCTCTCACCTTAAACTGCTGTCCTCCGGTGTTGGCCATTGCCACCCTGGGAAAACACGCTGGCTGTCCATTCTTTCTCTTAATCTTATACGCCTCTCAGAAGTAGTCTTCCATCCTCCTTCTCTTCAAAGAGAAATAACCCTAGCTCACTCAATTTTGCCTCATAAGGCATATTCTCGAATCCTAGCAGTATCCTGTTAAATCTCATTGGACCCATTCTAAAGCTTCTAGATCCTTCCGATAACGTGTTGACCAGAACTGAACATAATACTCCAGGTGTGGTCCAACCAGAGCTTTATAAAGCTGCAACATAGCCTCACAGCTCGTACTCATGAAGGCTGACTAATGAGGTCTAACACACGGTAGGGCTTCTTAACCACCCTATCAGCTTGCCCAGCAATTTAGAGAGATCTATGAACCCTAAGGACCCCAAAATATCTCAATTTTCCTCCACACTGTTACGAAACCTGCCATTAGCCTGGTATTCCACCCTGAAGTTCGATCTTCCAAAGCCCATCATCTCACACCACAGACAGAAGGAGCAGGCTACCTCACAAACTACCCAGACAACTGCCTGATCAACCACTCTGTGGAAAGTCTGTGCTTTCCCCACTTTTGGCCTTAAAAGTCACCAAATCAACAACAAAAATGGTGAACCAGTAGCGTAGTGGATAGTGCGATGCTATTACCGGTCCCACAAAAGAGGCAACATGGTAGTGTAGTAGTTAGCGTGACACTATTACAGCTCAAGTACTAATGACCTGTGCTAATCATCTTGCTGGGATGGTCACTGATATCTTTAACCTCTCGCATCGGTGGTCTGAGTTACCCACCTGCCTCAAGCAGGCTTCAATTATACTGGTGCCCAAGAAGAATGCGGAAACCTGCCTCAATGAATATTGTCCAACAGCACTTACGTACACAATGATGAAGTTATTTGAGAGGTCGGTGATGAAACACATCAACTTCTGCCTGTGGAGTGACTTGGATCTGTTCCAATTTGCCTACTGTCATAACAGGTCAACAGCAGATGGCATTTTATTGGCACTAGGGCATCTGAACAGCAAATATGTATACATCAAGATACTGTTTATTGACGCAGCTCAGCAGTCAGTACTGTCATCCTCTCAATAAGCTTCAGGAACTTGGTCTCAATGCCTCCTTGTGTAATTGGATCCTCAATTTCCTCACTTGCAGACCCCAGAAATTTCAGACTGGCAACAACATCTCCTCCACAATCTTCAACACAGGTGCACCACAAGGCTGTGTGCTTAGAGCACTGCTCCACTCACTGTATACTGAGCACAGCTCCAATGCTATATTTAAATTTACTGACAATGCCACTGTCGGTGGCTGAATTAAAGGTGGCGATGAATCTGCATACAGGAGGGAGATTGAAACTCTGGCTGAGTGGTGCCAGAACAACCTCCCACTTAATGTCAGCAAGACCAAGGAGATGATTATTGACTTCAGGAGGAAACCGGAGATCCAATGGCCAGATTCATTGGGGGAATCAGAAGTGGAGAGGGTCAGCAACTTTAAATTCCTCGGTGTTATCATTGCCTTAGAAGTTTGCAAACGTTCAGTGTGCCATCTCAAACTTTGACAAACTTTTATAGATGTGTGGTGGAGAGTATATTGACTGGTTGCATTATGGCCTGATATGGAAACACCAATGCCCGACAAAGAGTGGTGGATGCTGCCCAATCCATCACATGTAAAGACCTCCCAACCACTGTGCACATCTACACTAAACACTGTTGCACGAAAGCAACAACCATCATCCTGGACCTTCACCATCCAGTCCATGCTCTTTTCTCGCTGCTGCCATCAGGAAGAAGGTACAGAAGCCTTAGTGACCACACCACCAGGTTTAGGAACAGTTATTACCTCTCAACCATCAGGCTCCTGATCTAGAGGAGATAACTTCATTCAGCTTTACTTGTCCCCATCATTGAACTGTTGCCACAAGCAATGGACTTATTTTCAAGGACTCTTCATCACATGTTCTCAATATTTATTACATGTTTATTTATTCATTCATTCATCTATTTATATATATATATATATGGTATTTGCACAGTTAGTTGGTTTTTGCACATTAGTTGTTTTTCCGTCCTGTTAGGTGCAGTCTTTTATTGATTCTATTATGTCCGGGTATCTGTCAAAACAAGCAGACGGCACTGAACACCTGTTCATTTTCCACTTTCCTCCTCAATGACGCTTTTATTGACATGGAGTAATGGAGCCAACCACGGGGTCATCTTCCGCTATCAGGCATGATGTAGTGTCCACCCCCAGCGATGGGCCCCCCAACTACACCTGCTCTCTCTCTCTCTCTCGAGAGTAGTTCGTCAAATCCTCCAGGAGATCGCAAAAACATCAGATTGTTTAGTCAGTTCATAGGTACATCCTTAAAAGGGAGATTACAGGCTGAAGACTGCAGTGATCACAGTTGAGAGGGAGTATATCTAGGAAGGAACTTGGGATGCAAGTCCAAGCTCACTGAGTGGATAGGGTGGTAAAGAAAGCATACAGCATGCTTGCTTTCATTGGTTAGGGCATTGAGTATGAAAGCCAGGATGTCATGTTGCATATGTATAGAGCCTTAGCTGATAAATAGTTGAGGTATTGTGTGTAGTTCTTGTTGCCACATTACAGGAAGGATGTGGAGGGTTTTTACCTCAGGTTGAAAGGTCAGATACTAGAGGGCATGGGTTTCAGTTGAGTGGTAAGTGCCTCAAACAGTCTTGCAGTGCACTAACCAATAAAAGCAAGCATGCAGTATGCTTTCTTTACCACCCTATCCACTCAGTCAGCTTGGACTTGCATCCCAAGTTCCTACCTAGATTTCAGGAGGGCACAGAGCGACCACTCCCCGCTGAACATCGACGGCTCCTTGGTAGAGATTGTTAAGAGCACCAAATTTCTTGGTGTTCACCTGGCGGAGAATCTCACCTAGTCCCTCAACACCAGCTCCATAGCAAAGAAAGCCCAGCAGCGTCTCTACTTTCTGCGAAGGCTGAGGAAAGTCCATCTCCCACCCCCCCACCATCCTCATCACATTCTACAGGGGTTGTATTGAGAGCATCCTGAGCAGCTGCATCACTGCCTGGTTCGGAAATTGCACCATCTTGGATCGCAAGACCCTGCAGTGGATAGTGAGGTCAGCTGAGAAGATCATCGGGGTCTCTCTTCCCGCCATCACGGACATTTTCACTACATGCTACATCCGCAAAAGAAACAGCATTATGAAGGACCCTATTCACCCCTCATACAATCTCTTCTCCCTCCTGCTGTCTGGGAAAAGGTTCTGAAGCATTCAGGCTCTCACGACCAGACTATGTAACAGTTTCTTCCCCCAAGCTATCAGACTCCTCAATACCCTGGACTGACACCTTGCCCTATTGTCCTGTTTATTATTTATTGTAATGCCTGCACTGTTTTTGTGCACTTTACGCAGTCCTGTGTAGGTCTGTAGTCTAGTGTTAGGTCTGTAGTTTAGCTGCTGTTATGATCATGTACAGGTAGAAGAAATTTCTTTTAATATGGCATTATTTTTCTCATAGATATCCTGGGCCAAAGGTTGTGTTCCTGTGCCCTGTTCTATGTTCTTTGTCCCATTATAGTGGGTGGGATAGAGGACACAGATTCAGTTATGGCATTTAAAACGGAACTGATAAATAGTTGAAAGGAAAGTAATCTATCTCATAAGAATATACACAAAGAATCTTCCACAACAAACTCATTCAGTAACTTCAGCTTAGATTCGATGAGTTTTTGCTATGTCTCAGATTCTTTTAAGGGTGATTTAATCAGGTGTGTTCTGAAAGTAATACATTAATCTCCACCAATTTAGGCAGCTCTACAAAAAATTTAGTTTGGCTCGCCAGGCGCGACTTACCCTTTACAAATCCATGCTGGTGCCTAGTCAGCTGAAAAAATTCAGGATGTTCAATCACTCTGTCCTTAGTTAATTTCACAGTGACAGGTGTTAGATTCATTCCCCAGTTGGCTTGCTTATCAGGATTAGTCATGTTTATTTCTTCTGGTAGTACAAGGTCTTTTGCATCAAAATGAACAGATATTTGGATGTTTGATTTTAGTATTCCATCCAATAGATCTCGTCAAGTCGTGGGCAAGCCAAATTTTGGTTGTTGAGGCAATTTCTCATTAGCATTTTGACCATAAGACCAGCGGATATTGGAAAAGAATTAGGCCATTCAGCTAATTGAGTCTGATCGTGGCTGATCCATTTCCCTCTCGACCCCATTTGGAGACAGAGGAGAAGGAGACTTCAAGGACGATGTCCAATCAGCAAGGCTTAGATGTTCAGATAACATGAACAGCCATGTTCTCTTTCCAGTGGTAATGTAAAAAGTTTTTTTTTAATTGACGATACGGAGTGTTGCAACTATGGGGAAGAGAAAATCTAATTATCAATATAAGATCATCAACACGCAATCAAATAGAGAATTCATAAGAAATTTTGCTATGCAGAGAGTGGCAAAAATATGGAGCTTACTACCAGAGGGAATAAAGCTGGGGAAAACAGATGAAAGACCTTTAATTCTCTCAGCAACAAAAAGAGAATGTGAAAGCACAGTAGGCAGATGGTGTCAGTGGAGAAAGAAACAGGGTTTATCAGAATCAGAAAACACAGAAGACAACCAGGGTTAAAGTGGCAGGAAGGGGGGATGTGGTGTCGGTAAGTTATTGTTGAGCGTATTGGAGGGAGGCAGAGGAAATCTCTGTGACAGGGTATAGACAACTGCATTATAACAATATTGTTAAAAATTAGGTGTTGGAGACAGAATGAAACAAACTGAAAACAAAATGGTATAACCACATCCATGGGGGGAGAGAGAGTGAAAAAAAGGGATACTTGAAATTGTTAAGTCCCAATGCCTGTAAAATAACCAGGCACCGCTATTCTTGGAGCTTACACTGTGCATCAATGGAGCAGAGTAGGTGACCAAACATAAATGGTCATTATGGTCATCAGATTTCTTCCTTGACAGAAGAGATTCCATTAAAAATATTATCAAAGTCTTTGTAAGGCAAACTCTGGTATAAAGAGTGTTGTGTTTGCTGAATGTGTACAAAATCAAATGGAATATTACAGCTTTGAATGGAGCACCGTTGTGTGACGTGATCTGCATTATGTTTGGTCCATTTACCACAGCTCAGCTGAAAGCAGGTACGGTCTTTATTTGCACAAAGATAACTAACGGCAGAATCGACTGTATTTAATTGACAGATTTCCTCATACCATGCCACAGATTATACACTGTGTTCACCTGATGGAGCAAGCTATGTTGAGTGGGTGGTTGTGCCTGGAGATGTATCTTATCTCTTCATTAAATATGTAACCATGGAATAGAAACTCCTGGTTATTAACAAACATTACTGGAAATTGTTCTGTTGCTATCCTGTAAAGGGGGAAACCACATTAACATTACTGATAAAAAGCTTTGCATCAGGACCCATTTGATTGTTTCATTTCTTATCTCTGGCTTCTTATTAGTTTTTGTTGCCATAACAACCCCAATAGATTTTTTTAAATTTTCCCCCATTGAAAACTTGATAGCTGTACTGAGCTTGCAAAGGGTGGCAGGCACTACTAATCACTAAAGTGTGCTACATATTTAAATACAAATTGCTTTCAGTACACACCAGCTTTATGCAAAACAAGCATCAACAGTGAATGCCCAGGAGTATCAGATAAGTAGTCTGGTTTGCAGAAAGATGTTTTCATATTCCAGCAGGTTTATTTTTCACTTGGAATTTTTTTTTGTTTAAACCCATACAATCTGATGTCGATGTGCTCAAGAACTTCAGAAAATATTGATGCTATTTCAGCTCATTATCCAATTGCACAGATGTATTTATTTGCATTATTTATATTCCACTTATCCGTGACGTCAATTGAGCAATAAGCCTTTCTGTGGTTTCTGTTCAATTCTGCAGTATCAGGCAAACCTGGCACGTCCATTCATTTAAATAGCTATCATATGTATTTGAAGCTCCAAAGTGATTTCATTTTAATAGTTTGTTCATATCTCTATATTAAACACATCTCTATATTGTGTTTAATAGTAAGTGCTCAAAAGCAGTTACTTTCCCCAAGCAGTAAGGCTGATGAAACATCCATCCACTAACTCACCCACTCTATGCCCCAAACACAAACACATTATCATTTCCTGTCAGAGTCACCTTACGCAGATACTCCTGCACCTAACGTCACTTTATGGACGTACAATCAATCAATAAGCTGTTTATTGTGTCCCGTATCTGATTGTGTTTCTTTTTGTGCTACATTAGATCTGGAGTAACAACAATTTCACTCTCTTTTAAATTTTGTGTACTGATAAACAATCTTGAATCTCATGCTGTTGATTATAACTTCTACATTAAATTATTAAATGTAGACCATTCCCACTGCAATTGTCAGAGATTAGATGTCTTTGTGTTTTAAATGTGTGTGTGGGGGGGGGGGGGGGGAACCTCTACAAAACACAGGTTTGGCCACAACTGGACTGTTGTGTCCATTCTGGAGCCCCACACTGGATATAAATAACTCAGAGAGGCTTACTGAAATGAATCTGGGAATGAGCAGAGATTGACGGAGCTGGGGTTTTCTACTTGGAGCAAGGGAGGATAAAAGGCAGCATGATGGAGGTGTATAAGATGATAAGAGGTATAGATAACGGGACAGCCGACACTGTTCGCCAGGGTGACAATAGCTAATGCAAGGGCACATAATTTAAGGTGGTTGAAGGAAAGAAAGAAATGGAGAGATATCAGAGACAGTTTTTTTTACACAGAATGCATGGAACACACTACCTGGGTTGGTGGTAGAGGTAGATACGTTAGGGATATTTAAGAGATTCTTAGGCTGATGAATGAAAGAAAATGGAGGGCCATGTGGGAGGGAAGTGTTAGATAGATCTTGGAGTAGGTTAAAAGGTCAGCACAGCCTTGTGGGCCAAAGGGCCTGCAATACTGTATTCTATGTTCTGTGAGGGAACTTTAGTTATATTGACCACAGGAGAAGCTTTGGTTATTGCCCTTAGATAGATAGATAGATAGATAGATAGATAGATAGATACTTTATTCATCCCCATGGGGAAATTCAACATTTTTTCCAATGTCCCATACACTTGTTGTAGCAAAAACTCCTTACATAGGCAGAGAAGGGTACAAGAGGATCTGTAAGAGATTTCTAAAATCATGGAGGGAATTAATGAATAACTTTGTAGATGTTGTGGTGAACTACATATACCTGTCTGGACACGCCCCCCGCTGACTGCTCCTGTGGCTCCTCCCACTGACGGTGGCTCCTCCTACAGACCCCGGTATAAAGGCGATTGGGGCCTGAGCCCTGCCCTCAGTCTCCAGGATGTAGTATGGTGGTCGATTGCTGCTTGTTCTTTCTTCCAGTCAATAAAAGCCTATATCTCGCCTCACGTCTCAGAGAGTTATTGATGGTGCATCAGATGTTCATATAATTATTAGGGGCACTGGTAAGGTGAATGATCACAGTCTTTTTGTCTATGGTAGGAATATTTAAAACTAGAAGGCATGTTAAGGTAAAGGCTGGTGGGGGGGGGGGGTGGAAAGATTTAGTGGATAACTGAGGGGAACTTTTTCCACACAGTATGGTGGGTATATGAATGGAGCTGCTGGCAGAAGTGGTATGGGCAAGTACAGTTATAATGTTTAAAATCACTTAAACATATGTAGGGAAGGTTTAGAGCAGGGATTCCCAAGCTGGGGTCCACAGACCCCTTGATTAATGGTAGGGGGTCCATGGCATAAAAAAAATTGGGAACTCGTGGCTTAGAGGGATATGGCCCAAACCCAGGCAAAATGGAGTAGATCAGGACAGCAGCTTGGACAGCATGGACGCTTTGGGCTGAAGGGCCTGTTCCTGCGACTCTGTGGCTCTATGACTTTCCATTGACTCAATAGGAAAGAAAACTGTTCTGAGGAATTAAAAACTAGGAGTATAAAATTCAAGCATTGGAAAATTATCAAAATATAGTGACTTTTAAAAAATGCAGTGAGTTGTTGAATGCATTGTCAGAGATTCAATTTTAGCTTTCACAAGAGAACTATGTGAGACTCTGACAGGACAGGGCTATGGAAAAAGGGTGGGGGGGGGTTGGTTATATTGTTCTTAGATGGAGTCATTATTCAGTACAAGACCTCCTTACATACTGTAACCATTCTGTGTTTCTGTAAAGCAGATTCACACACCAATGAGGTACTGCTTTATGAGAGGTGGCATCCTTCAGATGAGAAGCATCACAGATGCTTGTTCAGGTTGAAATGGCATCAATCAAAGACGCATAAGCTGATTCTCCTTGTCTGAACTTAACTCTCAACCAGAGACATCAAATCAAATCACTTCAAGACTTTGCCTTCTTGAACTCAATTTTCTTAGTGATTTGTCATTTATTCTTTTTGCTCCAATCTTTATGAATCTCTGTAACTTTTCCAGTGAAATCGCATTTTTCCTGTAATAACTATATGTGGTACTTAAGCCTGACTTCCATGTAAGCTCCCTGCTCTTTTATTCTAACTCTTGTCCGATAGAGGAAAGTGTCCTAGAATTGCCTTACTGTCATGCACTGCCATCTTTAAGAATCCAGGAGCATGCACTAGGCTGAAAAATGGCAGGTGGAATTAGTTCAGACATGTGTGAATTGTTGCACTTTGGGAGGACAAACCAGGGTAAGTCTTACACAGTTAATATTAGGGCACTGAGGAGTGCAGTAGAACAAAGGGATCTGGGAATATCAATCCATAATCCCTAGAAAATTATGTCACAGGTAGTTAGGGTCATAAAGAGAGCTGTTGGCATATTTGCCTTCAGAAATTAGAGTACTGAGTACAGGAGCTGCTATGTTATGATGAAACTGTATAAGACATCGGTGAGGCCAACTTTGGAGTATTGTGTGCATTTCTGGTCACCTACCTGCAGGAAAGATTTAAATAAGATTGAAAGAGTGCAGAGAAAATTTACAACTATGTTGCCGGAACTTACGGACCTGAGTTATAGGAAAAGGTTGAATATTTAGGACATTATTTACTTAAGCCTAGGAGAATGAGGGAATATTTGATAGAGGTATACAAAATTATGAGGGGTATAGATAGGATAAATGCAAGCAGGCTGTGTCCACTGAGGTTGGGTGAGACTAGAACTAGAGATCATGGGTTAAAGGTGAAAGGGGAAATATTTAAGAAAATTGAGGAGGAGCTACTTCACTCAGAGGGTGGTAAAAGTGTGGAAGGAGCTGTCAGTGGAAGTGGTGAGTGAGGTTTTGATTTAAGAAAGTTTTGGATAAGTACATGGAAGGGAGGGGTATAAGGGTCTGTAGTCCAGGTGCAGGTCAATCGCTCTGCACTGAATAACAGTCGGGATGAACTAGATGGGCCGAAAGACCTGCTTGCTCTATGACTCTATGACACTCTTGGTACCTCTTCTTGTAAACCTCAAAGTATTCTCTTATTTATTGAAAAGCTTACCAGGTGAAGATTCACTGACCTGAAAAGGCAAGGACAAGAGATGAGAGACGATGGAGTGCATGTATTGAGAAACCCATTGGGCTGGGAAATCTCAGTGAACATTTCAGAAACGTTGATGATTACATGAAGCCAACAGAAGGGAAAACATGAGTGGTTTGCAGCTCTGTAGAAATACATGGGGAATGCTTTAATGCTGTATTGACTATATCAGAATCAGGTTTAATATCAGCAGCATATGTCATAAAATTTGTTAACTTTGTGGCAGCAGTACAATGCAATACATGATAATAGAAAAAAGAAAAAAGTTTGTGAATTCAGAAAACCCATTCAGAAATCGGATGGTCGAGGCGAAGAAGCTGTTCCTGAATCGTTGAGTGTGTGCTTTCAGGCTTCTTTAGATGATAGGGGTTCTAATACTGGACGCTGCCTTTTTGAGGCATCACTCCTTGATACTACAATGTCCTGGATACTACAATGTTAATTTTTATCAGATTGGCTGTAAAATAAAAATGAAAGTTTTTAGCTGGAATTAGGCAAGCAGTTTGCCAAGAAACCTCTATGGACCCTTTGCAACAGTGACATAAAAGGCAAATTCATTTACAGTATGATTGTTGCACACACGTGATTATCATTTCACTTCATGTAATAATGAGTTTTAATACCCTGTCAGTTTGACACAGTACTCCTGGGCTCTGCCTGTCTATTATTATCCTGCAGCAGCTAAGAAAGCTTTTGGAAATGTTACGTTCTCAGCACTCTACCAGTTCATCGCCAGGAGTGGCACTTAGAGCTGCGCCATCCTCCGATGATGTTAATGTTTCTTTCCTTTTTCCAAAGAGAAAGAAACTAGAGCCCCGATTCCCAGGACTTCTTGCTTCTGGCAAGTTGGTTGTGTATTTAAATTTAAAAATGACGAGCAGGTGAATAAGTTGAAGTGAGAACGGAAACACCTGTGGCTGCAGCTCTGTGCTTCCATCGTTGGAGGGAAGACTATTTTTATATTGACAACAGATTGCTGTTCCTGGAGGTTGAAAGTTCTGTAAAAAATTCTCTCCTCTGAAGCTCTAATGTATTTCTCAGTAACTGTTGTTTGTTAAAGCAACACACACAAAATGCTGGAGGAACTCAGCAGGTCAGACAAAATTTTATGGAAATGGAAGTTGATGTTTTGGGCCAAGACCCTTCTTCAGGACTGCTGTTGGTTTACAGCTGGTAATTTGTAACTCTATAAGCCCACTGTTAAGGCTCACCTGCACCCATTCTAAGGCTGTGAACTATCCTCTCCAATAATTTTAAGAAGCACAAGATTCTTGTTGCATGCATGACCAGATCTGGCTATTGAGTAGTTGTGGCACAAGGCTTGCGACTTAAGAAGTATCTAGCCAATAATTTCCCACCCCCTCCCAAAGCTTTATTCTGGAAAATACTAAAAGATCTCAGCAACATACACACTGCCCTATCCAGAGAACATTATAATTCCTTTATTAGCTCTCTTGGAGTCTGGGACATGTTCCAAAAGCAAATTTCTGCTTCTTGGCCACTCTTTCCATTTAAAAACTCCATACCATAATCCCCGGTACTGTCAGTCTCTTAAGGCTTCAACATGTTAGTAAGTTGCAGTAGAATTATTATTGAATATTGAAGAGTCCAGATAGAATGGACATGGAGAAGATGATTCCTATAGTGCGAGTATAGGATGAGAGGGCACAGCCTCACAATACAAAGATGACCATATAGAATAGAGATGAAGGATGAATTCCTTTAGCCAGAGATTGGTGAATCTGTGGAATTCATTGCTATGTTCAGCTGTGGAGGCCAAGTCATTGGGTGTATTTAAAGCAGAAGTTGATAGGTTCTTGATTAGTAAGGGCGTCAAAGGCTATGTGGAGAAGACAGGATAATGGGGTTGAGAAGGTAGATAAATTAGCCATGATTGAATGGCAGAGCAGATTTGATGGGCTGGATGGCCTAATTCTGCTCCTATTCCTCATGGTCTTGAGGAGTTCAGGAAATATTCCCTCACAGTCTGATTTAGGAACTGTACCTTTGTGCCTCAACACTTCTTTGCTACCTATGTATCAGTCCATTGTTAATTCTAGTGGCCTCTGCCCCAGCCTCACTTCCACCAGCTCTCAGTTCTATTCCCAAGTCCCGATGGGTTTGCTTTCATGCTGATACTTCATGACATAAAACAGCTGCTCTTATAAATCTTCGACTCACTCTGAGGAAACACCACAGGATGTTTACTGGCTTAAACATTTTATCAAATGAATTGCATAAATGGCTCTTCCAACAAATAACTGGAGTGGAAGAATTTCTATAACATTTTGCTATAAATAAAATCAGAATCATAGCAATAAACTCAGTATTAACTTACCACATGATTTGTTTTTCTGTTATTGTAGTATTGAATGCTGATCCAAGTTGAAGAGGTGTTGTGACCAATTTAGGTCATGGTTAGAAGGTGGGGCAAGAAGTTATTTTTCTTTCTTGGTGCACAAATATATCAGTGCTGTCCCAATTCTGCTCACCAGACCTGGAATATCTAGCAGTTAAGTGCCGTCCTTTTTACCCACCATGGGAATTCATTTTGGTAGCAGTCTACATTCCACCTCAGGCCAATGTCAATCAGGCTTTAGATGATCTGAGCAATGGGATCAGCAAGCTCTTTTGGGGCAGCTGTGACCTGTACAAAAAGGATGGGTTGCACTTGAATCCCAGGGGGACCAATATCCTGGCGAGGAGGTTTGCTAAGGCTACTGGGGAGAGTTTAAACTAGAATTGCTGGGGGGTGGGAACCGAACTGAAGTGACTGAGGAAAAGGAGGTTGGCTCACAAATAGAGAAAGCTTGTAGACAGTGCGGGAGGGAGGATAGGCAGGTGACAGAAAAGGGACGCGCTCAGACCGAAGGTTTGAGATGTGTCTATTTTAACACAAGGAGTGTTGTGAACAAAGCAGACAAGCTTAGAGCGTGGATCAGTACTTGGAAATATGATGTGGTGGCCATTACAGAGACTTGGATGGCTTAGGGACTGGAATGGTTACTTCAAGTGCCAGGTTTTAGATATTTCAGAAAGGACAGGGAGGGAGGCAGAAGAGGTGGGGGCGTGGCACTGTTGATCAGAGATAGTGTCACGGCTGCAGTAAAGGTGGACGCAATGGAGGGATTGTCTACGGAGTCTCTGTGGGTGGAGGTTAGTAACAGGAAGGGGTCAATAACTTTACTGGGTGTTTTTTATAGGCCGCTCAATAGTAACAGGGATATCGAGGAGCAGATAGGGAAACAGATTCTGGAAAGATGTAATAATAACAGAGTGGTTGTGATGGGAGATTTTAGTTTCCCAAATATTGATTGGCGTCTCCCTAGAGCAAGGGGTTTAGATGGGGGTGGAGTTTGTTAGGTGTGTTCAGGAAGGTTTCTTGACACAATATGTAGATAAGCCTACAAGAGGAGAGGCTGTACTTGATTTAGCATTGGGAAATGAACCTGGTCGGGTGTCTGATCTCAGTAGGAGAGCATTTTGGAGATAGTGATCATAATTCTATCTCCTTTACAATAGCGTTGGAGGGAGATAGGAACAGACAAGTTAGAAAAGTGTTTAATTGGAGTAAGGGGAATTATGAGACCATCAGGCAGGAAATTGGAAATAGATGTTCTCAGGGAAAAGTACGGAAGCAATGTGGCAAATATTCAGGGGATATTTTTGTGGAGTTCTGTATAGGTACATTCCAATGAGACAGGGAAGTTATGTTAGGGTACAGGAACCGTGATGTACAAAGGCTGTAATAAATCTAGTCAAGAAGTAAAGAAAAGCTTACAAAAGGTTCAGAGAGCTACGTAATGTTAGAGATCTAGAAGATTATAAGGCTAATAGAAGGGAGCTTAAGAGGGAAATTAGGAGAATAAGAAGGGGCCATTAGAAGGTCTTGGTGGGCAGGATTAAGGAAACCCCCAAGGCATTCTACAAGTATGTGAAGAGCAAGAGGATAAGACGTGAAAGAATAGGACCTATCAAGTGTGACAGTGGGAAAGTATGTATGGAACTAGAGGAAATAGCAGATGTACTTAATGAATACTTTACTTCAGTATTCACTATGGAAAAGGATCTTGGTGATTGTAGCGATGACTTGCAGTAGGCCGAAAAGCTTAAGTATGTAGATAGAGTTGGATAAGTCGCCGGGACCGGATGAGATGTACCCCAGGTTACTGTGGGAGAGGAAGGAGATTGCTGAGCTTCTGGTGATGATCTTTGCATCATCAATGTGGATAGGAGAAGTTTCGGCAGATTGGAGGGTTGCAGATGTTGTTCCTTTATTCATGAAAGGGAGGAGAGATAGCCCAGGAGATTATAGACCAGTGAGTCTTACCTCAGTGGTTGGTAAGTTGATGGAGAAGATCCTGAGAGGCAGGATTTATGAACATTTAGAGAGGTATAATTTGATAGGAGTAGTCAGCATGGCTTTGTCAAGGGCAGGTCGTGCCTTACGAGCCTGATTGAATTTTTTGAGGATGTGACTAAACACATTGATGAAGGAAGAGCAGTAGATGTCGTGTATATAGATTTCAGCAAGGCATTTGATAAGGTACCCCATGCAAAGCTTATTGAGAAAGTAAGGAGGCATGGGATCCAAGGGGACATTGCTTTGTGGATCCAGAACTGGCTTGCCCACAGAAGGCAAAGACTGGTTGTAGACAGGTCATATTCTGCATGGAGGACGGTCACCAGTGGTGTTCCTCAGGGATCTGTTCTGGGACCCTTACTCTTCAAGATTTTTATAAGTGACCTGGAAGAGGAAGTGTAGGGATGGGTTAGTAAGCTTGCTGATGACACAAAGGTTGGAGGTGTTGTCGATAGTGTGGAGGGCTGTCAGAGGTTACAGCAGGACATTGATAGGCTGCAAAACTGGGCTGAGAAGTTGCAGATGGAGTTCAACCCAGATAAATGAGAGGTGGTTCATTTTGGTAGGTCAAATATGATGGCTAAATATAGTATTATTGGCAGTGTGGAGGATCAGAGGGATCTTGGGGTTCGAGTCCATAGGACACTCAAAGCAGCTGCGCAGGTTGACTCTCTGGTTAAGAAGGCGTATGGTGTATTGGCTTT
This sequence comes from Hemitrygon akajei, assembly GCF_048418815.1. Lineage (NCBI taxonomy): Eukaryota > Metazoa > Chordata > Chondrichthyes > Myliobatiformes > Dasyatidae > Hemitrygon > Hemitrygon akajei. The sequence goes on from NC_133131.1 coordinate 153,807,375, forward strand.
CATTAATCGTGGAATTGAATTTTGGAGGTGAGAGGTAATGTTAGAAACATAGAAACATAGAAAATAGGTGCAGGAGTAGGCCATTTGGCCCTTCGAGCCTGCACCACCATTCAGTATGATCATGGCTGATTATCCAACTCAGAACCCTGTACCTGCTTTCTCTCCATACCCCCTGATCCCTTTAGCCACAAGGGCCATATCTAACTTCCTCTTAAGTATAGCCAATGAACCGGCCTCAACTGTTTCCTGTGGCAGAGAATTCCACAGATTCACCACTCTCTGTGTGAAGAAGTTTTTCCTCATCCTGGTTCTAAAAGGCTTCCCCTTTATCCTTAAATTGTGACCCCTCATTCTGGACTTCCCCAACATCGGAAACAATCTTCCTGCATCTAGCCTGTCCAATCCCTTTAGAATTTTATACGTTTCAATAAGATCTCCCATCAGTCTTCTAAATTCCAGTGAGTATGAGCCTAGTCGATTCAGTCTTTCTTCATATGAAAGTCCTGCCATCCCAGGAATCAATCTGGTGAACCTTCTCTGTACTCCCTCTATGGCAAGAATGTCTTTCCTCAGATTAGGGGACCAAAACTGCACACAATATTCTTGGTGCGGTCTCACCAAGGCCTTGTACAACTGCAGTAGAACCTCCCTACTCCTGTACTCAAATCCTCTTGCTATGAATGCCAACACACCATTTGCCTTTTTCACCGCCTGCTGTACCTGCATGCTCACCTTCAATGACTGGTGTAGAATGACACTCAGGTCTCGTTGCATCTCCCCTTTTCCTAATCGGCCACCATTCAGATAATAACCTGTTTTCCTGTTCTTGCAACCAAAGTGGATAACCTCACATTTATCCACATTAAATTGCATCTGCCGTGAATTTGCCCACTCACCTAACCTATCCAAGTCACCCTGCATCCTCTTAGCATCCTCCTCACAGCTAACACCGCCACCCAGCTTCGTGTCATCCGCAAACTTGGAGATGCTGCATTTAATTCCCTCGTCTAAATCATTAATATATATTGTAAACAACTGGGTCCTAGCACTGAGCCTTGTGGTACCCCACTAGTCACTGCCTGCCATTCTGAAAAGGTCCCGTTTACTCCCACTCTTTGCTTCCTGTCTGCCAACCAATTCTCTATCCACATCAATACCATACCCCCAATACCGTGTGCTTTAAGTTTGCACACTAATCTCCTGTGTGGGACCTTGTCAAAAGCCTTTTGAAAATCTAAATATACCACATCCACTGGCTCTCCCCTATCCGCTCTACTAGTTACATCTTCAAAAAATTCTATAGGATTCGTCAGACATGATTTTCCTTTCACAAATCCATGCTGACTTTGTCCGATGATTTCACCTCTTTCCAAATGTGCTGTTATCACATCTTTGATAACTGACTCTAGCATTTTCCCCACCACCGATGTCAGACTCACCGGTCTATAATTCCCTGGTTTTTCTCTCCCTCCTTTTTTAAAAAGTGGGGTTACATTAGCCACCCTCCAATCCTCAGGAACTAATCCAGAATCTAAGGAGTTTTGAAAAATTATCACTAATGCATCCACTATTTCTTGGGCTACTTCCTTAAGCACTCTGGGATGCAGACTATCTGGCCCTGGGGGTTTATCTGCCTTTAATCCCTTCAATTTACCTAACACCACTTCTCTACTAACATGTATTTCCCTCAGTTCCTCCATCTCACTAGACCTTCGGTCCCTTACTATTTCCAGAAGATTATTTATGTCCTCCTTAGTGAAGACAGAACCAAAGTCGTTATTCAATTGGTCTGCCATGTCTTTGTTCCCTATGATCAATTCACCTGTTTCTGACTGTAAAGGACCTACATTAGTCTTGACCAATCTTTTTCTTTTCACGTATCTATAAAAGCTTTTACAGTCAGTTTTTATGTTCTCTGCCAGCTTTCTCTCATAATCTTTTTTCCCTTTCCTAATTAAGCCCTTTGTCCTCCTCTGCTGGTCTCTGAATTTCTCCCAGTCCTCAGGTGTGCCGCTTTTTTTGGCTAATTTATATGTTTCTTCTTTGGACTTGATACTATCCGTAATTTCCCTTGTCAGCCACGGGTGCACTACCTTCCCTAGTTTATTCTTTTGCCAAACTGGGATGAACAATTGTTGCAGCTATATAGAACCCTGGTCAGGCACCATTTGGAGTACTGTGCTCAGTTCTGGTTGCCTCACTACAGGAAGGATGTAGAAGCCATAGAAAAGGCGCAGAGGAGATTTACAAGGATGTTGTCTGGATTGGGGAGCATGCCTTATGAGAACATGTTGAGTGAACTCAGCCTTTTCTCCTTGGAACGACGGAGGATGAGAGGTGACCTGATAGAGGTGTATAAGATGATGAGAGGCATTGATTCTGTGGATAGTCAGAGGCTTTTTTCCAGGTCTGTAATGGTTGCCACAAGAGGACACAGGTTAAAGGTACTGGGGAGTAGGTACAGAGGAGATGTCAGGGGTAAGCTTTTTACTCAGAGAGTGGTGAGTGCGTGGAATGGGCTGCTGGCAACCGTGGTGGAGACAGATATGATAAGGTCTTTTAAGAGACTTTTAGATAGGTACATGGAGCTTAGTAAAATAGCGGGCTGTGGGTAAGCCTAGTAATTTCTAAGGTAGATCATGTTTGGCACAACTTTGTGGGCGGGCCTGTATTGTGCTGTAGGTTTTCTATGTTTCTAAGCTTGAAACAGTACACCCTAATGCCTTCACCATCATTTTGTGAGATTCTAACCAGGAGAGTCTGAAAAAAAATCACTCAGCAATTACCAGCAACAGATACACTTGCAATAACAGAGGGAACAACACACTGGACCATTGCTACACCATCATCAAGAATGCCTACCTTGCTATTCCACACCCTGACTTCGGGAAGTCTGATCACCTGGCTGTACTTCTACTCCCTGAGTACTGGCAGAGACTGAAGACTGCAGCACCAGCAGTGAGGACCAAGAAGGTATGGACAAGGGAAGCACAGGAGCGCCTACAGGACTGCTTTGAATCAGTGCACTGGACTGTATTCAGGGATTCATCTTTGAACCTGGATAAGTAAGCTTCAGTTGTTACTGACTTCATTAAAACCTGTGTGGATGACTATGTGTCTACAAAGACTTACTGTACATTCCCAAACCAAAAGCCATGGATGAACCAGGAGGAACGTCGTCTACTGAAGGCTAGATCTGTGGTGTTCAAGTCTGGCAACTCTGTACTGTACCAGAAAACCAGGTATGATTTGCGGAGGGCTATTTCAAAAGTGAAGAGACAATTTCAAATGAGGTTGGAGGTGACTTTGGATGGACGGCAACTCTGGCAGGGTTTGCAAGACATGACTTCCTACAAAGCGAAACCCAATAGCATGATTGGCAGTGATGCTTCACTACCAGATGAACTCAATGCCTTCTATGCCCACTTTGAAAGGGCAAACACAACTACAACTGTGAAGGTCTCTGCTGCACCTGATGACCCTGTGATCTCTGACTCAGAGGCTGATGTTAGGCTGTCTTTAAAGAGAGTGAACCCTCGCAAGGCGGAAGGTCCAGACGGAGTACCTGGTAAGGCTCTGAAAACCTGTGCCAACCAACTAGCAGGAGTATTTAAGGACATTTTCAACCTCTCACTGCTACAGGCAGACATTCCAATTTGCTTCAAAAAGCCAACAATGATACCAGTGCCTAAGAAGAATAATGTGAGCTGCCTTAATGACTGTCTCCTGGTAGTACTCACATTGACAGTGATGAAATGCTTTGAGCGGTTGGTCATGGCTAGACTGAATTCCTGCCTCAGCAAGGACCTGGACCCAACACAGTTTGCCTATCGCCACAATATGTCAATGGTAGACGCAACTCAATGGCTCTCCACACCGCTTTAGACCACCTGGACAACAGAAACACCTATGTCAGGATGCTGTTCACCGACTATAGCTCAGCATTTAATACAATCATTCCCACAATCCTGACTGAGAAGTTGCAGAACCTGGGCCTCTGTACCTCCCTCTGCAGTTGGATCCTCGACTTCCTAAGCGGAAGACCACAGTCTGTGCAAATAGGTGATAACATATCCTCCTCATTGATGATCAACACCAGCACTCCTCAGGGGTGTGTGCTTAGCCGACTGCTCTACTCCCTGTATATACATGACTGTGTGGCTAGACATAGCTCAAATGCCATCTATAAATTTGCTGACGATACAACCATTGTTGGTAGAATCTCAGATGGTGACGAGAGGGTGTACAGGAGTGAGATATGCCAACTAGTGGAGTGGTGCCGTAGCAATAACCTGACACTCAACGTCAGTAAGACGAAAGAGCTGATTGTGGACTTCAGGAAGGGTAAGACGAAGGAAGACATACCAATCCTCATAGAGGGATCGGAAGTGGAGAGAGTTCTTGGGTGTCAAGATCTCTGAGGATCTAACCTGGTCCCAACATATTGATGTAGTTATAAAGAAGGCAAGTTATAAAGGCAATACTTTATTAGGAGTTTGAAGAGATTTGGCATGTCAACAAATATACTCAAAAACTTCTATAGATGTACCATGGAGAACATTCTGACAGTCTGCATCACTGTCTGGTATAGAGGGGCTACTACACAGGACTGATAGAAGCTGCAGATAGTTGTAAATCTGGTCAGCTCCATCTTGGGTACTAGTCTAGAAAGTACCCAGGACATCTTCAAGGAGCGGTGTCTCAAAAAAGCAGCATCTATTATTAAGGATCTCCAGCACCCAGGGCTTGCCCTTTTCTCACTGTTACCATTAGGTAGGAGGTACAGAAGCCTAAACGCGCACACTCAGCGATTCAGGAACAGCTTCTTCCCCTCTGCCATCCGATTCCTAAATAGACATTGAACCCTTGGACGCTACCTCACTTTTTTTAATATACAGTATTTCTGACTTTTGCATGTTTTTAAATCTATTCAATATATGTATTTTGTAATCTATTTATTTATTTATTTATTTATTTATTTATTTATTTATTTATTTATTTACTTATTTATTTATTATTTTATTTTTTTCTCTTAAATATTATGTATTGCATTGTTAACTGCTAAGTTAACAAATTTCACATCACATGCCAGTGATAATAAACCTGATTCATTTCAGCAAAGGGATTATTGGCAAAATTTAATGCTGTTTTAAAGGTGCTTAAAAAACGTGTTTTTTGAATGCAAAATAAAATATTTTAAATTGGTTTAAGCTCTTCTTGACGCCCTTCTACCATCTCCATTTTCTTTATCATCCTGAGCTTCTGTCACACGCTGACATCAGATGAAGAGACCATTGGCTCTAGTGCCTGGCACCACACTTAGTGTGGTACGTCTGTGTAGTATTCTGACCTGGCTGCACATTCTGCTCTGCTTCACATCGGTTCTGCCTCTGCCCCTCACGTGCACTCCCCTGAACATCTCTTTGGCATACTTCATACTTGAAGGCATCATATTTCCCCTCACTATGAGCTGTGTTACGTACCCCGTAACTGGGTATCAGACCAGCAGAGAAAGAAGTATCCGTTGGAGTCTGGTGGTACCAAACGAAAGGTGTTTATTAATAAAAATAAGCAAAACCATATCAATAATGCAAATATACATATAACACAAGTTAGTAATAAACCTAAAAGTGTAGGAATGATAATAATCAATAATAAACAAGCTCTATCGATGTCTGGGGGTAAATAAATTGTCATAGAAAAGTATAAAGTTCTGTTCAGTTCATTAGTGCTGATGTAGTTATGGTTGTATTATAATTGTTGGAGAGAGAGAGAGAGAGCGAGCTAGAGGTAACAACTACAGTCAGGCAAACCTTTCTTTGCTTTCTTAATCCGTCGTATCTTTGTGGTCATTCAGTTCTGACCTCTCCGTCCTTCTGCTAGACCATTCTTCTGTGGTGGACTCGTCACTCTGGCATGAGTGGATACACACACAAGTACCCACCGGCCCTGCTTTTACACTGATAGCCTTACTGACCGACCTCCTGGTTCAGTCTTCGAAGCCCCCACCTTTCTTGTGGGTTCCAACACTCAATCAGTGTCCACTGGCGTGTCTGGAGGGTGTCTCTCCAGACCTGTCTTTTATCCCTACTCACGGGGACTCAGCTATCCATCAATTCTGAATGACTGTGTCCATCAAATAAGGCCACTCCTTCAGTCCACTGAGGAATGTTATTGAGCAAACTATTGTCCTTGCAGCGAAACAGTAAATAATTCAAAAAAGGAGTCACAATACAGTTAATCAGCAATTTCCCCCTCTCTCTTATCTGTCACAGATGTTCTTGCTTGTTTTTCGTCTCTCTCTCTCTCATGGTCAACATAACAACAGTAATAGTTCGTGGTTCTCGGGGGGGGGGGGTTGGGAATGGTTAACCCTTCACCCCATTGTCCATCAGGTCTGTTCATCACTCATAACAGCTGAACCTGCTGTATTGCTGTAACACCACAAAGGCCAAACTCTGGGGATAGTCACTCAGCAACATGGGACCTGGGTGTAGTTACTTTGTGGTAAGGACTGCACCCTCTCCCTCCTTCCCGAGCTGAGTGTTCTTACCTTATTGACCAAGCCTTGGGTAGAGTCACGTGGTATTGATGTCACTGTGATATGAGGACCTATCCTGGGCCCAGCATATTGATGTAGTCAAAAAGACGGCATGACAGTGGCAATATTTTATGAGGAAGTTTGAGGATATTTGGTATGTCACCCAAGACACTTGCAAATTTCTACAGATGTACTGTGGAGAGCATTCTAACTGGCTACAACACTGTCTGGTATGGGAAGGGGCACTGCACAGGATCAACATAAGCTGCAGAAAGCTATGAAGCCAGTCAGTGCCATCATGGACACTAGACTCCACAGCATCCAGGACATCTCCGAAAGGCAATTCCTCAAAAAGTTAGCATCCATCATTAAGGATCCCCATCACCCAGGACATGTCCTCTTCTCATTGCTACCATCGGGAAGGAGGTTCAGAAGCCTGAAGGCACACACTTAACAATTCAGAAACAGCTTCTTCCCCTCTGCCATCAGATTTCTGAATGGACATTGAACCCATGAACACTACCTCACTACTTTTTTTTATTTCATCCCGTGTCCTGACCACGCCGGATATGGTCACTCTTAGATATTAACCAATCCTTTTGGGAGCTTGTTTATTTTTATTATGTTGACCAATCATTGTATGCTATTGACCAACCCCCAAGTGTAGTCACCCTGTGACGTTAACTACACACTGTTAAATTGAACAAACAACATGTGCAGTCACAACTGTGATATTGACTGCCTACCTATGTGCTGTTGACTAACTCCTTAATGCGGTCACGCTCTCTTAATGTCAGATTGCATCTGTGGGTCACGACTATATTGGATGACGGCTAAGGACAAATAGACTAACTTATGAGTGTGATCTCACTGTGCTATTCACCAACCCTACAGTAGGGGTGACTATGATACTGATATACATAAAGTGGGATCACTTTGATCTTGACTGTCCTCCGAGAGGGCTCAGTCTGTGTTAGTGACCAGCCGTTGAAAGGGATCTTCCTGGGATATGGTCAGGCCATGAGGTGAGTGGGGTGGGGGGGGGGGGGTTCTCTCTGTGATACTGACCAACCACATTGCGGGGTCACTCTTTTCATACTAAATCCTGGGTGGGGTCACAAAAGAAGTTGGATTGTAACATTCTGTGGTATAAGATGGAGGTCTGCTGGATGGATTTACTCTGTGATATTGGTCAGTTTCCGGTTGACTGACCCCTGGGTGGGATCACTCTGTGGTAGTGACTGACCCTTGGTCATCAGTTCCCCGGACTCTTCAATCTGTTGGTTTAATAGGTTGGGTTATGGTGACGATGGAGAACAGAGTACAAAATCCATGGCCTTTTCGCGCAGTGACCTTATAAACAACCCTCCCTGCTGCACGCAATTCAGAATTATTGAAGCAAGCTTGAATGGCAAATCTTGAACTGTCCAACACAAAATCATTCTGATACACTCCAGCCCATGGGGCTATTCCACTTTCTTTCACTTTTTTAGTATTGATTTTTATATGAATATTGATTTCTTCAGGTAAAAAATACTCCCTCCCTCCTCTCCTCTTCTTCTAGTCCCTATTCTGTCCTCTTACCTCTCCTCCCCCTGGGTCCCCTCCTCCTTCCCTTTCTCCTATTGTCTACTGTCCTCTCCTATCAGATTCCTTGCTCTCCAGCCCTTAACCTTTCCCACCCACTTGGCTTCATCTTCTCGCTATCCTCCTTTCACCACCCCCCCTCACCTTTTTGTTCTGGTGTTTTCCCCCTTTCCAATAATGAGGAAGAGCCTTGGCCCAAAACATCAACTTTTTGTTTATTTCCAGTGATGCTGTCTGATCTGCTGAGCTCCTCCAGCATTGTGTATGTTGTTTTTTAAAGTAAACAGCTTTGGTTCATTGACCATTTTCCGTGTGAACAAGGAAAAAACTACAAATATGTGAACTCTGAAAGGAAATCTCGTCTTATTGAGAAATAGCCAAGTCATCAGAAAGGAATAAAATAAAACCAATGAGCTGTTTCAAATCTTAATGTAATGTAAAGCTCATGTGTTAACTCTATTGGCAATTTTTCCTACTCTTCTCACTCATTCATTTCTGAACAAGGTGCATTTGCTCACTTGATAGATGGGAGAGCAACATAGTTGAATTCTTTCTTCAATACTCTTTGCACTTCAGAGGTAGAATACTATGTGAAGTACTTGGTGTTGGAGCCATGCAACTGTCCTCTATCTGCATTGCATTCTGTGTTGCGCGTTCATTTAAAGGTACAGCAGGGTAATGGCCCTTCTAGCCCAACAACCCCATGCTGGCCTATTGCACCCACATGACCAATTAGCCGACTCACCTGTACACCTTTGGTATGTGGGAGGGTGCAGGAACAGAGACATAGGAGAGGGGAAACACAAAAAACATCATCCCTCTGCCCCTCCACTGACTCTCTTCCAAAATCTCTATCACTCCTGGAGACTCCTGTCAACGACATTAAGATTAAATTCTAGAACTGACCGTGGGGATCAACGTTCCCTTTGGTGACTCCCGCCACTCATTCCTGAGCTGGACTGTCCAGTTGTGGGCCTGTGAACGTCTGGTATCCATCTTCTCCACATCCTTTGCTCCTGCTCCAATTTGTCTGCCGCCTTCTCTCCAGTCCCCACTCTTCATCCCACACCTCAGACCGCTCTCCCATCCCCAAATCCTGTCTCCCTCCTTTGTCCCCCATCTTTACTCCCTCTTCTCTTCCTCACCCCTCTATCCCTTCCTGTCACTGTCCTTCCTCTCCCCTTTCCCACTTTCCTCCACTCCAGTCTTTCCTTTCCTGCCCCTCCCTACTCCTCCACTCTTCCCCATCCTTTCTCCGCCATTCAAATCTTCACATGGACAGGACAGATTAGGCACGGTGGGGGTGCTGGTTTCTGGTCGATTATTATGTTTATAATGGTAACTAGTCGCATGAGTGGGGGTGTGGCAAAGTGAAGAGAATAAGTCTCGTATTTGTGTTTTGTCGCAATCTGTAGTAGCTGGGGACCGATGGATGTCGTATCTTTTGCTGATCGCTCAGTTATGCTTAGCTTACACTAGGTTATGCTTAAGTTTCATCACTTCACAATTGTATGTTTGCTAATTGCTAATAAAGGATTGAACTCAGACTTTTGGAGCAATAAATATTGGAGTGAAGGAGCATCATGCAAGTATAATGAATCGGTAGGGTCACCGGCAGTGGCATTTGCTTTGGATTTGGTTTGGCTGCTACACTTGGTATGACATAAACAAGGAGATAAAGTCTTCGGCAAGTTCAAGTTTTTCAGGTTAAGAGAAAGATTGTTTATTATCATTCTTCAGTACACAGTGTAAAGGAGAATAAAATAATTGTTAAGAACACAATAAAACACAATAAATATAAATACCTAAGGTTTGCTTATATACATAGACTGATTGTGGGTGTGGAGACTGATCCTCTCCACACCCACTCTATCCTGACCTTTCAACATTTGAAAGGTTTCAATGAGCTCTCCCCCTCATTTTTCTAAACTCCAGCGAGTTAAGGCCTTGATGCTAGGTTGGCTGATGCTGGATCTAGCCTGAAAAGGTTAAGAAAGAAAGACATACGTTCATATCTACCCTTTTACAGCCCTTCCAATTCTTCTAGAGCACAACTTTACTTTATTGTCACCAAACAATTGATACTAGAGTGTACAATTATCACAGTGATATTTGATTCTGTGTTTTGTGCTCCCTGGAGTACAAATCAAAGTAAATATAACAAAAATTTAAATTATAAATCATAATTAGAAAATAGAAAAGGGAAAGTAAGGTAGTGCAAGTCAGGTCCGGATATTTGGAAGGTACGGCCCAGATCCAGGTCAGGATCCGTTCAGCAGTCTTATCACAATTGGAAAGAAGCTGTTCCCAAATCTGGCCGTACGAATCTTCATGCTCCTGAACCTTCTCCCAGAGGGAAGTGGGACAAAAAGTGTGTTGGCTGGTTGGGTTGTGTCCTTGATTATCCTGGCAGCACTGCTTCGACAACGTGCCGTGTAAAGTGAGTCCAAGGATGGAACATTGGTTTGTGTGATGTGCTGGGCTATGTTCACGATCTTCTGCAGCTTCTTCCGGTCTTGGACAGGACAACTTCCATACCAGGCTGTGATGCACCCTAGAAGAATGCTTTCTATTGTGCATCTATAAAAATTAGTGAGGGTTTTAGGGGACAGGCCAAATTTCTTCAGCTTTCTCAGGAACTACCGTAAGTACTTCTGAATTGTGGTCTCTTCGTAAAGAAGCTCACACTGATATGCAGAATACGTTTTGATTTGTACCATGCCTGAGGTACAGGTACAGATGGAGCACCATCCAGAGACAGGGAAGCAGTTTCAGTGACAGGTTACTATCGATGCAATGCTCCTTAGACAGGATGAAGAGGTCAATACTCCCCAATGCCATTAGGCTTTACAATTCTACCGCCAGGACTTAAGAACTTTTTAAAAGCTATTATTAATGCTTTTTGAGATGGTGATTTAGATGCATATCATATTTTTTTACTGAGTTAAGTATTGTATGTAATTAGTTTGCTACAACAAGTGTATGGGACATTGGAAAAAAAGTTGAATTTCCCCATGGGGATGAATAAAGTATCTATCTATCTATCTATCTATCTATCTATCTATCTATAAGCAGATTTATTTCAAGTAAAATTACACAGCAGACCACACTATGCTAATGTTTCATGGCAAGCAAGATTATTTTCTGTAATGAAGGTAAAATGTTGGAAATGCTTAGCAAGCTTGGTGAAGCTTTGTGTAAAATAAATTTAACTTTCAGATTCAAGGTGTACACATGACAAATAAACTTGAATTTTGAATCTTAAGAAATAAAATGAACTTTCCTCTTTCATCAAATCTGTTTTTGCACAAAGTACTATTGTGGTTAAATTACTAGACTTCAGTCCAGAGGTCGGACTGTTCTCTCAGGGACGTCAGAGTGCAAACACCTCTATGTAGCTGGTGTACCTACATTCGAGTTATTATGCATGTGTAGTGTAGATTTAAGCCATTCTTCTCTGTACTTGTGACCATGAAATATTGATACTGTTGAAAATGAGTTCAGGAAGAAACTCAGCTCCCTTACCAGGGTGGTAACTGTGTAACTACAGACTCAGGAATGTGTTTGACTGTTAATGATGGGAGTCACTTCAGGATCATTTAAGGGTGGGTAATAAAGGACTACAATGCCAGCAATGTTCACATCCAGTGAGCAAATACATTGTTAAAAACACAAGAGATAGAAAAAGGATATAGTGCTCTCCCGACTTATATATAACAAATAACCTCTTCTCAGGCTTCCATCCAGGTAGAGGTAATTGATACCTGGACCCTGCTGGAAGCCCAAGAAGAGTTTATTTGAACACAAGAGGTTCTTGTTTACCACCTTCCCCCTCACCTGGTTTCCCACCACCTTCTTCCTTTGGCTTCTTGCCCCTCCTTTCCCGCCCTGATGAAGGGTATTGGCCTGAAATGTCAACTCATTACTAAAAAGGAATTGGATTAAAACCATTATTAATAACATTTTTTTAAAGTAAGCTATCACCACAAACAATGAAGAGGCGAGTGAGGGCAAAGCAAACTCGAGAGTTGTGCCCAGCTGGTGTGCTGCAAAATCGATGAACTTGGAGTTGGAGCTGTGCTGGTTGGAATGAACGATTCAGAGGGAAGGAGAGTTCTGATGCCCGTCCTTCTAACCTGGGTACGAGGGTGGATCACCCTAAGCTTCAGACTGATTTGGAGAGATCGAGAACAGTTTCTTCAGCAGCAAAATCCAGGTCCGAAGCGAATTCCTGGGCAGTGTGTTCAAGTCCCGGAGCAATTTGCAGCGGCGAAGCCTGGGTTCTAATGTGAGGTACAATCCACTGTTTGGACAATCTAAATGCTGGCCCACATAGACTGGCAAGGCAGGGTGTTGAGAGTTGGGTGAGGTTGGATTGCGCTGGGCGCCAAGCTGACTTGGAGAGGTTCCTTTGGAAGTGAAATCTAGGCTGGAGCAATTTGCTGCCAGCAGGGCCCAGTCCCAGTGCGAGGTTCGGACAATTTAAATGATGACCCAGACAGTCTGGGGCTTCTCTCTCTCTGATGTTAAGTCTATGAGACTGCCCCTGGCTGCTGTGCTTCGTGTCTGCTAACTTTGTGGTGATTTGGCCCATTAATATGATGAATCGAACACCAAGGCTTTGGGCCTACTCCAGGCTCTCCGGGGATTTGGATCTAAGGACACATTTTGGTTCAGAATGCTGCTGTTGTTGCTCGCTTACATTGTTTGCGTGATTTTTCTTTTTTTCTCTCTTTCTCTGTGGGCACTGGGGGTCGGTCTTATTTCTTTTTAATTGGGATTTAATTGTGACTGCCTGTTAAGCAAACAAATCTCAAGTTTGTATAGTTTATACATTCTTTGATAATAAATGTACTTTGAAACTTTGAATCTTTATTCTTCCATAGATGTTGTCTAACCTGCTGAGTTCCTCCAATGTTTTGTATGCAGCTTTAAAAAAAACTCTATTTGACAATTGTACTGACTTCAGAATTGGCTTATGTTACACTGACTTGTTTTAAAAATTTTTTGAATGGTTTCAGTTATTCTATATGGATTTAACCCATTAGCATTACAAAGATGATGAACTCTCAGTACACAATAGAGACCCATATCAGAATTACCGTAGATTCCGGATTATAAGCCGCTACTTTTTTCCCACATTTTGAACAGCTTTGAACTCTGCGGCCTATAATCCAGAGCGGCTAATACATGTTTTTTTTTCATGCCGCCTCGTAAACATTTTGCCTCGTAACAGTAGACCAATAAAATTGATGAGTAGTTCACAGAGGTCCAATGAAATTGTACGATAAATCAAGCGCACTTTCACAATTAAATTATTGTAAATCAGTCATTTGTACTCACCCTCATCAACATGGAAAACACTCGAAGAAAAGCAAGACCCGAGCGCGTCAGAGCCGATTAGACCCGATCGCATTGCGCAAGCGCGTCAGAGCCGATTAGACCCGATCAGACCCGATCGCATTGCGCAAGCGCGTCAGAGCCGATTAGACCCGATCGCATTGCGCAAGCGCGTCAGAGCCGATTAGACCCGAGCGAAAACGCTGCTTTTAAGTTAAAGTCGATCAATAACTTTTCCTGGTAAGCTGCAGTATATATATTTTTACCAGTCGCTAGGAGATATTGGAATGTTGTTCGTGCTGTTCAGTAAAAAAGTATATGCAACGTAATTTGTGTTACCGATACGTATGTATATTTAAAAGTAGCGGTGCGGCCTAAAATCCGGTGCGGCCTTTACAATTAAAAAATTGATTTTATTTCTAAAATTAGAGCCTGCGGCTTTTAATCAGGTGCGCTCTGTAGTCCAGAATCTATGGTAGTTTTGTCTTCACTCACATATGTCATGAAATTTGTTTTTTTTAATGCTGTGGAACAGTGTAATACATAAAATTACTACAATGCAGTGCAAAAGTCTTAGGCATCCTAGCTGTGTACATATATGTGCCTAAGTCTTTCGCACGGTACTGTATATTAGCCAACACCTTACCTTGGTTACTGAGTTTTATTTATTTAGAAATACAACATGGAAATGGTCCTCTGGCCCAACAACCTGCCTTTTTAAACCTAGCCTAATCACAGGGCAATTTACAATGACCAATTAACCACTAACCGGTATGCCTTTGGATTGTGAGAGGAAATGGGAATGCCTGGAAGATATGAATGGAGAGAATATGTAAACTCTTTGCAGGCATCATCAGAGTTGATCTCGGAACTCCTGAACTCTCCAGGCTGTCTGAGCACCTCTGTTATCCATTTCCCAGCTTGCTAGTCAGGTACCCTGATCACTGCAGAGCGAGATGCTGTCATGGTTCCGGTTGGCCGTTCCCCTTTAACACTTCTTTCTCCCTGATTATGCCCCAATATCAGTCATTTGCTGCTAGTTTACCCAATTACCGTACACCTGGTTTTCATCAGAGACTGGGAAATAAATATGATGGCAACTCTGTCACAGGTTGCCAGTTTGTTGGTCAATTCTCGTGTGATACTTCGTTCCCTGTTCAGATTAGAACCGTTAGTTCTAAGTTCCCCTCCAGTTTCTAGATAGACCCTGTAAATCCCGTCTCCTTGTCAAGATTCCTCGGGTTTCCTGTTCTACATTCAGGTCTACACCAGCCTCCCTAACTCAGTGGACGTGCTGGTGTCCTGCACTTGGGTTCTCCTCAGTCGCCCCCTGCAACAGATGCTGCGCAGTGTCCAGCCCAGAATATTGAAATTGATGAGGAGTCTGAGTCACTTGTAATTGTAGTCTAGAACAAAATTGAAATTCTGCTGTAATACATTTAACACAAGTGAATGGGTATGTATCCTGGCGACACACACAAAATGCTGGAAGTACTTAGCAGGCCGGGCAATATCCTTAGAAAAGAGTCTAGTCGATGTTTTGGGCTGAGACCTTTCATCAAATCCTGTTTAGCTTTGTGGAACTACCATTTATTGCTGGGAGAGTTTAAACAACAAAATATATTTGAGGCATCAGAAGCTACCTCTTAAATGGAGCTTGGAAGAAGATGGAAATATTTAGCAGTGTCTAAAACCAAACATTACCACATTTGGCTTCCGACCAAATGAATCTTTCTGACCTGTCGTTGTCTTGCATCTCAGCACCAATGCCATCTGGCAGTCAAGTGATGGATGTGCTGTTGCTTTCCGGTTAAAGGGGATATTCAATTACATCACGCTCTTTGTGCTGCATGTGTTTAATTTTCCAGTGTGACAGTGTACATTAGTCACTAAAGTTCTGTCTGCTGTGCTTCATTATGTGGTGAAAGAGTGCTTGAGCACTGAAACTGCTTTGCTAAAAATGTTCCAATGGTGAGTGTCTACCAACCCAAGAAATCTTGCAGAAGCATCGACCTGACCAAACTGGCACAGAACTTAGAGACCTTGCTGCCCTACTTTTACTGATGTCACTGCTCGCAGTACGCAGGAAAGCTGACAGCTGTGGGCTTGCACTTCCTGTTGTTGCACATCTTTGATGATTTCCAGCATGTATATGCAAACAAATGGAAAACCATAATGGTCACCTTCCGAATTCTGCATTCACATTTTCCTGTGCATCAAATGTAAACGCTTGTTCAAAGTTCAAAGTAAATTTACTATCAAAGTGCATATTTGTCACCACGTACAACCATATAACCATATAACAATTACAGCACAGAAACAGGCCATCTCGGCCCTTCTAGTCCGTGCCGAACGCTTACTCTCACCTAGTCCCACTGACCCGCACTCAGCCCATAACCCTCCATTCCTTTCCTGTCTCTGAGGTTTGTTTTCTTGTGGGCATGTCAATAAAACCAATAAACATAATAGAATCAATGAAAGATCACACTCAACAGGGCAGACAACCGGCGTGTGTAAAAGCCAACAAACTGTAAATGCAAAAAGAAAAAAATAATAAGTGATTAATCAAAATTGAGAACGTGAGATGAAAAGTCCTTGAAAGTCAGTGCACAGGTTGTGAGAACAGTTCAGTGATGGGGCCAGTGAAGTTATTGCCATTGGTTCAAGAGTCGGACAGTGGGGGGGGGGGGGTATTAACTGTTCCTGAACCACGTGGTGTGAGTCCTGAAGCTTCTGTGCGTTTTCTTGGTGGCAGCAGAGAGAGGAGAGCACGTCCTGGGTGGTGGGGCTCCTTGATGATGGATGCTGTTTCCTGTGACTGCACTCCATGTAGCTGTGCTCAGTAGCGGGGAGCGTGTTATTTGTGATAGATTGGACAGTTTCCACTACTTTTTGTAGGATTGTTGGGCATTGTTGTTTCTATACCAGGCTGTGATGCAGCCAGTCAATATACTCTCCACCTTTCACCTATAGAGGCTTGTCAAAGTTTTAGGTGTCACGCCGAATCTTCGCAAACTCCCAAGGAAGAAGAGGCATTGCCAAGCTTTCTTATTAATTGCACTTGTGTGCTGGGCCCAGGACAGGTCCTCTGAAATGATAACACTGAGAAATTTAAAGCTGCTGGCCCTCTCCCTCTCTCTTCCCCCGACGAGGCTTATGAAGTTGAAGAGGGGTTTCAGAGTGATAGAGGATTTAATCATCAATTAAATAAGGGTTAAAGGGGAGAATATTAACCCTTCATGACAATAGAGCAGTACAGCACAAGAAAAGGCTCTTTGGCCCATGATGTTGTGCCAAATAATTAAATGCCTAACTAAATTATTCCCTTCTGCCTTACAATGACCATATTCCTTGATTCTCAGAGCCTCTTAAATATCCCTCTCATACTTTATTCCACTACTACCTATAGTATGCATTCAAAGAGCCTAGCATTCTGTGTAAAACACTTGCGCCCACATCTCCTTTGATTTTACCCTCTCTCACCTCATAGGCATGCCTTCAATTTTTCTTTATTTAGAGATGCAGCGCTGAACAGGCCCTCCGGCCCGACAAGCCGCACTGCCCAGCAACCCACCTGTTCAACACCAGCCTAATCACAGGATAGGTTACAATGACCAATCAACCTACTAACTTGTCTGTCTTTGAACTGTAGCAGGAAACCAGAATATCCAGAGGTGGGGGGGGGGGCCTTCCAGAGGATGCTGGGATTGAACTGTAATAGCACAACAGTATTCCGGCCCTGAGCCGTATAAGGTTTGTGCTATTCTAGTATTAGGCATTTTGATCCTGGGGGAAGTACCTGCCATCTGCTGTATAATCTTGGGTGGTGGTGTGGAGATACGTCTCGATCAAAGGAGGTGGAAGGCCATCCTTCTCTCCTCCAGCCTGCAGGTCACCCTTGGGTAAGGTGTAGCACCTGCTTATCCCCCCCCCCACCCCCAATTAGGGTCATGTGATGCCATGGAGCGGGTGGTGGATGGTCATATGAGCAAATGGTGTATATCATAAGTCCTTGTTATATGACCACTGACACCAGACTGACAGTCTCTGAAGAGTATTGATATGGCTGGGCTCACTTGTGTTCTAAAGACACTACCCAGGGGAAGGCAATGGCAAACCACTTCTGTAGAAAAATTTGCCAAGAACAATCATGGTCATGGAAAGACTGTAATCCCCTACGTCATACGACAGAGTACGTAATGAGCAAACGGACAAATCTTTTAAACTTTTATCAGGTTTCCCCTTGGTCTCCACCACTGCTGAAAAACCTCTCCTTACAGCACTGCCCTCTAATCCAGGCAGCATCCTGGCAGACTCGTTCCACACCCTCTCCAAAGGTGCCATATGAAGCTACAATGAAGCTAACAGAATTGAACACAATTCTCCGGGGTTTTATAAAGTTGAAACAATAGTAGAAGGGCTGGGAGGCAGCATAAATCATCTCAGTCATAATATCGTAGCATCATGCAACATGGAAGTAGACTATTTATCCCACTGTGTCAACAATGACCCATCTGTATTAATCCCATCTTCCACAACCTTCTATGACTAGACAATTCAAATACTCATCTCGATGCTGTCACCTTTCACTACCTGCTCAAGAGGTGTATTCCAATTCCTCAACTGAAAATAGACCCCTTCAGCCCCCTTCTGAATCTAGGAGCTTGAAGTATAGTTTTAAAAATTATTTATTTAGGGAGACAGCATGGTAATAGAACCTTCCAGACCAACAAGCCAGTGCTGCCTGATTACACCCATGTAACCTTTAACCTACTAACCTGTGTATCTTCAGAATATGGGAGGAACCACTCACGGTCACTGGGAGAATGTACAGACGGTGGCAGGAATAGTGTTGTTTTTTTCTGTGTCATTTTCACGTAGTTCAGTGTAGCTTTTGTACTGTTTCATGTAGCACCATGGTCCTGAAAAACATTGTCTCGTTTTTACTGTGTACTGTACCAGCAGTTATGGTCGAAATGGCAATAAAAAGTGACTTGACTTGATTTGACTTGAATTGAACCTGAGTTGCTGGCATTATGAGAGCGTTATACTGACTGTTACGCTACTGTGCCCCTCCCCCACCACCACCCGTAACAATTTGATGGTTACGTCTGAGCTGAAGGCAGAAAATTATAAGCAGCTACTTTACCAGAATTTATAATGAGCTGCAATTATCTGGATTTGAAACATGTCACAGGGTGCACCTGAGTTACACCGTAGAAACTTGTGAAAGAGTTAGTTCTGCTTCCTGTTCCAATTTCAGTCTACTTAGGAAAAATGCCACAGGCAATCTGCTTATAAATAAATTTAATGAATGCTTCATTAACATTGTCTGCCACAGCAGTATAATAAGTTGGCTGCACGTGCCCAGAGGGCATGTATTTAAGGTGAGAGGGGATTGATTCAAAGGAGATGTGCATAGCAATTTTTTTACACAGTGTAGTGGTTGTCTGGAGTCACCATGGATACAAATCAAATAGGGCGTTCAGGAAGCACATAAATTTATGGGAAATGGAAGAACATAGACATTGTGTCGGCAGAAGGGATTTGTTCAGTCGGTTATTTGGTTACTAATTTATTTAGTTTGCCATGACATTGTAGGCCGAAGAGCCTGAAACTGTTCCACGTTTGATGCTCGCATTCCTTGAAAATAAAATTGAATGTTGATGGGTGCTATTATAATACAGCACCTGTTCAAGCCATATTCTGTTTGTTAAAAGTTAGTTAAAGTCAGTCCCGAGCCTTATAGGCTCATCAGGCTGGTGCTTATGCTGGTTTCCGTGGCGTGAAGTGACTGAGAGTAGGAGACTTCCCCACCCCCGGATAGGACGCCAGTCTATCGTGAGATTAACCCCCAGCATTTTGCCAGTACCCATTTTCAGCTGGGTGGACTGGAGCAATGTGTGGTTAAGTGCCTTGCTCAAGGACACAACACAGTGCCTCAGCTGGGGCTCGAACTCACGACCTTCAAATCACTAGTCGAACGTCTTAACCACTTGGCCACGTGCCACACATATTCTGTTTGAGTGAGGGAATTTTTCACGGTGAACTTGGAAATATCCACCTTACTTTCTGCATGGAAGTTCATGCCGAAGGATATTCTAAATGCCAATTGGATTAACAGTGAATATGCTTTTGGATGCTCTGTTCTTGCTCTTAATATAAACGGACTGGATTTAAAATTTGATGCTAAGCCATATATGGATCCTCCCCTCCACCCTCCACACTACCATAGCTCATAATACAAGCATGGTACCCTAGTGCAAGCTTGGCTGTTTCCCTCTGGAGCTATCTTTAGCAGTGAATAAATGGATATGCTTCAGTTCTTGTACTGAATACTTCCATGCTTTACAGCATGTAGAGTTTCTTGAGGTCTATTTCAGCTGCATTATGTAAGCCAGTAAGTTATATGGCATCATTGTTATCTAGAGCTTGTATTATTTCATACTGCAAGTATTAGTTAGAGCTCATTTCCCTCCTGAAGTTGATGGGTGTTACTGATTCCAGCTTGTCTTTCTCTGGAAGATGACAAAACCACAGCAGTGAAGACTTCTGCTATTACTTTTTTTTTTGAAAGAGCAGGCATTGTACAAACACTGAACAGTGAAGCTGGAGCGACGAGCAATCGGTTGGAGGAACTCGACAGGTTGAGCAGCATCTGTGAAAGGAGAGGAACTGAAATCCAGTCATGAGAAAGAGGTGGCATAGGATCGGAGGGCGTTGAATCATTGTGGATTGAGCAAAGGAACTGCAAGGGTAAAAAAAACTTGATGGGAGTTATATATAGACCACCAAACAGTAGTAAGGATGTTGCCTACAAATTACAATGGGGGGATAGAAAATCTATGCCAAAAGGGCAATAATCATGGGAGATTTCAATATACAGATAGTTTGGGAAAACCAGGTTGGTGCTGGATCCCAAGAAGGAGAATTTCTAGAATGCCTACAAGATCGTTTTTTAGAGCAGTTCTGGTTAAGCCTACTAGGGGATCAGTTATTCTGGATTGGGTGTTGTGCAATGAACCATAATTGATTAGAGAGCTTAAGGTAAAGGAATCCTTAGGAAACAGTGATCATAATATGATAGAATTCACCCTGCAGTTTTAGAAGGAGAAGCTAAAGTCAAAAGCATTAGTTTACAGTGGAGTAAAGGGAATTACAGAAGCACAAGAGAGGAGCTGACCAAAATTGATTGGAAAACAACCCTGGCAGGGATAATGGCAGAGCAGCAATGGCTGGAATTTCTGGAAGCAATTTGGAAGGCACAGGATATATACGTGCTAAAGAGTATTCTAAAGTCAAGCTGATACTATTGTGGAAGTCAAAAACCAACATAACAGCCAAAGAGAGGGCATATAATAGAGCAAAAATTGGTGAGAAGTCAGAGGATTGGGAAGCTTTTAAAAATTAACAGAAAGCAACGAACAAAGTCATTAAGAAGGAAAAAATAGAGTACAAAAGTAAGCTAGCCAGTAGTAATAAAGAGGATACCAAATGTTTGTTCAGACACATAAAGTGGAAAAGAGAGGCAAGAGTGGATTTCAGACCATTGCTCAATGACGCTGGAGAGGTAGTAATCGGGGACAAGGACATGGCAGATGAACTAAATAAGAATTTTGCATCAGTCTTCACTGTGGAACACACAAGTAGTAAGCCAGAGGTTTGAGAGTGTCGGGGGTAGAAGAGTGTTGGGACCGATTCTTTTTACATTAAATGTCGATGACTTGGATGATGGAATCGGTAGCTTTGTGGCCAAATTTGCAAATAATATGAAGATAGGTGGAGGGGCAGGTAGTTTTAAGGAAGTAGAGAGGCTACAGAAAGACCTAGACAGATTAGGATAATGGGCTGTGAACTAGCAGATAGAATTCAATGTCGGGAGTTGTATGGTATGCACTTTGGTAGAAGAAATAAAAGCATAGTCTATTTTCTAAATGGAGAGAAAATTCAAAAATTTGAGGTGCAAAGGGACTTGAGAGTCCTTGTGCAGGTTTCCCTAAAGGTTAATTTGCAGGTTGAGTCTCTGGTGTGGAAGGCAAATGTGGAGGAGTCAAAAACCCAGAGGACACAGCCTCAGAATAGAGGGGCGTCCTTTTAGAACGGAGGTGAGGAGGAATTTCTTTAGCCAGAGAGTGGTGAATCTGTGGAATTTGTTGCTGTGAGGGCAAGTCATTGATATATTTAAGGACAGGGTTGATAGATTCTTGATTAGTCGGGGCATAAAGGGATATGGAGAGAATGCAGGAGATTGGGGCTGAGAGGGAATATGGATCAGCCATGATGAAATGGTGGAACAGACTTGATGGGCCAAATGGCCTAGTTCTGCTTCTGTATCTTATAGGGACTTTTTGAGTCGAAAGCCAGATGTAAGGTACCTTTATAATATAGCAATTGGCCCATATTTTGTTTGAGTGAGAGCATATAGGAAACTTGCTTACCCCATGGAAGTTCATGTCAAACGATATTCTAAGAGGCATTTGCATTAACAGCAATATATTTATGGACACTCAGTTCTTGATCCTAAATTCAGATGTATTGGATGTAGGATTCCAACCCAAATACACTGATTTGCTATAGTGGGTTGTTTATCTCTCCTGATTCCAGCCTGTGCAGTAAAACTGGACCCAGTCTTCAGTGTCACCATTGGAAATGTGAGCAAGAATTTTTCTATTGTAGGATTGTATAACGGCCTGAATGATTTATGTTCAGGACTGACCCATTGTCATAACCTACAGTACCAACCAGTGAAAGGGCTTGTGTGGCCCAAGCTGGTGTTAGGTAAGAACTACAAGTACAGAATGTGTTTAACAATAACTTAGGTGTGAGTGCAATATACTTCCCTGTGCCAAGCACGTTTCCATGATTTTAACCTCTGTACTCACTTCCACACAACTTCGGATGCTGGAATCTGGAGCAACACACAAAGCAATGGAGGAATTCAACAGGTCAGACATCTATGGAGGAAATGAACAGTCAATGAGGATGTTGGCAGGACTAGAGCACCTAAGTTCTAGGGAGAAGTTGTTTGGACTAGGTCTTTATTGTTTGCAACATAGGAGAATGAGGGGCAACCATAGCAAAGAGAAGGTGGATTGTAACAGTCTTTTCCCCGGGGTAGGGGGACCAAAACTAGGAACATACTGTACTCAGAGACCCGCGCGGCAACTTATTCGTGCAGAAAATGGTGAGTAGATGGAATGAGCTGCCGGAAGGAGTGGTAGAAGCAGGTACAAAAGATTCAAAGTACATTTATTATCAAAGTATGTATACAGAATACAGCTCTGAGATCCGTCCACCCACAGGCATCCACAAAACCGTTGGAACCAGATCAAGAAACACTGACAATCGACATGTGAAAAAAAAGAACAAATTGTACAAACAGCGAAATGCAAGTGAACAACACACAGAATATCAAACAATTGTATAATTTAAGAAATACTTGGGTAGGTATATGGAGGGGTGGGGTTCATAGGGCTATGGATCGAATGCAGGAAATTGGGAGTAGCTGGGTGGTTACAATGGACTCTTTGGAAGGAAAGGCCTATATCCATATTCTATTGCTCTGTAACTCTATTGATTGATAGATTGATTGATTAAGATACAGTGCAGAATTGGCCCTTCCAGCACTTTGAAGCACGCTACCCAGCAACACTCCCCCGATGTAACCTGACCCTAATCACAGGACAGTTTGTAATGACCAATTCCAACTAGAGGAAACCTATACGGTCATGAGGAGAACATTGAACACAGGTCGCCTGTAATGTAAAGCATTTTGCTAACGTGCTACTGTGCTGCCCCTGTTGTGTTAAATAATGTTTAATCTTCATTAACGTTGATATGCTTAATGACACTATGGTGAAGCATCCTGGCAGGGATAAATACCTTAAAGGTGTTATTTAAAAACAAACTGCTTTTATCTTCTCGCCACCGTGGCCCTCTGAAGGTGCTTCACAAAAGTGTTAATAAACACTTAGCTCTGAACCACTTAAGGACAGATAAGGAGTTTCATTTGAAGGCGCATTTTGAAATGCAAATGAGAGAGGTGAAGAGATTGAGGATGGAGTCAAGAATTTACCAGGTTTAGCATCTACAGATGCATTTACCGCTGTCATAGATTCAGAAGGCATGGAAATTTTCAGCCCACTGAGTCCATGTTGGCCACTGAGCATTCATTTGTCCTAATCCTATTCCGTTTCCTCCATATTCCCATCAACTCTGGCCACACTGCAATCTTCCTCACCACACCTGCCCCTCAATCCTATCACTCAACTACACATTAGGGGCACTTTACATCAGCCAATTAACCTGCCAGCAAGAACATATTTGGGATGTGAGGGAATTGGGAGCATCCATGGGAAACCCATGCAGTCAAATGTTCAAAGGTTCATTTCTAATCAAAGTATACAAATCTGAAATTCTTCCGTCTCTGGGCAGCCATGAAACCAAGAAAGAAAAGAAAGGCAGCACGGTCATCAACCCCCAAATCCTCCCTCCCCACGCAAAAAAAAAAAACAAATATGAAACAGGCACATCGACCCCCAAACCCCTCCTCCCAGCATAAAAGTGGTGAGAAAAAATATATCAGGCACTTCAACTCCCAAATTCCCCTTCCTGCACAAAAAAACGGAGATCGGGCGAGAAAACACTGAACATAAATCTGTAAGACTGAAAGGAAGAATCTATAGTCCAAGTCCACATCCAAAATGCAGAAGAGACCCAGGCAATACCCTTCATGCGCAGAGGCAGGCTCTCCCCTCTCTGGTACAGAGAAACCGATCAAAAGGCAAGTCGCTGGTGCTCACCCTCTGCACGTGCTTCGATGCATCAATCTCCCTCGTCACTTGAATTGGCAAACAATAGCTTTAATCGGTGAAATAGAGCCGAACATTGACCTGTGCCCTGTCCTGCAGCCTACCTGCTACGAGGTTCGTGCACGCTGCCTCTGCCTCCTCGAATCCTCTCAGAGACGGCAGTGTGCCGGAACACCCAAACGGTCTCGAAACTTACACATTCGCCTTGACGCTTCAATCACCCTCGTCGGTCTAATCGGTGAACAGTGGATGCTGTAACTGGCGAAATGGGTCAAAAGTTGGCTTGCAGCCTGCTTGCCACGAGGTTTGCTCACGCTGCCTCTGCCTCCTGGAATCCTCTCGGAGACTGCAGAGCGCTGAAGCACCCTAACGATCTCCAAACAGCAAAACACTGGCTCCAGCAGTGCCCGAATCACATTCAAGATGAGACACAAATGTAAAAGGCAAAAAAAGAAGTGAAAAAGGTGGTTTCATGATCTATCCAGAAGATGTCGACCAAAGGAGCATTGTACGCAAATGCCACTTTGACTGTTGCAGGGACAAATCGCTAACATCATCAGCACCAGAGGTCAGGTTACTGTAGCTGTCCTATCTGAGCCACTTTGCTGGAAACCAGAGTGAGACAAGCACTGAAATTTGGGAAGGTTAAAGAATTGGAGGTGGTTATGAAGGTAGAATGGGAGGTAATGACATCATAGGTAGAAACAGTCATAAAGAGAGCATTAGGCACGTTGGTCTTCATAAATCAGGACACTGAGTACAGGAGATGGGATGTTTTGTTGAAGTTGTACAAGATAATGGTGAGACCAAATTTAGATTATTGTCTGCAGTCTGGCCACCTACCTACGTGAAAGATGAAAGAGCAAGAAGGCTGCGAGTGAACGGCTGATTTCCGGAGCAAAGTCAGTTTTACTACTCGGGGTAAAACAGAGGCGAGACTGTGCAGGCGTGTGATGTCAGCCAGTAGAGCACGAAAGGTTTAAAAAGAAGACCGCCAAATCCAGCGGGCAGCGGAGTGAGAGGCAACAGAGTGATAGGGCTTTGGCTCGATGGGCTTAGGTGGTAATGGGATGAGGCGAGGTAGGTTTACCTGTGTTATTTGCAGAAAGGAGGAAGTATGTGTGTGAGGCCAGTTTTCTGTGTTCGGTGTCAGATGTGGGGGGTCCTGGAGTCTCCCAGCCTCCCGGACGGCCATATCTGCATCAGGTGTGTTGAGCTGCAGCTCCTAAGGGACTGAGTTAGGAAACTTGAGATGCAGCTCAATGACCTTCGTCTGGTCAGGGAGAGTGAGGAGGTGATAGAGAGGAGTTACAGGCAGGTGGTCACACCGGGGCCAAGAGGAGACGAACAAGTTGGTCACAGTCAGGAGGGGGAAGGGGAAGAGTCAGGTTCTAGAGATTACCCTGTGACTGTACCCCTTGACAATAAGTACTCCTGTTTGAGTACTGTTCGGGGGGACAGCCTACCTGGGGGAAGCGACAGTGGCCGAGCCTCTGACACAGAGCCAGGCCCTGTGGCTCAGAAGGGTAGGGAAAGGAAGGGGAAGGCAGTAGTGATAGGGGACTCTATAGTTAGGGGGTCAGAAAGGCGATTCTATGAACGCAGGAAAGAAACTTGGATGGTAGTTTGCCTCCCAGGTGCCAGGGTCTGAGATGTTTCATATCGCATCCAAGATATCATGCAGTGGGAGGGAGAACAGCCAGAGGTCGTGGTACATATTGGTACCATTGACATAGGTAGGAAAAGGGAAGAGGTCCAGAAAAAAGACTACAGGGAGTTAGGAAGGAAGTTCAGAAGCAGGACCACAAAGATAGTAATCTCGGGATTACTGGATCATTGGGACCTCTTTTGGGGTGGGTGTGACCTGTACAAAAAGGACAGGTTGCACGTGAATCCCAGGGGAACCAATATCCTGGTGGGAAGGTTTGCTAAGGCTACTAGGGAGAGTTTAAACTGGAACTGTTGGGGGGTGGGAACCGAACTGAAGAGATCGGGGAAGAGGAAGTTGGCTCACAAATAGAGAAAGCTTGTAGAGAGTGCAAGAGGGAGGATAGGCAGGTGATAGAGAAGAGACATGCTCAGACCGAAGGCTTGGGATGTGTCTATTTTAATGCAAGGAGTGTTGTGAACAAAGCGGATGAGCTTAGAGCGTGGATCAGTACTTGGAGCTGTAATGTGGTGGCCATTACAGAGACTTGGATGGCTCAGGGACAGGAATGGTTACTTCAAGTGCCGGCTTTTAGATGTTTCAGAAAGGACAGGGAGGGAGGCAGAAGAGGTGGGGGCGCAGCACTGTTGATCAGAGATAGTGTCATGGCTGCAGAAAAGGTGGACACCATGGAGGGATTGTCTACAGAGTCTTTGTGGGTGGAGGTTAGGAACAGGAAGGGGTCAATAACTTTACTGGGTGTTTTTTATAGGCTGGCCAATAGTAACAGGGTTATTGAGGAGCAATTAGGGAAACAGATCCTGGAAAGGTGTAATAATAACAGAGTTGTCATGTTGGGAGATTTTAATTTCCCAAATGTTGATTGGAATCTCCCTAGAGCAAAGGGTTTAGATGGGGTGGAATTTGTTAGGTGTGTGTAGGAAAGTTTCTTGATATAATATGTAGATAAGCCTACAAGAGGAGAGGCTGTACTTGATTTGGTATTGGGAAATTAACCTGGTTAGGTGTCAGATCTCTCAGTGGGTGAGCATTTTGGAGGTAGTGATCATAATACTATCTCCTTTACAATAGCATTGGAGAGAGATAGGAACAGACAAGTTAGAAAAGCATTTAACCGGAGTAAGGGGAATTCTGAGGCTATCAGGCAGGAACTTTGAAGCTTAAATTGGAAACAGGTTTTCTCAGGGAAAAGTACAGAAGAAATGTGGAAGATGTTTGGGGGATATTTGTGTGGAGTTCTGCATAGGTACATTCCAATGAAACAGGGAAGTTATGGTAGGGTACAGGAACCGTGGTGTTCAAAGACTGTAATAAATCTAGTCAAGAAGAAAAGAAAAGCTTACAAAAGGTTCAGCGAGCTAGGTAATGTTAGAGATCTAGAAGATTATAAGGCCAATAGGAAGGAGCTTAAGAAGGAAATTAGGAGAGTTAGAAGGGGCCATTAGAAGGCCTTGGTGGGCAGGATATTCTACAAGTATGTGAAGAGCAAGTGGATAATACGTGAAAGAATAGTACCTGTCGGGAAAGTGAGTATGGAACCAGAGGAAATAGCAGATGTACTTAATGAATACTTTACTTCAGTATTCACTATGGAAAAGGATCTTGGTGATTGTAGTGATGACTTGCAGCAGACTGAAAAACTTGAGTATGTAGATATTAAGAAAGAGGATGTGCTGGAGCTTTTGGAAAGCATCAAGTTGGATAAATAGCTGGGACCGGATGAGATGTACCCCAGGCTACTGTGGGAGGCGAGGAAGGAGATTGCTGAGCCTCTGGCGTTGATCTTTGCACCATCAGTGGGGACGGGAGAGGTTCCAGAGGATTGGAGGGTTGCGGATGTTGTTCCACAATTCAAGAAAGGGAGTAGAGATCGCTCAGGAAATTATAGACCAGTGAGTTTTACCTCAGTGGTTGGTAAGTTGATGGAGAAGATCCTGAGAGGCAGGATTTATGAACATTTGGAGAGGTAGAATATGATTAGGAATAGTCAGCATGGCTTTGTCAAAGGCAGGTCGTGCCTTATGAGCCTGATTGAATTTTTTGATTATGTGACTAAACACATTGATGAAGGAAGAGCAGTATATGTAGTGTATATAGATTTCAGCAAGGCATTTGATAAGATACCCCATGCAAGGCTTATTGAGAAAGTAAGGAGGCCTGGGATCCAAGGGGACATTGCTTTGTGGATCCAGAATTGGCTTGCCTACAGAAGGCAAGGAGTGGTTGTAGATGGGTCATATTCTGCATGGAGGTTGGTCACCAGTGGAGTGCCTCAGGAATCTGTTCTGGGACCCTTACTCTTCGTGATTTTTATAAATGACCTGGATGAGGAAGTGGAGGGATGGGTTAGTAAGTTTGCTGATGACACAAAGGTTGGAGGTGTTGTGGATAGTGTGGAGGGCTGTCAGAGATTACAGTGGGACATTGATAGGATGCAAAACTGGACTGAGAAGTGGCAGATGGAGTTCAACCCAGATAAGTGAGAAGTGGTTCACTTTGGTAGGTCAAATATGATGGCAGAATATAGTATTAATGGTAAGACTCTTGGCAGTGTGGAGGATCAGAGGGATCTTGGGGTCCGAGTCAATAGGACGCTCAAAGCAGCTGCGCAGGTTGACTCTGTGGTTAAGAAGGTGTGCGGTGTGTTGGCCTTCATCAATCATAGAATTGAATTTAGGAGTCGAAAGGTAATGTTGCAACTATATAGGACCCTGGTCAGACCCCACTTGGAGTACTGTGCTCAGTTCTGGTTGCCTCACTACAGGAAGGATGTGGAAATCATAGAAAGGGTGCAGAGGAGATTTACAAGGATGTTGCCTGGATTGGGGAGCATGCCTTATGAGAATAGGTTGAGTGAACTCAGCCTTTTCTCCTTGGAGTGACGGAGGATGAGAGGTGACCTGATAGAGGTGTATAAGATGATGAGAGACATTGTTCATGTGGATAGTCAGAGGCTTTTTCCCAAGGCTGAACTGGTTGCCACAAGAGGGCACAGGATTAAGGTGTTGGGGAGTAGGTACAGAGGAGATGTCGTGGTAAGTTTTTTACTCAGAGAGTGTTGAGTGCGTGGAATGGGCTGCTGGCAACGGAGGTGGAGGCGGATATGATAGGGTCTTTTAAGAGACTTTTGGATGTTTCCAAGACTAGAGAACCTGAATTACAGTGAAAGGTTGAATAGGATAAGACTTTACACCCTGAAGTGCACAGAATGAGGAGAAATGTTCTGGAGGCACACAATATTTTTGGGATATAGATAGGGTGAATGCTTACAGATGCTTTCACATCAAGCTGAGTGAGATTGGAACTGGGGATAATAGGTTTGGGGTGAAAGGAGAAATATTTAAGGGGCATGTGAGGGGGAGCATCTTCTGTCAGAGGGTGGTGAGAATGTGGAATGAGCTGCCATTGGAAGTGGGAGGTATTAATTCCATTGTACCAGTTTTAAGAGATATTTGGATCAGTAGATGGATGAGGGAGGTATGGACATTTGTGGCCTGGGTGCAGGTAGGTGGGGGCTAGGCAGAAGACCAGATCAGCATGGACTAGATGGGCTGAATGGCCTGTTTCTGTGTAGTAGTATTCTATGACTCTATGACCTGATATGGAGTTCTGGAAGTATTTCAAAGCAAGATTGAGAGTTTATAAAGTGAGATAGTCTTCTATGTTGAAGAGTTAGTGAGATGCTCATGTGGGGGTTGTCCTGGATAAAACTACTGGCGGCCATGATAGTTGCAAGGTCATTAGATTATGTTTTGGAATCATTGAGCAAGGTGTGTGGAACTGTTGCAGGGAGTAACCTAGTAGACAAAATCACATCCCAATGAAAGAATGTTTGTTCTATTTTATATCAATGGGACCAGTAAAAGATGATTTGGTAAAGATGAAGATGACTCTAGTGGAATTGAAAAATTATGCGGAGGATTCCCATCTAAATCCGAGCCTGAGAGGATGATCTATGCCCAGTGTTCTTTGAACAATATGGTAGGAAAACGAACCGAATGATGCCTTGCTCAAGTAATTTAATTATGCACTAAGCATCTTTATTTATTTGACTTGAATTAAACATTAAACTAGACTCAGTTCCGTACCAAATGTACTCCAGAAGCTTCACGCTGTGCAACAGACTGAAGCTATAAAGGAGTGTGATTTCACAGCCTAATTATGCAGAGTTCACGTGGAAACAGTGATAAAGTTAAGAGCTCCATGCACCAGGCTTTGTACATTTGCTAAACTTAATTCTTTTAAAATGTTATTGGAACATTTATTTCTCTGGCAAATTCTTTGGACTTGTAAATGGGAGAGATATTACCACCGAAACAAAATGTTTTATATTAGGGTCTTCTGTGTCCATGACAACTGTTCACTACGGAGGTTAAAATTATTTTTCACAGAGCAAATATGCCCTATTCCATGTGCAATAATGTTTCCAATAATGTCACTTAATCTCTGAACTGATTCCACAACCTATAGACTCAATTTCAAGGGCTCTGCAACTCATGTTCTCAGTATTATTTAATTACTTAATTATTTTTATTTATTTGCACAGATTGTCTTCTTTTGCACATTGGTTATTTGTCAGTCTTTGTGTGTAGTTTTTCATTGCTTCTATTGTACTTCTCTGTTCTCCTGGAAGAAAATGCATCTCAAGGGAGTATATGGTGACATACAGTATTGGTACTTACAGAATAAATTTACTTTGAACTTGGTTCCAGTGCAAAAATGTTTCTGGGACAACAGTTTGCATTGAAACTTTTACTGCACCTCACTTGATAGATGGAAAGGCTGCAGCTGATGGACTTTGACTCATCTACTGCCTTGTACTTCTTGACGAGAGATTCTGTGGAATTGGAAGCTGCTGTCAGAGTCGTTGTCATATAGTTTGTACATAGTGCACGCTGCAGCCAATATCCAGCAGTGCTGCGAATCTATGCTTAGGATAGTTAACAGGGTGCCGATAAATTGGGTTGCTTTGTCCTGGGTACTGTTCGGCATCTTGAGAGTAATTTGAGTTTTATTTGTCCATTCAACTGCGAGGTGTTTGGACAAGCCTCACTTATTGATGTGTGTTTAACAAAAGAGTTAAACATTAAGTCTCAATTCTTGGTCTGCATCCAGACATGGGTGCAAGTATAATTGATGAATGTGTTTTGGAAGGGTGGCACAGCAGCAGGGGCATTGACCATCACAGAACATAGAACAGTAAAGTCATAGTACAGGCCCTTTGGCCCACAATGTGATGCCAACCCTTTAACCTCCTCTAAAATCAATCTAACATAGCCCTCCATTTTTCTTCATGCTTGTGCCTCTCTAAGAGCCTCTTAAATGTCCCTAATGTATTTGCCTCTGCCACTAACCCTGGAGGCATGTTCTAAAAACCTACCTACCTCTGCCATCTCCCCAATACTTCCCTACAATCAGCTTTATATTATGCCCTTTATATTCCTCAAGAACATTATACATAAGAACTGAATTAGGCCATTTGGCCCATCACATCTGCTCTGCCATTCAATCATGGCTGATCCTTTTCTCCCCCTCCTCAGCCCCACTCCCAGTAACCGTTGATGCTGTAGTCAATCAAGAACCTATTGAGATCTGCCTAAAATACACCCAATGACCTGACCTCCACACCTGCCTCTGGTAACAAATTCCACAAATTCACCACACTCTCACTAAAGAAATTTCTCTACGTCTCTGTCTTAAGTGGATGCCCCGATATGCTGATGTGGTGCCCCTCTTGTCCTAGACTCCCCTGTCATGGGAAACATCCTTTCCACATCTACTCTGTCTATCTTTTCAACATTCTCAAGGTTTCAGTAAGAACCTCCCCATCCTTCTAAATTCCAGTGAGTACAGACCCTGAGCAATCAAATGATCCTCATATGATGATCCTTTCATTCCCAGAATCATCCTTATAAACCTCCTCTGAACCCTCTCCAATGCCAGCACATCTTTCCTTAGATAAGGAGCCCAAACTGTTCACAATACACAAGGTGGGGCCTCACCAGTGCCTTATAAAGCCCCAGGATCACAGCCCTGCTCTTATATTCTAGACCTCCTGAAATGAATCATAATATTGCATTTGCCTTCCTCACCACTGACTCAACCTGCAAGTTAACCTTTAGGGTGTTCTTCACATGGAATCCCAAATCCCTTTGTATCTCATTAGATTTTCCCTAGTTTAGACAATAGATTGCACATTTTTTCTTTTACCAAAATGCATGACAATACATTTTCCAACATTGTATTTCATTTGCCACTCTCTATCCTATTCTCCTAATCTGTCTAAGTCCTTCTGCAACCTTCCTGTTTTCTCAACACTACCTGCTCCTCCATCAATCCTTGTATTATCTGCAAAGTCATCTTGTCCATCGTCTAAATCATTGACATACAGCATTCAAAGAAACGTTCCCAACACCAACTCCTGCAGAACACCACTCGTCACTGGCAGCCAGCCGGAAAATGATCCTTTTATTCCCACACATTGTGTGCTACCAATCAGCCAATGCTCTGACCATGCTAGTAACTTTCCTGTAATACCACGGACTCTTAACTTAGTAAGCAGCTTAGCAGCCTCATGTGTGGCAACTTGTCAAAGACCTTCTGAACGTTCAAATATACAACATCCACTGCATCTCCTTTATCTATCCTACTTGTAATCTCCGCAAAGAATTCCAACAGGTTTGTCAGGTAAGATTTTCTCTGAAGGAAACTATGCTGACTTTGTACTATCTTCTCTTTGTCACTAAGTACTTCATCATCTCATCCTTAACAATGGACTCTAACACCTTCCCAACCACTGAGGTCAGGCTAACTTGTCTATAATTTCCTTTCTGCTGCCTACCTCCTTTCTTAAAGAGTGGAGTGCCACACTTGGAGTACTGTGTCCAGTTCTGGTCGCCTCACTATAGGAAGGATGTGGAAGCATTGGAAAGGGTACAGAGGAGATTTACCAGGATGCTGCCTGGTTTAGAGAGTATGGATTATGATCAGAGTTTAAGGGAGCTAGGGCTTTACTCTTTGGAGAGAAGGAGGATGAGAGGAGACATGATAGAGGTGTACAAGATATTAAGAGGAATAGACAGAGTGGACAGCCAGCGCCTCTTCTCCAGGGCACCACTGCTCAGTACAAGAGGACATGGCTTTAAGTTAAGGGGAGGGAAGTTCAAGGGGGATATTAGAGGAAGGTTTTTCACTCAGAGAGTGGTTGGTGCGTGGAATGCACTGTCTAAGTCAGTGGTAGAGGCAGACACACTAGTGAAGTTTAAGAGACTACTACACATGTATATGGAGGAATTTAAGGTGGGGGGTTATAGGTGAGGCAGGGTTTGAGGGTCAGCACAACATTGTGGGCTGAAGGGATTGTAATGTGCTGTACTATTCTATTAGCAATTTTCCAGTTCTCTGGAACCATGCCAGTGTCCAGTGATTTTTGAAAGATCATTACCAATGCCCCACAATCTCTACCACTACCTCATTCTGAATGCTAAGGTGCTGTTCATCTGATCTGGGTGACTTATGTACCTTTAGGTCTTTCAGCTTTTTGAGAACCTTCTCTGTTGTAATAGTAACTGTACACTCTTTTCTTTCCTCACACTTTTCAACAACTGGCACACTGCTGGTGTCTTCCACAGTGAAGACTGATGCAAAATACTCATTTAGTTCATTTGCCATCTCCTTGTACCCCTTTATATTTCTCTGGCCTCATTTTCTAGTGGTCCTATATCCACTCTCATCTCTGTTTTACTTTTATATACTTGCAAAACTTTTTCTATCCACCTTGATATTGTTTGCTAGGTTGCTTTCATATTTCATCTTTTCCCTCATAAAGATTCTTTTAGTTGCTTTCTATAGGGTTTAAAAGCTTCCCAATCCTCTGTCTTCTGTGGCTAACTTTTGCTTTGTTGTATACCCTCTCTTTTGCTTTTACATTAGCTTTGACTTCC
Organism: Hemitrygon akajei; assembly: GCF_048418815.1. Classification (NCBI taxonomy): domain Eukaryota; kingdom Metazoa; phylum Chordata; class Chondrichthyes; order Myliobatiformes; family Dasyatidae; genus Hemitrygon; species Hemitrygon akajei. Next base: position 153,841,266 of record NC_133131.1, read on the forward strand.
CTTGTCAGCCACGGTTGTACTATTTTGCCATCTGTGTATTTCTGGATTGCTGCCTGTGCCATGCGCTAGTGAGGGTAGAACCAGGATGATTTGGCAGATAAGTGCGTGGCTGAGAAGCTGGTGCAGGGGACAGGGCTTCGGGTTCTTGGATCATTGGGATCTTTTGTGGGGGAGGTATGACGCGTTCAAAAGTGACGGGTTGCACCTGAACCTGAAGGGGACCAGTATTCTCGCAGGCAGATTTGTTAGAGCTGTTGGGGAGGGTTTAATCTAACTTGGCAGGGGGGTGTGAACTGGAGTGAAGGGACTCAGGACAGGACAGATGGTAAAAAAAATAAAGATAGCGTGCAATCAGACTGTCAGGAAGAATAAGCAGGTGATGGGACTTAGTTACAGCCAACAGACTATCAAGTCATTAAGGATGCAGAATCAGAAAGGGTAGCAAATACAGTACTCAAGGTGTTGTATCTAAATGTCCGAATTATAAGAAATAAGGTGGATGATCTTGTTGCAATTTTACAAATTGCCAGGTTCGATGTTGTGGCCATCACTGAATAATGGCTGAAGGATGGTTGTAGTTGGGAGTTGAACGTCCAAGGTTACAATTTATATCAGAAGGATAGGAAGGCAGAGGGAGTGGCGTGGCTCTACTGGTAGATAATGGCATCAAATCAGTAGAAAGATGTGACATAGGATTGGAAGATGATGAATCCTTCTGGGTTGAGTTAAGAAACTGCAAGGGTAAAGGGATGTTGATAGCAGTTATATACAGGCCTTCCAACAGTGGCTGGGAGGTGGACAACAGGAAATAGAAAAAGCGAGTCAAAAGGGCAATGTTATGGTAGTTATGGGAGATTTTAACATGCAGTTTGATTGGGAAAATCAGGTTGGTAATGGATCTCAAGGGAGTGAGTTTGTTGAATGCCTAAGAGATAGCTTTTTAGAGCAGTTTGTTGTTGAGCCTACTGGATTGGGTGTTATGTAATGAACCAGAGGTGATTAGGGAGCCTAGGGTAAAAGAACCTTTAGGAACCAGTGATCACAATATGATTGCGTTCAACTTGAAATTTGATAGGGAGTAAGTAAAGTCTGATGTAGCAGTATTTCAGAGGAATAAGGGAAATTACAGTGGTATGAGAGAGGAGTTGGCCAAAGTAAATTGGAAGGAGCTGCTGGCAGGGATGTCAGCAGAGGAGCAATGGTGTGCGTTTCTGGGAGAAATGAGAAAGGTGCAGGACATGTGTATTCCAAAAATGAAGAAATACTCAAATGGTAAAATAGCACAACTGTGGCTGACAAGGGAAGTCAAAGCTATTGTAAAAGCACAAGAAAGGGCATACAACAAAGCAAAAATTAGTGGGAAGATAGAGGATTGGGAAATTTTAAAAAACCTACAGATAGCAACTAAAAGTCATTGGAAGGGAAAGGATGAAAAATGAAAGCAAGCTAGCAAATAATATCATAGTGGATAGTAAAAGTTTTTTCAAGTATGTAAAAAATAAAAGAGAGATGCGAGTGGATATAGGACCAGTAGAAAATGAGGCAGGAAAAATAATAACGGGGACAAGCAGATGGCTGATGAACTGAGTATTTTGTGTCAGTCTTCACTGTGGAAGGCACTAGCAGTATGCTTGATGTTGTAGTGTGTGAAGGAAGAGAAGTGGGTGAAGCTAACTGTTACAAGAGAGAAGGTGCTCAAAAAACCTAAAGGTACATAAGGAACTGCACCCTAGAGTTCTCAAAGAGGCAGCGTTAGAGATTGTGGCGGCATTAAAAATGATCTTTCAAAAATCATTGGACTCTGGCATGGTGCCAGAGGACTGGAAAATTGCAAATGTTACTCCAATCTTTAAGAAAGGAGGGAGGCAGCAGAAAGGAAATTATAGACCAGTTAGCCTGATCTCAGTGGTAGGGAAGATGTTGGAGTCAATTGTTAAGGACGAGGTGATGGAGTACTTGATGACACAGGACAAGATAGTACAAAGTCAGCATGATTTCCTTCAGGGAAATTCCTGCCTGACGAACCTGTTGGAATTCTTTGAGGAGACTACAAGTAGGATAGATAAAGGAGATGCAGTGGATGTTCTATATTTGGACTTTCAGAAGGCCTCTTACAGGGTGCAACATGAGGCTGCTTACCAAGTTAAGAACCCATGGTATTACAGGAAACTTACTAATGTGGTTAGAGCATTGGCTGATAGGTAGGTGGCAGCGAGTGGGACTAAAAGGATCCTTTACTGCTTGAATGCCGGTGTCTAGTGGTGTTCCGCAGGGGTTGGTGTTGGGACCACTTTTTATAACCATATAACAATTACAGCACGGAAACAGGCCATCTTGGCCCTTCTAGTCCGTGCCGAATGCTTACTCTCACCTAGTCCCACTGACCTGCACTCAGCCCATAACCCTCCATTCCTTTCCTGTCCATAAACCTATTCAATTTTTTTAAAATGACAAAATTGAACTTGCCTCTACCACTTCTACTGGAAGCTCGTTCCACACAACTACCACTCTCTTAGTAAAGAAGATCCCACTCGTGTTACCCCTAATCTTTTGACCCTTAACTCTCAACTTATGTCCTCTTGTTTGAATCTCCCCTACTCTCAATGGAAAAAGCCTATCCACGTCAACTCTGTCTATCCCCCTCATAATTTTAAATACCTCTATCAAGTCCCCTCTCAACTTTCTATGCTCCAAAGAATAAAGATCTAACTTGTTCAACCTTTCTCTGTAACTTAGGTGCTGAAACCCAGGTACCATTCTAGTAAATCTCCTCTGTACTCTCTCTATTTTATTGACATCTTTCCTATAATTCAGTGACCAGAACTGTACACAATACTTCAAATTCGGCCTTACCAATGCCTTGTACAATTTTAACATTACATCCCAACTCCTATACTCAATGTTCTGATTATAAAGACCAGCATACCAAAAGCTTTCTTCAACACCCTATCCACATGAGATTCCACCTTCAGGGAACTATGCACCATTATTCCTAGATCACTCTGGTCTACTGCATTCCTCAATGCCCTACCATTTACCATGTATTTCCTACTTTAATTAGTCCTACCAAAATGTAGCACCTCACACTTATCAGCATTAAACTCCATCTGCCATCTTTCAGCCCACTCTTCTAACTGGCCTAAATCTCTGTGCAAGCTTTGAAAACCTACTTCATTATCCACAACACCACCTACCTTAGTATTATCTGCATACTTACTAATCCAATTTACCACTCCATCATCCAGATCATTAATGTATATTTAAGTCGGATTTGTACAAAAGTCAGAACAAGTACATCCGGTATTATTTAGTGTCAGTTAGTCAAACGTTTGTCTTAGTATATAGTATATATTTTACCTTTCTATGCATATAAAACACTTAAGAAATGTATGTATTCCAATAATTAAATTGTGTTGCTTAGTAATAATTGTAGCTTTCATCAGGGCAGGGCCTTTTACATGCTCCATTATTCTTACTTTATCCTTTATCCTTTAAAATTTTTCCGATTGTTGTCAGACTGTAGCCTAACTCTTTTCCAATGACCGATGATGTTTCACCTCTTTCCAAGCGCTTTATTATTTCCACTGTATTTTCAATCAGGATCGCTTCCCATCAACGGAACAGAAACACTGCGGGCACCGGGTCCCGAGCTGCGCTGGCACCTGAGGTCCGCAGGGTCCTAAGGACCACCGTACTGAATTCCCCGGGTCCTAAAGTCCACCGCACTGAGACAGGTTAAATGGGACAAGTGGGGGCTGTGCTGGGTTTGGGTATTTGATCCTCTACAATATTCCGCGTGGGAATTTAAACTGTATATACATGATTTAGATGGAGGAATAGATGTTTTTACTGCCAAGTTTGTGGATGATATGAACATTGCTGGCAGGGCAGGTAGTATTGAGGAAACAGGTAGGATGCAGAAGGATTAGACAGGTTTGGAGAATGGGCAAGAAAGTAGCAAATGAAATACAATGTTGGAAAATGCATGGTCATACACTTCGGTAGTAGAAATAAATGTGTGGACTATTTTCTAAACGGGAAGAAAATCCAGGAATCTGAGATGCAGAGAGACTTGGGAGTTCTTGGCAGAACACCCTAAAGGTTAACTTGCAGGTTGAGTTGGTGGTGAGGAAGGCAAATGTCATGTGAGCATTCATTTCAAGAAGTCTAGAATACAAGAGCAAGGATGTGATGCTGAGGCTTTATAAGGCACTGGTGAGGCATCACCTTGAGTATTGTGAACAATTCTGAGTCCCTCATTTTAGAGAAGATGTGCTGGCATTGGAAAGGGTCAAGAGGAGGTTCACAAGGGTGATTCCAGGAATGAAAGGGTTATCATATGAGGAACATTTGATGGCTCTGGCTCTGTACTCGCTGGAATTCAGAAGGATGAAGGGGATGTCCTTGAAACTTTTTGAATATTGAACGGCCTGGGCAGTAGATGTGGAAAGGATGTTTCCCATGGTGGGAGAGTCTAGGACAAGAGGGCACAGCCTCAAGATAGAGGTGCGACCTTTCAAAACAGAGATGTGGAGAAATTTCTTTAGCTAAAGAGTGGTGATTTGTGTAGTTTGTTGCCACATTGAGCTGTGGAGGCCAGGTCATTGGGTGTATTTAAGACAGAGATTGATCAGTTCTTGATTAGACATGGCATCAAAGATTACGAGGAGAAGGCCGGGAACTTGAGGAGGAGAGAAAAAAGGAACAGCCATGATTGAATGTCAGAGCAGACTCGATGGGCCAGATGGCCTAATTCTGCTCCTATGTCTTATGGTAGTGGTCGCCAACCGGTCGCAATCGACCAATCGATCTTCCCAGTAGACTTCCCAGTACAGGAAGTACTTAAATCTAAGTACAGGAGCTGTCTTACTGACAGACACCTCACAGACTGTCTCAGATTGGCTGGCTGTAGTTATGAGCCAAATTTCAGGGAACTAGCAGAAAGTATTCAGCCCCAGTCATCACACTGAGTGCAACAGTCAATTTTTATTCATTTATTTTTCGTGTTGAAATAAAATTAAATAATGAAACGTAGTATTAAGGGTGTTGTAATGTGAGCATTACTAATTAGGATAATAGTAATATAGCAGTACTCCCACTACGGAAAGTTGTTTGTAAAGGGAGGTTGTTTCCGGGGTTGTGGGGTTTTACTTCCGTTCTTTCCTTCCCAGTGCGCATGCGTGTGTCTAAACGATTTAGTAGGTCGATCTTGCCTTTCATTAAGGATGAAGTAGGGGATCTTGGGCTTATAAAGATTGGCGACCACTATCTTATGGTCTTATGCTCTTATTTCTTTGGTTTTGCAGTACATCTATCTTCCACCTTCCTCATTTTTCCCAGAAACTCAAGCCATTGCTGTTCTGCTGTCATCCCTGCCAGCAGCTCTTTCCAATTTACTTTGGTCAACTCCTCTGTCATACAACTGTAATTTCCTTTACTGCTTCCTGACGGTTCCTTTACCTTAGGCTCCTTAATCACCTCCGGTTCATTACAGAACATTCAATCCAGTGTAGCTGATCCCCTAGTAGGCTCAATGACAAACTGCTCTAAAAAGCCATCTTGTAGGCATTCAATAAATACATTCTCTTGAGATCCATTACCAACTTGCTTTTCCCAACCTACCTGCATGTTAAAATCTCCCATGACTATCATAACATTGCCCTTTTAACACGCCTTTTCTATTTGCCATTGTAATCTGTAGTCCACATCACAGCTACTGTTTGATGGCCTGTCTATAACTGCCACAAGGGTCCTTTTACCCTTGCAGTTTCTTAACTCAACCCACAAGGATTCAACATCTTTCAATCCTAAGTCACGTCTTTCTAATGATTTGATGCTATTCTTTACCAGCAGAGCCATTCCACCCCTTCTGCCCACCTTCCTATTCCCATCAATACAATGTGTAGTCTTGGACATTCAGCTCCCAACTACAACCATCCTTGAGCCATGATTCAGTGATGGCCACAACATCATACCTGACAATCTGTAAAAGTCCAACAAGATCATCCACCTTATTTATTGTACTCCATGTATTGTGATATAGCACTTTGAGTACTGTATTTTCTATCCTTTTTGAATAAGCATGCCTAAGCACCCTGCTGCTTGCAATTATGTTCTATCATTTGCCTGCCTTTGCTGACAGTCTGAATGCATGCTCTCTTTGCTTTTTTACCATTCGTTCTATCCCTAGTCCCTTCACTCTGTTTCCTATCCCCCTGCCAAATTAGATTAAACTTACCCCAACAACTCTAATAAGCCTGTCCATGAGAATATCGATCGCCCTCGAGTTCAGGTGCAATCCATCCATTTTGAATAGGTCATACCTCCCCTGGAAGAGAAACCAATGATCCATGAACCTGAAGCCCTGCCCCTGCGCCAGATTCTCAGCTATGCATCTATCTGCCAAATCATCCTGTTTCTACTATCACTGGCACAGGGCACCAGTAACAATTCAGAAATTACTACCCTGAAGGTCCTGCTTCTCAGCTTCCTGCCTAGCTCTCTAAATTTTCTTTTCAAGACCTCTTTGCTTTTCCTTCCTATGTCATTGTGTCATTGATACCAATATGTACTGAGACTGCTGGATGCTCTCCCTCCCCCCCCCCCCCCCCCAAATGCTGTGGTTGCGATCTGAGACGTCCCTGACCCTGGCAACTGGAGGCAACATACCATCCAGGTGTCCCATTCATGTCCGCAGAATCTCCTGTCTGTTCCCCTTACTATCGAGTTCCCTGTCAATAGCGCTCCCCTCTTCTCTCTCTTTCCCTTCTGCACCACAGACCCATGCACATTGCCAGTAACCCAGTCTCTGTGGCAGTCTCCTGGGAGGTCATCTCCACAACAGTATCCAAAACGGTGTACAGGGGTGCTCTGCGCTAACTGACTATTCACCTTCCCATTCCTTCTCCTGACAGACACCCAGCTACATGCCTCCTTTAAAAAGGAAGAATGTGCAGGAAAAATTAAAGATGAGGATAAATTTTGGGAATGACATCCAATCCATTATTGATGTAAAGGAGTAGGAACAGCATACCTCTCTTAGCTTTTTCAGTCAGTCTTTCCAACACCCTCTAATAATTATTCTCATCTTTCTCTGGTCTGTAAGAGAAACTTGGGAAAAAAAAAGATAATATGAGACTTTTATAAATGCAGTCAAATGTCATTTAACAAATATTCTTGTCTCTGTAGATATCTGCAACTGAGATTCCCTACAGCTTTAGATTATAAATGCATTTGTAATTGATTTACTACTTTTTATCTTACAGGCTGCTTTTTTGAAGCTGATTTGTGCGACACCTACGAGATCTGTGTAAATGGTGAGTAGGTTCAACATCTTTTGAATTTGTTTGCACGTGTGGATGTCAGACTATGGCTGTTAAACTGATGGATTTGGTGGAGAAGAAATAGAAAGGCGGTCTACTTCTTAACTGTGTGGGATTGAAAGCTGTTGGCGTTCGGAGGGACTAGAATGTCTTGTTTATTGAATCACTGACAGTCAATGTGCAGGAACATCAAGATATGGAGGCAGCGTGTTGGCCTTCATTGCAAGAGGATTTGGCTAAAAATGAATTTGTGTTATGTTTAGACATTTCAAAACATTAAACTAATTATAAAGAAGACATGGGAGTCTGAAGTGCAGGTCTAACTTTGAGTTTTACTTTTAAGCAAGGTGCCACTTATCACATGGTAGCGTGATGACATATGCAATTCACGTATTTATACAAATAACCCGTAATGAATTATTTAAATAAGCAAGAATGCTTAATCAATATATACACGATTGCTCAATCATTACTTAGGCATTAAATATACAACACTGTGCTATCATCTTGTCATAGAGTCAATCAGCATAGCAAGAGGCCCTTTGGCACATTGTGTCGATACTGACAATAAAATATTTATATATACTAATCCCTTTTAACCAGCACTTGGTTTGTAGTCTTCTATACATTGACAATGCAAGAACTTCTGAAATAGTGAGAGTCTCTGTCTCAATCAAGCTCTGAGCTAACATTTCAGATTCCAACTATCCTCTCGCTCAGGGGTTACCAATCATTTTTATGCTGTGGACCAATACCATTGAGCACGGGGTCCGTCGGCTCCAGGTTGGGAACCCCCGCTGTCTTTGCATCCCCTCTAAACTTATAACAACACTCTCAAGTTCGAGTGTAATCATCATTCAACCATACACATGTACACAGTTAAGTGATTAGTGTTCCTCCAGGACCAAGCTGCAAAGTACAGTACACGGAGCACACAGAGTAGCGATAACACATACAGTCACAAAAATAATAGCACGATCACAACGCTCTGTCCTAATCGATTGCCCTTCCCAGCCATTCTTGGTCTGTAACTATCAATGAACTTCAGACCTTGGATCTAGGGGAGGTCTCATCCTCACTTTCTCATAAAGTCCTCCCCTCCCCCGCCTTCTTACACCGACTACTCCTCTTTCTTTCCAGCCCAAAATGTCGACTGCTTTTTCTTTAGATACTGGCTAACCTGCTGAGTTCCTCCAGCATTTTGTGTGTTTTAATTTGAATTTGTTCACTGACTTGTAAATACAAACATTTTGTGTATTTTTGTATGAACAAACCTTTGTAGTTTTGTGATAGAAGAAAAACAAGGGAAGGAGAGCTAATGCGGCCTGATCAGTGTTGGGCAAATCTGGAAAAAGTCATAAACTCTGTCCTGGTGAGATCCACCTGCTGAATGCCATTACACAGTGGAGCTATGAGATCACAGATCTGCTCCCTTTTATGCCAACGCAAAGGTTAGCTGGATAAAATATGCTTTTATTAAAATACTGCAAATGAAGTTCAAATGTCAAATGAGCGGCTTATGTTGTCTTCATTGTAAGAATGTGCAGCCTTAGCAGATGAGAAGGAGGTTCAAAATAACGGCATGCTGACATTTTCATATTGCAAATTAGGGTTTTACAGTGGATTACAGCATAACTATTTGACAACTAATAAAAGATATACTGACATTTCATTGATGGCTGTGCCTTTCAATTTTCACACTAAGAGGACACTTATTTCCTTATCAGTAGTGCAGGCAGATAATGTCACTAGCTCAGTATAATGGATGAGATTCAAATATAATCTCATCTGTTAGACAGGCCATTAAAAATGAAAGAAGTCTTGTCAGAACTGTTGGTTAATTCCGCAACTAGGTGAGCTCTTGTGAAACTAATTTCACTTCATGATCCCCACTGTCACTGACTTCAGTCTCTGAGGCCGACGTGAGAGCATCCTCCAGGAGGGCGAACCCACAAAAGGGTGTCTGGCCCAGCTGTCTTACAAGGACTCTACAACTCATGTTTTGTTTATTATTGTTTATTTATTATTGGCACAATTTAGCCAGGGGTGATGAATCTGTGGAATTTATTGCCACCACAATGGCTGTGGAGGTCAAGTTATTGTATTTATTTAAAGTGGAGGTTGATAAGTTCTTGATTAGTAAGGGTGTCAAAGGTTATAAGAAGAAGGCAGGAGGATGGGATTGAGAGAGATAATAAATCAGCCATGATAGAATAGCAGAGCAGACTCAATGGGCTGAATGGCCTAATTCTGTTCCTATGTCTTATGATCTTGTGGATTTATCCTTCTTTTACACTTTGGATGTTTGTCAATCTTTGTTATATTTTTTCATAAACTTTACTGCATTTCTTTAATTCCCTGTAAATGCTTGCAAGAAAATGAATCTCAGTTATGTGGTGACAAATATGTATTTTGATAATAAATTTACTTCGAACTTTGAAATTATGTTTCACCCTCCTGTTGAGCCTTCTGAAATCAAGGCATCTTTTGGTAGCTGCATTTGATACAGAATGGGCGAGTGTGTGGAAGGAATGATTTCCCAACAGGTTTAAAGCACTTGAAAGCTGCTGCTGGTAGGATTTTGATGATTCGGAATAGGCACACAGCTTATATTACAAGCTGAAAAGGGACTCATTCTAAGATTGTGAAAAGTGTCACATTACACCAGAGTGACACAATTCCTCTTTGATTTTTCTTTGCTGGCTGTACTTCATCACCAGCTACAAAATGTGCAGAGTTTGAAACTGTACCTGTACCCAGCTTCTTTTTGTTTTGTTGGTCGCAGCTGGGGTGGTGATTTGGGCTGAAGTAATCAAGGTTCTGGAGTTTAAAGAAATGGTCCAAAACAGTGAGCCTGACAAGAGCTCGGAGAACAAAACAGCAGACTGTCATTTAAAGGCTAATCAATTCTTTTTAAAGGTTACTTTTTAGCATGGATTAAAATAGCAATGAAAGCTGTTTATCACAGAAATGTCAATGCTGTTTTAAATGAGAAAGTGTCAGTTTTATTTCTGCAAAAGACAATTGCTGTGATAAATAATCTCATTTCATATTGCATTCACTTGGCGAACCCATGGAGAAACACTGCAGACTGCATAATGCAACTCCAACCGCACTTTACTGAAGGAAGAGCTATTAAAAGTGTGTTACGTATTATGAAAAATAAGTCCCCATACAATACCTTTCTGGTGTCATCCCGCTTCCTTTCCAGTCCTGATGAAGGACCTTGGCCCTAAACACAAAATGTTCATTCATTTCTATAGATGCTGCCTAATGTGCTGACTTCCTCCAGCTTTTTGAGTGCGTAGCTTTGGATTTCCAGTGTCTGCGGACTTTCCCATGCTCTTTGAACGTTATTTTAAGAGAAATTAAATCTAGTTTTGCCTCAATTAAAATCGACAGAATTAGGTGTAAGAGTAAACCATTTGGCATTTTGACTCTGCCTTATCACAGATCTGATTGTAACCTCAATCTTTGCATTCTTACCCTACCCCTTGTTGCTTTTCAGTTTTGCTAATCAAAAACCTATCTACCTTGGCCTTAAAGTTTTCAAAGGGTCTGTGTCCACTGCTATTTGAGGAAGAGAAATTGACAGGTTTGTAAATTTGTACCCATAACACCAGCAACCTCACCTAGTCATTCCACAAGGCAGCACACCAGTGCAAAGTTCAAAGTTTAAAGTAAATTTTATTATCAAAGCACATATATGTTAAGCTGGCTGGTGGCGTAGTGGCATCGGCGCTGGACTTCGGGGCGAGAAGTCCCAAGTTCGAATCCAGCCAGCTCCCTTGCACGCTCTCCATCCGTGCCTGGGTTGAGTGTCGAGCTAGCAACTTGACCTCGTAAAAAAAAATCCTGGAGAGGCCTGGTACGATGTACGATGAGCAATCACCAAAATAGAAGAAGAAGAAGAAGAAAGCCCTTAACTCCAAGTGGAGTCATTGGGATGGCGTCGTGACGGCATTTTTATAGCAGGCTTTCTTATTTTTAAGAGGTTGTTAGCTCGACGCTCAACCCAGCACGGATGGAAAGCGTGCAAGGGAGCCGGCTGGATTCGAACTCGGGAGCCTTCGCTCTGAAGTCCAGCGCTGATGCCACTATGCCACCAGCCGGCCATCACCATAAAAGATCGGTGCAAAAAGCTTGTCATGACGGTGCCCCGACGACTCCACCAGGAGTTAAGGGTACACTCACACGCACAAACACATATATGTTATCATATATCACTCACTCCCATCAGGGAGGAGGCTATGTATCATTCATGCCAGGACCACCAGACTCAGAAAACAGTTGCCTTCCTCAAGCAGTAAGGCTGATCAATGCCTCCACCTACCAACCCACCCCTCTACACTCCACACAACCACTAATTTATCATTCCTGTCGGAGTCAACTTATGTACAGACACTTGTGTGCCTAGTGTTATTTTATGGGTCTGTATATAAGCTTTCTTACGTATTTACAATTATTGTGTACTTTATCTTTTGTGTTTTTTTATTATTGGGTTTTTATGCTGCATCACATTCAGAATAACAATTATTCATTCTCCTTTACACTTGTGTACTAGAAATGACATTTAATGATCTCGAATCTTGAGATTCATGTTCTTGCCAGGTATTCATAGTAAACACAAAGAGACACAATAGAATGAATGAAAAAACTACACATAAACAAAGACGGACAAACAACCAATGTGCAAAAGAAGACAAACTGCAAATAAAAAAAATAATATCTCAATCTGATTACATATGCAGGCACAAACAAGAGGCAAGCATAATTCACCAAAATTTTGCTTAAAGATACAAACTCATAAAGGACTATAAATACAAGCCTAATCCAGTTTTAGAGACAGAGTCCTACACATTATATTACGACTGATCTGCTATTACAGATGGGATCATAATAATGATCTGGATATAATATTACAGGATAAATAAATAAGAACAACTTAATAGATATAGCCATTCCAAACACACAACATACAGAAATCAGTAAGCGAAAAACACCAGAAATATGCAGAATTAAAAGAGGAAATAGAAAGACTATGGAACATGAACAGGGTATATACATTGAACCAATAGTAATATTTACAACAAGTATCATCCAAAGTCACTACACAATAGCATTAAACACTTAGGCCTACACAGCAATATCTATGTAAATCTTCAGAAAGTCACAATACTAAACACTACTAGAATAGTCTGAAAATTCCTGGCAATTGACCAATGAATGTGCTTGGCTATACCTGTACCTCAAGTTTTACCAGCTTGAGCTGAGAAAAAGTGAAATTACAATAATAATATAAATAAATACATATATACGTGCATACATGAATAAGTATCCTGACAGATTGTGTTTCAGGCTAGTGTGGTGACTGCTTTGCTCTGCTGTGGATTGTCAGAACTGGCAAACAATGGTAAGCACTGTCCATCTTCATATTGCTTCAGGAAGGAAGGGTATCAGCACGAATGTCTTTTTTCTGCCATTTGGGAAAAGCTACAGGAGCTTGAAAGTACACCCTCATTTCCCACCATAGTTTGGAACCTTCAAAAGCACATCTTAAAAATTGACCAACCCATTGGGCTTCATGGTAAGTGGTGCACAACTGGAGGAAATTGAATCCAAAGAATGATGGTGCAAACTACTATTTCAGTTGTGCTGACCTGAATTTTGATGAGCCGTTAAATAACAAAGCGAAACCAGGAATGTGGGTGAAAATAATTGGCAGAAATACTGTGTCTGTACATTAGAATCACTGTGGTTGTTTATCAACCATGGAAAACATTATGGGAAAGCTTTGAATCAGGGTGTTAATTACTGCTTTTAGAATTAGAGTAATATGATCAAACTCCTTACCTTATGCTGAATATTCCATGATTTGAACTTGACGCTGCTTCTTCCACAGCCCAGCTCACGTTGGGAAGTGAAAGATGTGCAAGATGTATTAATAGGTGTATTAATAGTCAGCAGCAACTGGACCGAGGAACGTAAGTAAGTTCTTTAGTCCAGTTGGCGGTATGGTATTTTAGCAGTTAGCGTATCTTAGTATTTACTCTTAATTCCCTTTGAGAATGTGTTGATGTTAAAGGTGGAATCCCAGCCTTTAGACCCACTGACAACAACTGAATAGTTGGGATGAGCTGAAGTCAATATGTCGGTAGTGGTATTCCCATGTCTTTAAGACCTCGATCTTAAGGGTGATAGAGATTGTGTGAGGTTCTGATGGAGTGGGTGATATGGTAGCATCGTGACTAGCATGATGATATACAGTGCCAACGATCATGGTACAATTCCTACTACTGCCTGTAAGGAGTTTGTACATTTTCCCGGTGACTGCGTAGGTTTCCTCTGGGTGCTCTGGTTTCCTCCCACATTCCATAGATGTACGGTTAGGTTTAGTGAGTTGTAGGCATGCTATGTTGGCCCCAGAAGTCACTTGTGGGCTGCCCCCAGCAGAATCCTCACTGACTTGATTTGATGCAAACAATGCATCTCACCGTATGTTCCAATGTTCATGTGACAAATAAAGCTAATCGTTCTTTACAAAAACCACATCTAAAAAAAACAGAAAAAGACTTAGGTTAAAAGAAAGAAAGATTAGCTTTATTTGTCATATACATAGAAAGATAAAGTGAAATGCATTATTTGCATCTGAGCCAATCAGTGAGGACTATGCTGAGAAGCCCACAAATGTCACCACACTTCCGTTACCAATGTAGCATTCCCACAACTCACTAACCCTAACCATACAATACATCTTTGGAGAGAGATTGAAGGTAGATCAAATGTAGATCTGAGGTTAATTGGTGAGAGGCGAAGTGGGGGTAGATGAGGGATGAAAGGTGGGGGTGTGAAAGTAATAGGGTGGTGAGGGGTGAAGGTCAGGGAAGTTTGTTGAATGCTGAAGATGAGAGGATAGTGATGAGGTACTTGAGCTAAAGTGAAGAACTGATGGTAACAGGAGGTAGTTGAGGAGTGAAGGTGGAAGATGACTGGGAGTCTGTCGCAGGTCGGTGAACTAAAGCTAAGATTTATGATCAGGTAGTGGAAGTGAGAAGGCAGAAGGTTGGAAGTGAGTGAATGAGAGACAGTGATATTGGTAGAGGGAAGATGTCAAGTGGTTGGGGCTTGGTGATGGGGTCAAGATAGGGAAGCCGGTGAAGGGGTGTATAGGGGCATTAGTGAAGGAGATAAAGTGAGATTGGTGAAGAAGAGCTGTCACGGGTTTTGGGCTTGGTGAGCATTTGAATGTGGGGTTAATGAAGTGGTGAAAGTCAAGGTTTTGATGTGATGATCATGAACGAGATGATGGGGTACTGAGGGTAGACATCTGGTGAAGGTTAAGGGGATGAAAGTGGGAGGGATAGTGATGGTAAAGAGATGCTGGTATATCCAATTGGCGAGAGAGAGAATGGAGCTGTTTGCTGGGTGCAGTGGAGCAGTATAGGAGTCTTGAGTATTAAGCTACCTCTCATACATTAGACAGGAATTTCCAGAGTGGAGGGCAGGATTTAGTAGTGAGGTTTGTTTATTGTATTTGAGAGGTGAAATGTTAAACCAAGGCTTAGTCTGCTCCTTAGGCTAGATGTAAAAGATCACGGGAATCCATGGGGAGTAATATAATTATTGCAGGTGTTGTGACCAATATTTATCCCTTTCATTTTGACTTTTGACTTTGTTTATTGTTCAAAGTAAATTTATTATCAATGTGCACATGTCACCACGTACCAGCCTGAGACTTGTTCTTTTGTGGGCAATCACTGCACTATGACAATATGTCAATGGCTGTAAGCCAATGTCCTGAAAAGGATATGAAGGTTGCTACATAAAGGCAAATCTTTTTTTTCCCACTCTGCTGAGGCAGAGGTAGGAAGACAAGCTCAGAGTCCGAATTTTGTATTTCCATTTCAGAAACCTATTGCTTTGGGAGTGCTTGCACAGGATTATCTGGAGCTCAGCAATTACGGTAAAATGAATGCCTATACTGGAGTCAAACAGCTCCTTTGCAACAGTAATTTATATTTCTTGTAGCTGACCTTTGGCAGTCACACTGAATTGCAAAACTTGAGAGTGATTAATTTTGAACCAGGATAGGCTGCTAGACATAGGAACTGTCAGATTTCCTGAGGGCTAAGCAAGAATTTTTTTGTGAGTTGAAGTGACTGAAGTAACAAACAATGATCTCTTCCAACAAATATCTAACCATCACCCTTTGACATTCAGTAGCCCACCTCCAAACCCCATCAGCATCCTGAGGATCAGCACTGACCACAGCCACAAAATGGATTAGCCACAAAAATACCATGGTTACAAAAGAGGACAAGGACTGAGTGCATCACCATTGTACAGAGAGTCAGTGGACATCAAAAAGAAGATGACTTTGGCTTGGTGTCACCTGTACCCATTATGCATAAAATGACTTGAAAGCTGAACGTACCTGGGTGGATTTGGCCTGCTTCACCACTGATTATCAGGCTCGACCCTACTCAGAATTTTAGGGTCTTGTCAGAGCATAAGACAGTGGTGATTGTCTGTCAATGATAGGAAACCTGTGCAGGCGAGTTTTTAAAGTGAAAAAGCCATTGCCCTGGGGCAGTTCCACTCTCTTGACCTTAGATGTCTGAGTTAGTGGTACGAACAAGCGTCACCAACTGGAGTCTTCCATGGTGGCAGTGGATAACATTGATATCGTCTGTGCCGTGCCGTGCCTTTCACTCTCCACAGAGCCTTTCTGGCTGTTGGATCTCACTTTAGATCTCATCTGCCCAGTTTCAGATGCCCCTAATCCACCAGGGTGTGAGGCTGCTGCCTACCCTCACCTGGGTTAGCCCCCCTGATGAAGCGGTGTACCGGGGAGTGGCCGCTGTCACATGCAAACAGTTACTTGGAGCCACAGTTGAGTGCTGAGTGTCTGGTGGGGACCAAAGGTGAGTGAGCTGTCCCGGAATGGACAAGACAATCCCCTTCACCAGAAGTGCTATCCTTCCATGGACACCCCATATACCCAACATAGGACAGTACGAAGCATGTCTTTCAATCTACAATGTTGTGCCAAACTAATTAAGCTAATGACACCTAATCCACATGTTCACATCCCTCCATTCTTCGTGTATTCAAGTTCAAGTTTAATTGTCATTCAACCATACACGTGTATATAGCTATACAAAACAGCGTTCTTCCAAGGCCAAGGTACAAAGCACTGTACATACAGTCACTCACAGCACATCCAGTTAGCATGGCTCATACAGTCACAAAATAATATTAGCTGAAGTCTCTAAGTGGCAGGAGCAAACACCACCCCTGCCCCTTTAAGCCTTCCTGCACTCTCGTATCTAAAACAATGGATCCCTGGAATATTGAGTTGCCCGTCCTGCCCCTCCTGCATCCAACTGTCACTGACAGCTGCAATATCATAATTCCATGTGTTGATTCATGCCCTGAGCTCATCTACCTTTCCTACGATACATCTTGCATTGAAATATATGCAGCTCAGCACATTAGTCCTGAACGCACTAGGCTCACCTTTTGATTCCCAATTTAGTCTTTGGAGTTGCATCAATATGTTGGACCTAGGAGAGATCTTCAGAGATGTTGACACCCAGGAGCTTGAAACTGGCCGTTCTGCATCCACCCTCCTACAATTTTACATTGTCTCCATGGTTCCTGTTGAATTAGTTTAACACTGGGTCGAGCACACCCATCTTGGATACTTCTGTCTTCCATTGGCATATTATTATGTTTGGCATGATGTAAGGTACATGAATTGTAACCCTTGAAATGATTAAAGTCACAGATGGAAACAGGACATTTGGCTTAACATTTCCTTCAAAGGAAAAAAAGCATCTTTATTTCTAAAAGTACCTGACTTTGAGGAAAGAACAAGGAATGGATTTATGAAGAGCTAAAAGGAGCAATTAAAAGCAGTGATAAATGGTGGCCTTCTTGCTGTAACCTTCTGTGATTCTATTGCATTGCAGCTTGCAGGACCTTGTTGTGTTCAAAACAGCTGCTGTGGCTCCTGTATTACCAAATTAAATGCAAAGTACTTCACTAGCTATAATGCTTTCTGGCACACACCGAGGTCATAAAGAGGCTGTAAAAATGCACATCTTTCATTATTATAATTGGCTTCTGCAACAGGCAAACAACTGTTAAAGGTTTCCCTCTATTATTGTTGATCGGATTGATTATTATTACCCAGTTATTTCAGTTTAAAATTCTTTTGCTTTCTGCTTCCAAGAGTGAGTTTTAAAACTTCTTGATGTCCTCAGTTCTGTGGCACCTTCCCATGTGGAGATTGATGGATTGTAGAGTTTCAACTAGCTCCAGAGTTTGTACCTTTGAGGGGCCAAAAGAGGCAGTCTGATGCATCAGGAGCTTGATCCTCCGAACTTTTAGAACATAGAACATAGAGCACTACAGCACAGTACAGGCCACAATGTTGTGCCGCTCTTTTAACTGACTTAGATCAATCTAACCCTTATCTCCTACATAACCCTCTAGTTTTCCATCATCCATGTGCCTATCTAAGAGTTGCTTAAACGCCCCCAGTGTATCTGCCTCTACCACCACTCATGGCAGGCTTTCCATGCATTTACCACTTTCTGTGTAAAGATTACCTTTGACATCACCCCTATGCTTTCTTCCAATCACCTGAAAATTATACAACTAGTATTAGCCACTTCTGCCCAGGGAAAATGTCTCTGGCTATCTACTTGATCTTTTATCATCTTGTACACCTCTATTAAGTCACCTCTCATCCTCCTTTGCTCCAAAAGCACCTCCAAAACCTCAACCTATCCTTAGAAGACACAGTCTCTAATCCGGCTGCTTCCTGGTAAAACCCCTCTGCACCCTCCCTGAAGCCTCCACATCCTTCCTGCAGTGAGGTGACTGGAACTGAACACAATATTCTGAATGTGGTCTAACCAGGGCTTTGTAGAGCTGCAATTGCACCTTGCAGCTCTTGAATTTAATCCCTGAATAATGAAAGTCACAGACAGCATACGCCACCTTAACCACCCTATTCTGGTGCTCTGTGAAGCCAAGACAACATTGCAGCTTCAAATTGGATAAGGAGCCAATGTAAAGTTCTTGGTACCAATAGACTTCATATCTCTGGCAAATGAAGAGGATTATCACCCATTTTCTGTGAGCTCCTGGAGCTCTTTTCTAGCTTTTGTTATTGTGTCAATTTTAGCCAGGTTTTATTTTCTCCAAATGCACTAATTAACTGAAAAGCCCTAAATATATTGAACAGTGATTGGAGTGTTTTAAAATAGTTTTCTTAAATGATTGGGCAAATCTTAATTAGGATTTCAGGAAAAGGGAAGAGAAGGAAACATATTCCATAAGCCTATATGACCCTAAAACAAAGGAGCAGAATTAGGCTATTCAGCCCACTCTGCTCCTCCATTCCGTCATGGCTGATTTATTATCCCTCTCAATACCATTCTCCTGCCTTCTCCCTGTAATCTTTGACACCTTGACAGATCAAGAAACTATGATCCTCCACTTTAAATATACCCAATGACTTGGCCTCAACAGCCATCTGTGGCAATGACTTTCACAGATTCACTACCCTCTGACTAAAGAAATTCCTCTTCATCTCTTTTCTCAGTGGATATCCCTCTATTCTAAAGCTGTGCCCTCTTGTCCGAGACTTCCCCACTATAGGGAAATCCCCTCTTACATGCTCTCCATCTGAGCCTTTCTACATTTGGTAGATTTCAATGAGATCCCCTCCTCATTCTTCTAAACACCAGTGAGTACAGGCCGTGAGCTGTCAAAGGCTTGTCATATGTTAACCGTTTCATTCCCGGAATCATTCTGTTGAATAGCTTTTGGACCCTTTCTAATGCCAGCACATCTTTTCTTGGATAACGGGCTCTAAACTGCTCACAGTACTCCAAGTGCAGTCTGACCAATGCCTTATAAAGCCTCAGTATTACATCCTTACTTTTATATTTTAGCCCTCTTGAAATGAATGCTAACATGGTATTTTTGCCTCCCTTATCACCAACTCAGCCTGCAAATGAACGTTTATTGAATCCTGCACAAGGAGTCCCAAGTACATTTCACCTGTTTTTTAAATCTTCTCTCTTTTTAGAAAATAGTCTACACATTTATTTCTTCTACCAAAGTTCATAACCATACACTTCCCTACACCATATTCCATCTGCCTCTTATTTGCCCATTCTCCCAATCTGTCTAATTCCTTCTGTAGATTCCATACTTCCTCAACACTCCATGCATTGCCCGCAGACTTGGCCACAAAGCCATCAATTCCACCATCCAATTTTCTAGGCCTCCAGAAACATTCCAGGATCTAGTGATTTTTGGAAGATCATTACTAATTCCTTCACAATCTCTGCAGCTACCTCCTTCAGGACCCTGGGGTGTAGTCCATCTGGTTACGGTGACTTAGCTACCTTCAGATCTTACAGCTTCACAAAAACTTATATAGTAGTATTGACTATACACTCAAATTTCTGGCATACTGTTATCATCTTCCACAGTAAAGACTGACACAATAGTTTGCCCACTATTTCTTTGATCCCGATTACTGCCGATCATTTTCCAATGGTCTGATATCCACTCTCACCTCTCTTTTACTCTTTATATATCTGAAAAAAGAACTTTGGGTATTCTCTTTGCTATTATAAGGTAGCTTACCTTCATAGTTCATCTTTTTTTTCTTCATGTCTTTTTAAGTTGCCTTCTATTGGTTTTTTAAACCTTCCCAAGCCTCTACCTTCCCATTATATACCCTCCCTCTTGCTTTTATGCTGTCTTTAACTTCCCTTGTCAGCCATGGTTGTATCATTCTCCCTTTAGAATACTTCTTCGTCTTTGGGATGTATCTATCCTGCGCCTTCCAAATTGCTCCCAGAAACTTCATCCATTGCTGGTCTGCCGTTATTCCTGCTTGTGTCCCCTTCCAATCAACTTTGGCCAGCTCTTCTCTCATGCCTCTGTAATTCCCTTTACTCCACTGTAATACTGATACATCTGACTTTAGCTTCTCCCTCTCAAACTGCAGGGTGAATTCTATCATAATGTGTTCACTTCCTTCTAAGAGTTCCATTACCTTAAGCACCCTAATCAAATCTGGCTCATTACGCAACACTCAATCCAGAATTGTCTTTTCCCTAGTTGGCTCAATGACAAACTGCTCTAAAAAGGCACCAGCTTGAATATACTAAGTCTCCCACGACTATCATAACATTACCCTTTATACATGCTTTTTCTATCTCCCTTTGTAATTTGTAGCTCACATCCTGTCTGCTGTTGAAAGGCCTATTTTTAACTCCCATCAGGGTCTTTTTATCCTTGCAGTTTCTTAAATCTACCCATAAGGAATCTACATATTCTGATCCCTTTCTTCATGTCTTCATGTCTTCATCTCTTTCTAAGGATTTGATTTCATTTTTTATCAACAAAGCCATCCCAGCCCCTCTAACTACCTGCCTGTCCTTTTGATAAAAGGTATATCTTGGATGTTAAACCCCCAACAATGATCTTCATTTGGTCAGAACTCAGTGATGCTTACAATGCTGTACTGGCGAAAACTCTAACTGCGCTACAAAGATCATCTACTTTATTCTGTTTCCTGCATGAATTCAAATATAACCCTTTTACAACTTCGACTCCCCTGACTGACTGTATTTTTCCCTATCATCTGCCTGTCCTTCCTCACAGTCTTGCTCCACACATCATCTACTTGCATACGAACTGCCTCATTCGTAGCTCTCTCACACTGGTTCCCACCCCCCGCCAAATTAGTTTAAACCCTCCCCAACAGCTCCAGTGAACCTGCCTGCGAAGGTATAGGTCCCCCTTGGGTTCAGGTGTAACCCTTCCTTTGTAAACCTTGTACAATTTATACCTACCCCTGAAGAGATCTCAATGGTCCAGAAATCTGAAACCTGCCCCCTGCACGAATTCCTCAGCCAGGCACGCACTCATCTGCCAAATCATTCTGTTCTTACCCTCACTGGTATGTGGCACAGACAGTAATCTGGAGGTTACTACCCTGGTGGTCATACTTTTCAGCTTTTTCCCTAACTCCCTATATAGTCTCTTCAGGATCGCCTCCCTTTTCCTACCCATGTCATTGGTACCAGTATGTATCATGACTTGCAGCTGCTGACTCGCTTATTATACCCCCTTCAGAATCCTATGGACCTAATCTGAGACATCACTGACCCTGATACCCAGGAGGTATCATACCATCCAGGTACCTCTTTGACGTCCACAAAAATCTTGCCTGCTCCTCTGTTTATGGAATCCCCTATCAGTACTGTGCCCCTCTTCTCCCCCTTCCCTTCTGAACCACAGAGACCCAGTTCCAGAGACTCATTTCCAGAGACCCGGTTGTTATTCTATTGGGAACTGGAAATTAAAAAATAGCTTTTTTTAAAAACTGCATCTTTAAATGGGGGGGGGGGTGGTGGTCAGTGGTATAGTTTGTAGAGCTACTGACTCAGAATGCTAGAGACCAAGGTTCAATCCTGCCTTCTGGTGCTGTCTGTGTGGAGTTTGCAAGTTCTCCATAAAACTGCTTGGGCATCCTCTGGGTGCTCAGTTACCCCTCATGTCCCAAAGATGTGTGGGCTGACAGGTTTATTGGTCCACTATGACATGATCCTAGTGTATGGGTGTATTTGGTAGAATCTGGAGAGGTTACATGAGAATTTATGGGGAATTAAAGAAAAGATGAATGTACGATTAGTGTAAAAGGATGGCTGGTGGTTGACATTCATTCAGTGGGCTGAAGAGTATTGGTATCAATATTAGTTTATTGTTGGCACATGTACCAAGATACAGTGAACGGCTTGTCATGATACTGTTCACACAGATCAAATCATTACACAGTGCATTGAGACAGAATAAAGTTGAATAATAAGAATGCCAAATTAAGTGTAAAAACTACTGAAAAAGTGTGATGCAGATAAAAGATAAAGTGGAGGATTATGATGGGGTAGATCTTGAGATCAAGGCTCCATCTAATTATACAAGATGTCCATTCACGAGTCCGATAACAGTGGGATACAAGCTGTCCTTGAGCCTGCTGGTAAGAGTTTTTGGGCTTTTGTATCGTGTTTTGTCATTTCCGGTAACATGGGGTGCAATCAGATGCAGCAGCTTCTACAGGGTCAACCAATGGTGTTATTGTCTTCTTTAAACATTTTTTTATAATTACAAGACCCTGCTGGTCATTAAGAACTTAAAGTACCCCAGGTCTACCCCATCAGCAGGTTGTTCATTCGTAGAGAAATTGTAGGACCTGGACTTGGTGCGGACTATGTTGCTTTTTGTCTTATATGTATTTTATCTGCTTTTTGCTGCGTCTGACTGTCGGTACTATGTTTTGTACTTTGGCACTGGAGTAATGTTGGTTTGTTTGGCTGTATTCATGGGTATTCATGTATAGTGGGTGAGAATTGAACTTGAACTTGATCTGTGATCTATGACTTTAGAGAAACGGCTGAAAACCCACCTCTTTTGGCTACTTTGACATTGGCTGAAATTGTAAAGTTTGGCTTGCTTGGACCTGAACACACCATCAACCTGCTGGAAGAGAGAAGGAGGGTAATGGGCAGAAAGCACCCATCAGCATGAAGGAAAATGCCACTGGTAAAACTTGTTTCTCTTTCCACAGATGTGGCCTGACCCGTTGAATATTGTCCTTATTGTCCTTTAGTGATTGGTTCTCTCACCAGTGAATCTGATATGGAATTGAAGAGAGCTGAACATTGGGAGCAGAGTACATTGTAGTATGTTAGAGATATTTAGCAAAAGGATGACTTTCTGCCTGGTTCATTTTGTGCTTGGGAGTGATTGAAGTCAGTGCTTTAGGCAAGGTGTATGTGTGTGGCAGATTGCAATGTTCACTTCTTGCATAAATAGGATTTACAATAACTGGAAGCAGTGATCGGTAGTCTGTTACTGATAAAACTGTCTTCTCTCTTCACTGAATTTATTCATACAGTTACAAGTGCTTACATGAAGCCTTCTCTTTAAAGGACAGGAAGAGGGTTTCAGCCCATTTGTTTGCCATATCTACACCAGTCATGTTCCTGTACACCAGAAATGGGTATAAAACCTTCATTTACCAAGACACGTTCAAATCACAGTCAATGTAGATCTCTCACGAGAAGGTCACATACACGTCACGTGACTGGATTTTCTTGAGGAGGTACAAGGAGGGTTGACAAAGGAAGTGTATTAATGTAGTCTACATGGTTTTCAGCAAGGCTTTTGACAAACTCCTGAAAGTAAGGCAGATTAAAAAATTGAACATACATGGGATTAAAGTGAGAATGACAAATTAGATCCAAAACTGGCTTGGAGGTAGAAAGCTGAACCCAAAGCCTGAGTTTGTTTTTTTTTTGTAGCCAGGTGGTTATTAGTTGCCTAGAGGGCTCAGTACTCAGCCCCTTGACTTGTGTGATATGAATGATTCAGACTTATTTGTGGAAATGTACACAAATTGGACGATTTAAGCTCATTTGTATTAGACAGGATGGATAAAAATAGTGCTGTTTTCATTGGAATGAAAGGGGCTGAGGGATGGTGTAATTGAGGTGCATAACATTATTCCAGGCCTGACAAAATGTTTAGGATTGACCTATTTTCCTTAGCAGAAGGAAGACAAGCCTAGGGCACAGATTGTGGTTAAGGGCACAGTAAGTGGTCAGAGAATTAAGGAAGAGATGAGACAAGGAACTTCTTATTCCAAGGTTGATAGTGGTCTTGAACTTGCTGTTGAGAGAGTGGAAAAGGCAGAAACACACACACTTTAAGAAAAATACCTTGGTTTGTACTTGATTACAGTTATTACCCCTCAACCATCAGCTCTTGAGCCAAAGGGGATAACTTCACTTGCTTGCACCTATGGGCTCACTTTCAAGGACTCTTCATCTCATGTTCTCAATATTTATTGCTTATTTATTTATTTTTGTATTTGCATAGTTTGTTGTCAAACTATGGTTGAACACCAAAGTTGGTGTAATCTTCCATCGATTGTTTTATCGTTATTATTCTATTTTGGATTTATTGAATATACCTGCAGGAAAATGAATCTCACGGTTATATATGGTGACATATATATACTTTGATGTAAATTTACTTTGATCTTCTCTCAGTAACATCATCTGGTAAGATGTCAGTGCATTCGAATGCAGCAGCCTCTTGGGGGCCAACCAAAGATGCCCTTTTCTTTTTAAAATGTGCTTTTCATGATCTTAAGACAATACTGTACTCCAAGAACAAGTCTACTGCATCAGTGATCCGGTCGTTGTTCGGAACTGCTGGCCAGGGTGTCGATGGAGCTGGTGGATGAGTTGGGAGAAGGAGAAACCAGTGTTCAGCCTGGAGAAGGAGAAGCCGGCACTCAGACTGGAGAAAGAGAATGTGGCACTCGGCCGGGAGAAGGAGAAGCTGGCGGACGAGTTGAAGGAGAAGCCGGCATTCGGCCAGGGGAAGTGAAGCTGGTGGACAGGTCAGAGAAGGAAAAGCCGGCACTCTGCGGGAGAAGGTGAAACCGGTGGACAGGTCGTAGAAGGAGAAGCTTGTTCGTACATGTTGATCGGAGAAGGAGAAGCTGGCGGATGGGCTGGAGAAGGTTTGGAGGAGCTGACTTGGGTGCAGACCGTGCTGCTGCCTGCTTCTCGAAGACATCAGAGTCGGTGCAAGAAAGCACCTTGTAGTGTAACCATGTGTGATTGTCTTGGACGTTTCACTTGTGATCGCAAGACTCTGTTGACATGGATAATGTGAGATGCCGTAGGCTTTTTTCCCTTGTTTGATGATGAGACAGGCCACGAGGGATACTGTCTCGTTCAACTGTATCCTCGTATAACACCCTGGGAAGATTTCACTGCTAATGTAATGGCTGTTCTATAGCAGCAGTGTTTGGGTTATGGCTAGAGATAACGGAGGCTTTGGAATGTTCCGCTGTCCAAAGATGGGAGTGTTTTTTTCTTGTTGTGTGTCTGAGAGCGACTTGTTTGCGGTCTTTTATTTGGTGTAAGATGAAGAAAGAAGATGCCAGAACGGAGAGGTCGAAGATTGCAGGACGGAGTGGACTTGGAGTGGGGCCAAGAGTCGACGACGCTCGGAGGAAATCGATGGAGAAGGAACGGACGGGAAACCGTGAGCTCCAATATGCACATTAGACTGTTTCATTGAAATGGGACCTTTTTCTTTTTGTTTTCTTTACTAACCCTATAGACAAATTAAGAATTATAAAGCTCAATCGTTTAATTGCATATGGTGTCCTGTCTGATATTTCGTGGTACTGATTTGTAACAGGGTATTTGTAACAAGCAGCAGCCACACAAATGAGAATTCACAAGTTTGGTGGGGTCAGAAACCGTCTTCCCCTAGACCACCACCGTCGGCCGAACCTGAGGGTTACACACGTATGGTCTGATTGATAATTAAATGTTGTCTCATTTTTACTATGCACTGTACCAGCAGTTATGGTGGAAATGACAATAAAAGTGACTTGACTAGCTTAATGGACACATTAGAAGTGAATGCTTTCACACATATTCAATGATGTTGCAATAGACAGTTGGAGAGTTCTGCATCTCCATCGGAAGTACCAGATAGGGTGGTAAAGAAGGCACATGGCATGCTTGCTATCATTGGTTGGGGCATTGCCCAAGTGCTTGATGGCTCAGGGCCTGAATTCACTGGAATTCCAAAGAATGAGGGGTGACCTCATTGAAACCTATTGAATGGTGAAAGGCCTTGATAAAGTGGATGTGGAGAGGATGTTTCCTGTGGTGGGAAAGTCTAAGACCAGGGGACACAGTCCCAGGATAGACAGCCATCCTTTTAGAATGGAGGTGAGGGGGAATTTCTTTAGCCAGAGGGTGGTGAATCTGTGGAATCCTTACCACAGGCAGCTGTGGAAGCCGAGTCTTTAAGGAAGAGATTGATAGATTCTAGATTGGTCAGGGCATGAAGGGATAGGAGGAGAAGGCAGGAGATTGGGGCTGAGAGGAAAATTGTATCAGCTATGATGAAATGGCGGAGCAGACTTGATGGGCAAAATGACCTAATTCTGCTGTTAGGTCTTATGGTCATATTGTTGGAAGGTCCATTGTGGGCATTTCCTGTTTTGGACTGTTCTGTGTGCTGTGCAGAGGTAGTTTGTTAACTTTCAGTGCTGAGGAAGCCCAAATGAGAGATTGAGTTTGCATTGTAATGCATCAAGCCTGTCAGAAAAGGCACCGATGTCTTAGCCAAAATTTAACTTTTACCGACATTATTAAAGTAGATTATCTGGTCAGATATGGGAGCTTGCGGGGTGCAAGCGGGCTACCATTTTTCCCACACAACAAAACGTCTGTGCTTCTTGAAGTAACCCTTTGGCTGTAAAGTACATTGGAATGGTCTGAGCCTGTGAGAAGGGCTACTGTATATAAATTTAAGTATTTTTCTCTTCCGTTCCCAAATAAAACAAGTAGAGCATGTTTATTCCGGTTGTTTGCGGATTTCTTTCTTCATTTACTTTATTGCTCTTGGTCACCGAAATAGACTAAAGATTTATACAGTACAAACATTTTCAGATGTTTGTTTTCAGAGTCCAATAAAACTGAAAAGAATATTTATCAGGAGAATTGAGTATGGTGCACTAAGCACAATCTGTTCTCATGCTCGGGATAGAAATCAATTGATTTTTAGATGTTCGGGGAATCAAGCAATAAGTGGTTAGTGCAAGAAAGCGCACTGAGGTAAAAGCCTTAATCTCATTGAATGGCTGAGCAGGCATGAGGGTCGTGTGCTTCCTTTTCTTCTGTTCTTATCTGGTGCCTAACTCCAGGGAAATATTCTCAGCTGTGTTTATTTTGTTCTTTTGGCTCCAAAATGCAGCTGACACTGTATTTGAACGTGAGCCACTTGCTCGTTTCCTCAGAAACGGTTGTCAGCCTAGTTTCTACTGCCAGCTTGTACAAGCTGAGTAGTTTCTGGGCACATCGCATTGATGTCATAACGCAAGTTTTTGATGCTTATGATGCTCCTGGGATTTTTACATGAAGTGATGGCCTTGTATTGTTTAATTCTTAGATTAGATGGTTTAATTGATAATTTCCTTGCAGTTTAACAATTAATTGTTTGTATTTTATATACTTTCTACAAGTAACTGCCTAGCGGAAGTATGTCGATGCAAATTCAATGTGTTTCCCTAGAGTATAATATGATTCTGGAAGCTTCTCTCGGTGCTGCATTTTTGGACAAGTGCTTTCTCATTGGGTGACTCTTTTGAATGGAATTTTCTTTATCAATGGTTATAAAAGAGCTGCACCACAATGCAGTCCCATTTTAGGTTCGTAATCTTAGCATCTAAATGTCTTTGTCTTTAAGCCTTCTGCTACTAGTTTCTGCTCCTGGTTCCTTTCTATCAACACTTAATAAGTGATCATAAAGCAACAAGTTTTATACCTCTTTCCTGACTTCTGGAAAAAAAACCTTGAATTAAAGCATCAGAATCCAACAGTCGTCATCATCATGATGTGCTGTGTCAGTATGTTTCTGCAGTCTTTACTCATGACTCTAACTCTGACACTACGATTTCCTATCATATCATTGTATTCCAATGAGGAAGGTCAGCTGGCCCATCACATCTGTAGTGGGTCCTAGTGGAGCAATCCCATCATCTCATTATAGCTTTGCATCTTATATCAACCTGCACTGCACTTTCTCTGTTACTGTAACACTTCATTTTGCATTCTGTTATTATTTTCCTTTCTGTTACCTCAATGAACAGTTGCAGTGAAATGATCTGTATGAATGGCATGCAAATTACCTCGGTACTTCAGAACATGTGACAATAATAAACCCAATTACCATCAGAAACAAGAGAAAATCTGCAGATGTTGGAAATCAAGCGACACTCACAAAATGCTGGAGGAACTCAGCAGGCCAGGCAGCATCAATGGAAAAGAATAGACGATGTTTTGGACCAGTCCTGATGAAAGGTCTTGGCCTGAAATGTCAACTGTACTCTTTTCCTAGATGCTGCCTGGTCTGCTGAGTTCCTCCAGCATTTTGTGTGTGCTACCAATTTACCATTCCCTCTTTGTGTGGACTGGTGCCTCCTTAAATAGTTTTTTCTTGCACTTGCTTGGATGATTAAGTTTGACAGAGCATTCAAAATGCATCCAAACAGAACGTTGTATATTCTATGTTTTGCACGCCCCTCATGGTTTAGCATGAAGACATCATTGTAGAGCCTTGAAAAGTTTTGAAAAATAGAGAGACCTAGAGGAACAGGAAGAGAATTGCTTAAAAGTGGTGAAGCAGGTAGAGAAGATTGTGAAAAAGCTACCCTTCACCAGTCAGGGCACAGAATACTGTACTTTATTGGTGCAACAACATTTCTTGTCTTCCAGTTATAGGTTAGATTCTAATAAGCTGGAAAAGGTGCATTCACAAGGATGGTACCATGACTGGAGGGCTTGGGTTACAAGTTGGGACTGGATAGGTTGGGAGTTTTTTGGAGTGTAGTAATCTGAGAAATGACTTTATAGAGGTATATATAATAATGCACATAAGGTGGATGTCAGAGTCTTTTCCCAGAGTACAGGAATCTAAAACTAGAGAATGTAGCTTTAATGTGGGAGGGGAAAGATTTCAATGGGATCTGAGGGGGTACTTTTTCATACAGAAGGCAGTGGGTATACGGAGCAAGCTGTGATAGGAAGATATAGATACAAATACATTTACAAAAATAAAAAGTATGTGGACAGGTTCATAGATAGAAAAGACCTAGGTGGGTATAGGCCAAGCACAGGAAATTGGGACATGTTTAGAGAGACATCTTGGTTAGTACGGACTGGTTGGGATGAATGCTGTATAACTCACTGACTCTTATCCAAGCAGATTCTACTGGAGGTACTGTTTCTGATGAGACATTAAACTGAAGCCTTTTCACAGACATAAAAGGCCTTAACGATACTTTTAAAAGGTGAGCAAAGAAGTCCAATGCTTTGCCAGGTTTTATTCCCCCAGCGAACATTATTAAAATAGATTATCTCATCATTACCTCAGTACTTTTTGTGAAGTGCTAAGTGCACTGATTGACTATCTTACTTATGTTTCAACAGCATTTGCACTTCAAGGAATATTAAATTGGTTCCACAGTGCTTTGGAATGTCTAAAGGTTGCAAAAGGTTGCACTTAGATTATAGTCATAGATGCATGTGCTTTTCTTTAAAAGAATGGAATTCACTCAGTTGCTATTCAGTTTAAATTATTGCTGGTTAAAATTGCAAGTTGCTTATCAAAGTTACTATCATTTACAAGACACTTGCCTTTAAAGATTGTGGTTGCCATGACATTGGTTCTTTCACTCAATGAAAGCTCTCCTGTACAGAGCCTTTCTGTTTGGGTGGTGTATGTTGGTGTGTATTCATTCAGTACATCTCAGTTTAGTTACTCTCTCTCTCTGCGCTTGGGTTCTTGTAATCTTCCTTGTCTTATTTCTTTTTGTAATAATCAGTCTTTCTCTAGGCTGATTAAAAAAAAGGTTTTTGCATTTGCTTATGCAGCAGTTAGATTTTAAATTCTACAAGAAACTTCCAAGTTTGCCACTGCACATTGGCACTCAACTGCTGAATGCTAATGTTTTAACAAAAATCTAGTCCCTTCATGATGCTAGCTTTTTAATTTCAGATTAATTTAATTAAATTTTGCAGCTGCGGCAATGGGATTCCTGCTCCTGTTTCCAGGTCAGTCATGGAGACACACCGCTAGGAGACAGGCATCTTTGCCAAACGAATCTAAGCCAGCCGTGATGCATTCATTTACACTATTCCCATTTTGTTCTCCCCACATTCCCATCAAACCTCCCCCCCCCCCAAACACACATATTCAGTGGCTATTTAACCAACCACCTGCAGGTCATCCCCCCCCCCGCCCCCTGGAGGAAACCCATACAGTCACACAGAGAACGTGCAAACTCCACACAGACAGCTTAGACAGCGTGGTTAGCACAATCACCTTACAGTGCCAGCGATCACCTGTAACCAGCTTGTCCACTGTCCCCTTGACGGCATGGGTTTCCCTTGGGTGCTCTGGTTTGCTCCTAATTTCCAAAGGCGCATGCTTAGGGTTAGCAAGTTGTGGGTGTGCCATGTTAGTGCCAGAAGCATGGTGAAGCCTCCGGTACAATCCTCAGACTTTGTTGGCCATTGATACAAAACAATGCATTTGACAGTACGTTTTGACGTTTTGATGGACAATGCAATGCAATGCAAGCTAATCTGTTCTCAGAGGTCGGGATTGAATGTAGAACAGTACGGCAGCGAGGCACCAGCATTATGAGCTGTCCTGAATCATCCAGACCTCCAGATATAAATCACATTTCCTTCAACCTTAAAGTGATCTAATCTTGACTGTTAATATGCACTCGGTGCGCACATTATTAGATATGTCTGTACAACTGCTCATTAATATAAATATCTAATCAGCCAATCATGTGGCAGCAACTCAATGCAAAAAAATGCATGCAGACATGGCCAGTTGTTGTTCAGACCAAAGATCAGAATGGGGATGAAATGTGATCTAAGTGACTTTGACAGAGGGATTATTGTGGGTGCCAGACAGGGTGTTTTGAATATCTCAGAAATTGCCGATCTCCTGGGATCTTCATGCACAGCAGTCTCTAGAATTTACAGATAATGGTATGAAAAAAAAACCTTTCAGTGACTGACAGTTCTGTGGGCGAAAATGCCTTTTTAATGAGAGAGATCAGGGGAGATTGGCCAGACTCGTTCAAGCTGACAGGAAGGCAACAGTAACTCAAATAATGACTTGTTACAACAGTGGTGTGCAGAAGAGCATCTCTGAATGCACAACACATTAAATCAAAACAAGTTCAATTATCATTCAGACCATACATGGATACAGCTGAACGAGACAGCATTCCTCTGGGACCAAGGTGCAAAACATTCAAAATAGCAAGCAAATATTCAAAAATAGAAGTAACATAATTCAAAATAGCGAGCAAAGAAGCATATCCACTCAAAGAAAATCCTATGGACCCAGGGCCCAAACCCTCAGCAGCAATGTCCAGCATTGTATAGCCTCCTGGCGTCATACAGACCCAGACAATCCAGCCTGTTATTCCACCACTCAAACACGGGAGGGCAGCACCGGCAGGAGAGGCCAGGCCCCAGCCAAGCTCGGATGCCAGATGCTGTAAAAGCTTCCACAACTCTCACCGTGCAGATGCAGGCAAGCAAGGGGCTTGAGGTCTATTTTTTTCACGACCACCAAGGCTACACAGCTCCAATGTCGTCTGTCCCTCCACCAAACAAGGGTAGCAGGCCTGCCACATTATCACTGTCCAAGAGAATCTTGCGATTGCAAGTGAAATGTCCGAGACAATCTCCCACGGTTATACTACACTAACTTCGATGTTCTCGAGTAGCAGGCATCAAGATGGTCTGCAGTCAGGTCAGCTCCTCTGAGCTCCTCCGATATCCCAGTGGGCTCCTCCGATATCCCGACCGTCTGCATTCCTGATAACCTGACTGGTTCCTTCTCCTATATCCCAGTCTCGGTTGGTCCCTTCGATACGTCAGCTGGCTCCCTCTCCAACACCCTGGCCAAAGGGTGCGGTTTAACATGAAGGGATACCCATTTTCATCATGGTGACCAAGATGCCTAGCTAAGCTGGTCCCATTTTCCCACATTTGACCCATATTCCTCTACAGCCTTCCTATTCCACGTATCTGTCCAAAGGTCTTTTAGATGTTGTTATTGTACATTTCTCAACCACTTCCCCCTGCAGCTTGTTCCAGCTACCCATTACCCCCGTGTGAAAAGTTACCTCCCGAGTTTCTATTTAATAGTTTTTATTTAATCTCTCCCCTGTCACCTAACAGCAAAGCCTTCTCTTCCCAAGTGCATTAGGGTTAAGGTCAGAATGAGTCTCATGATTTGCAGCTCATGATTGTTTTATTTAGTTGAAATACAGCATTGAACAGGGCCCTCTGGCCTAGCAACTCACGTATGTAACCTTAGCCTTCTCACAGGACAATTTACAATGACTAATTAACCTACTAACTGGCACGTCATCAGACTGTGTGCGGAAACCAGAGCACACAGAATGCCAAACTTCTTACAGGCAATGCTGGAACTTAACTCTGAACTTGGTGCCCTGAGCTGTAATAGCATCGTGCTAACTGCTCTGCCACCGTGGTCCCCACCCTCCATTAGGGGTGAGCTAATAGACCGCCCCTCTCCTACACTCAAGGAATGACGTCCTCGTCTGCCCAATCTCTCCCTATTGCTCAGTTTCTCAAGCCCTGGCAGCATCATCATAAGGCTGAGATGAGGACGATTTTTTTTCTTTCAGAGAGCTGAGATAGATTTGAAATCAGGAAGGGGATCAAAGGTTATACAGAAGGGCAGGAAAGTGGACAAGAAATGTTGGATCAACCTTGTTCCTTTTGAATGGAGGAACAGTCTCAATGGGCTGAATGACCTTTTCGTATTCTTACCTGTATGGTCCTGTAGCCTTGCAGGCATGTTCTCCATTGGCTTGTCCTGGTCCCTTTGACTAATTCTGATTATTGCAGCATCCATTCACTCTCCCTTAGCTCCGTATGTTGCTTCTTTTGAACGGTGCCAGAAACACTGTGTTACACAGTCGTGGCTGTGAGGACTTGCAACACATCAACAGGTATGCCATGCTGAGCCACGGAAACAATATGGCATTGGTACAGGCCTTACGGCCTACCAGTCCATGCTGACCACAGTACCACTCATCTAGTCCCAAATTCCTGCATTCAGCCCTTAACCCTGTAAGCCCCACACCTCCACGTACCTATCTGACTGCTCCTTAAATGACACAGTTGTACTTTCCCCAACCACTTCACTCCATATATTCACCAACTTCTGTGTGGAAAAAGTTGTCCCTCAGGTCTCTTCACCTCTCACCCTAAACCTACTAGTTTGGACCCTACTACCCTGGGTAAAAGACTGTTACCATCCACAGTACCTTTGCCTCTCATAATTTTAAACATTTCTATAAGGTTTCCCCTCATTTTCCTACCGTCTAAGGAATAAAGATCAAGCCTGGCCAGCCTCATCACAATAATTCAAGCCTTCTTGTCTAGGCAACATACTCATAAATCTTTTCTGCACTCTTTCCAGTTTAATCTACAATCCAAATTGCAATGCAGGGTCATGCAAGGAAATCTAACAAGGAGGCTTTTTAAATATCTTGCTGTGTGACCTTCACAAGGTAAACCAAAATACTGTTGCAAATCCAAAAAAAAAACCCTATTTCTAAGCCAAAGTACTTTTTTAGAGTTTCGGAATGGCTTTTGGAGTTTCAAGGCCTTCTTCATTGCAAGGGCCTCTTTAATCCAGTGCCTGAAGATCATCTGGTCAATTGGCTCATAGGGATCACAGCAACAGAAGGGCTACAGTGATGTTACTGATAGTGGTGAGGGACTGACTCCAATTTCATTCAGGTTCTAATTACCAACGATGTACAATTAAAATTGATCTAAGGTCGCCCATATAAAATACAATTGGTTTAAAGTTATGAATGTTATTTTGGACATTGCTGTTTCTTTAAATATATTATTTGCTATTATGATTCAGCACTTTGTTGTTTCTTTTTCTCTTGCCAAGTTTCCTTCTGTCATCTTTTCGTTAAATCGCAGGAGATAGAAATGAAATGATAACTTTGCATAAATACTTATCATCGAGCAGTCTCAAAGGGTATATCTCATGAATTACTGTTAAAAAGAGAGAAAATAAATATTTTGTATTAAAGCACAAGAGAGTTTGCAGATGTTGGAAATCTTTAGCAACACACTGACAAAATGCAGGAGGAACTCAGCAAATCAGGCAGCACCTGTGGAGGGAATAAACAGTCAAAGTTTAGGGCTGAGACCCTTCATCAGGCACCTTCAAGTTTCAAAGTTTCAAAGTACATTTATTATAAAAGTACGTATACAGTATACAACCCTGAGGTTTGTCCTCCCGTAGGCAGCCATGAAACAAAGAAACACCATGGATCCCATTCAAAGAAAACATCAAACACCCAACACACAAAAGAAAAACAAATCACACAAATGGCAAGAAGTGAGCAAATAACTCCCAGAATATTAAACATCAAACTGCAGAGCTACCGAGGCAATTCAGTTTAATGTTGTATCAATGACTGCAGGCCACAGCCACAGAGACAGTTCTGTACAGAATCGCCTTGATCAAATCGCACAAACAGCAATAAAAAACAGAAGCACATGGAACATGAGCCACAGGGGTCCTCCAAAAATGATTCCACAGCCGTGAAGTGCTGAGGACATAAAACAATGAGTCACAAAATCCCTAGAAAAAGAGTCCCACAGCCATGAGTCACGATCAAATCTACCCGTGTGGGAGCAAGACTCCTGCACCTTCCTCTGGCAGCAGAGTGAGGGAGACCAGTCAAACGTAGGCAGATGGCGTTGAACACACAATCGCCTTCCACGCTTGTCCGTCAATTTCAATCTTGCTTGGCGCTTACTCGGCGAGGAGCCAGCCACGGGTTCACTTTCTGCCATTAGGAAATGATGGCCGCACACTCTACTCTCAACCTCGCCAAATCCCCCAGGAGGTAGAAAAAGCACCAGGTTGCTCAGTCGGCCCAAAAACTCAACAGAATGGAAATTGCAGGCTGCAGTCAATCACAGTTCAGGTGAAGAAGTGTCTTTAAAAGAAGAAGGAAAAGTAGTTTTGAGAGCCAAACCTTGAAGTTGAACTTTTAACCCACTACACCAGTGGTTTACCATGGGGTTGCTTTGCATCCCGAGCTTGAGATGAAGAAGGTTTGCTTGTGAGGGAAAGGGAAATTCAAATGCGTGTGAGGTTTTACTTATGCACCCATCAATCCATCGGTACAACAGGACCACTGTTTACTTTACAAGTAGTTCTACATGTCAGAGTGGTCCTGCTGTCTCACGACCGTAACAGAACGGGACAATCCCACTACAGCTTGTTCCATAGCAGAGCACTTGGTAACTGCAAATTGCACTGCCAGCGCTAAAGATGTTGAGCATGGCGGTGTTGGTCACAAGTAGTTACTGTTCCTTCAAAAACCCTGTAATCAACTGATGGTCCTTGTATCAAGGTGGTGAGTTCTATCACCTAGGAGGGAACTCAGTAAGGCTGTGGAGATCGCTGCAAACCAGGTGGTGATTGTATGATCCAGAGTAAACTCTATAACCTTGTGGTGAACTCTATAATCTCTTGGTGATCCCAGTGATCTGGCAATGAAATCGGTAACCTGTAGAGATTTCCCATTATTACTTCCTGAAACTTTGTGGTGCTCATTGTAAGCTAATTGTGAACTCCAAAGCCAATGGTATTTTCTGTAACCCCACTTCAGTTCTTTGTACCTGATGGTATCCTTGTAATCTAATCTTCAAAACCTGTTGCTTCAAAAAGATGCCATCCATCATTAAGTCCCCCACCATGCAGAACATGTTCCCTTCTCATTACTCCAAAAGAAAGGAGTTACAAGAACCCGAAGACACGTTTCTTCCTGTCCGCCGTCAGATTTATGAGTGGACAATGATCCCATGGACTCTGGTGCGATAGTGTAGTGGTTAGTCCAACGCTTTACCAGTGACTTGGGTTCACTTCCCACTGGTGCCTGTAAGGAGTTTGTACATTCTCTCCATGACTGCCTGGATTTTCTCCAGGTGTGCCAATTTCCTCCCACAGCCCAATGACGTACTGGTTGGTGGGTTAATTGGCCATTGTAAGTTGTCTGGCTAGGATTACATCGGGGGCAGGCCTAGCTGGGTGGTGCAGCTCAAAGGGCCAAAGGGCCTATTCCATGCTGTATCTCAACCAATCAATCAATCAATCAATAAATCAATCGATTGATCAACCAATAAATAAATAAGTAAACAATCTTTTTGCACTACTTACTGAATTTTAATGTAATTGTAATTTATGGTATATTTTAGATATTGCATTGTTCAGTGGCCACAAAACAACAGAGTTCTCAACATATCTCAGAGACAATAAATCTGATTCTGATTCAGTGGTGGCTGGCCTTGATCACCGAGCAAGCAGGAGAGAGAAAGAAAACATCAGCCACTCATCTTTCAAGGAGAGGAAACTCTGAGGGTTTTGGGAGGCCAGGACCAATGGGAGCACATCTGTAGGCCGCTGTCTGCAAAAGCTGAGAGCTGAGAAGGACTGAAATCCGTCAGATAGGAAAGGTCCTTGGACTGAAGCAGCATTACGGTGGTGAAAAGATGCCCTCTGTCTACTGATGTGGCCCAGTTTCACTGTGTGAGGAGGAAGACTGTGTCACCAGCCATGGCTGTGCACACTGGGTCAGCCTTACAATAACGAGGACTAAAGTTAGAAAATAGCAGACGGACACGTGGACCAAGGGATAACCACTGTACACAAAGCTATGACAAGGTGATCAAGCACAGAAGGAATATGAAGGTATTCATAAAAAGGGTGGCAGGGTTGGGTGATACATCTTTACCAAAGGAGGTGCAGGTCAATCCTTCCCTCCGCTCGCCTGTAAGTCACCTTCGTGTCAAGTGTAGCATCTGCTCAGGGTCATGTGAAGCCATGGGAACAGGGGGAGGATGGTCGTACGAGCAGCTGGTCACAGGTCCTGCTTATGTGTCCACTGACCCTTGGCAGCCAAACTCTGGAGAGTTTTAATAATGGCTGGAGACACCTGTCTTGTGAAGGCATGGCCCAGAAGAAAGCAATGGCAAGCCACTTCTGTAGAATAATTTGCCAAGAACAGTTCATGGATAGATGGAAAGACCATACTCACCTATGTCATACGACACGGCACATTACGATTCATAAAAGGAAAAATATGACCAACGTGATTACTACGTAGGTGGGCTCACAGGTTAAGGCTGTTCCTATTCCTCTCAATATAGAAGCAGGCCATTTGGCCCATTGAATCTACGCCTGTTCTCAGAACTACCCCATCAAACCCACATCCCCCCTCCCCATGCAGTTTACCTACAGGCTTCTCGTGACTATCTGTTTCTAGTTCCGCCTACAACTTACCTCTTTGTGAATGGCTCCCATTATCATCTGCTTTACTTATCAGAGCCCAGTACCGATGTCACAGGATTCATGACTGAATGGCAATTGAACACTCCCTAGCATGCCTTTGGAACATGGGGGGGGGGGGGGGGGGCGCGGAAATGCAGGTCACTTGGGGGAAATCCTTGAGGTCATTGAGAGAATGTGCAAACTCCATACAGTCAGCACCAGGGATCAGAATCGAAACTGGGTCACTGGGATTGTAGAGCAGCAGCACTGACTTGATGCGCTACTGCACTGTCCTAAGGTCGGGTAGGGTTTTTGACCTGAGGACTTGAGGTCTGGAGGTACAGTACTGTGCAAATGCCTTAGGTACCTGCAGTACAGGGAGAGAGTGGGGGAGGAGAGAGAGAGAGAAGAGAGGGGAGGAGAAAGAGGGGAAGAGAGGGGAGAGGAAAGAAAGAGGGGGGGGAGAGAGAGGGGAAGAGAGAGAGAGAGTACTAGGACTTTGGCACAGCTCTGTATTTGTCAATATGAAGCAGAGAGTGAGTTTGTAAATCTGGAGCGAAGGACGTTGGGAACGGTGAGGATGGAGCGCCGGGGAACAGGTGGCAGAGAAGAATTTCCGGGGCAGGGGCTGGCACAGGTGCCATCACACCCAGCCCTGACACAACAGGCAAGGTCATTTGATTCAAAGCATTTGGCTTATTGATTATTACAGAATGTCTCTCTGGTGCTTTCCGCTCCCTTCCCCTTTTCCCAACCATGAAACCCCTCTCCCTGCCCCCTTCCCACTCTCAATCCACAATAGAGACCATATCAAAATCAGGTTTATCATCACTCACATATGTCATGAAATTTGTTTTCTCTTTGCAGCAGCAGTACAGCGCAATACATGAAATTA
The DNA here is from genome assembly GCF_048418815.1 of Hemitrygon akajei. Taxonomy (NCBI): domain Eukaryota; kingdom Metazoa; phylum Chordata; class Chondrichthyes; order Myliobatiformes; family Dasyatidae; genus Hemitrygon; species Hemitrygon akajei. Next base: position 153,879,546 of record NC_133131.1, read on the forward strand.
CTACAGTACTAAGCGGAAATCTTAGACACACGCACACACACACACACACACACACACACACACACACACACACACACACACACACACATATATATATATATAGAGAGAGAGAGAGAGAGAGAGAGAGAGAGAGAGAGAGAGAGAGAGAGAGAGAGAGAGAGAGAGAGAGAGTGAGAGAGAGAGAGAGAGATTGTCTAAGACTTTTGCACAGTACTGTACACTGTATGGGGAGAGATTGGATAGGCTGGGCTTATTTTAACTGGAGTGAAGGAGGATGAAGGATAATGTTGCAGTATCAGAATCAAAGGTAGACTAGATAGAATTTTTTTCCTGTGGTAGAGGTATCAAAAACAAGGGGGCATTGGTTTAAGGTTAAGCAGAAAGTTATAGCATTTGAACAGAGAGTGGTTAATATCTGGAACTTGGTACCATAGGAGACAGCGAAGCCAGATACTATCACTGTTTAAAAGACATTTAGTCAGGTACTTAAATAAGGATTCAGACTTAATATATGCAAATGGAATCAGCATAAAGCTCAGCATGGATATGATGGGCCAAAAGGCTGATTTCTGTTCTGCATCATTCTGTAACACCAAGGGTGTTCTGTGTAGAAAACTTAAAAATTGTAATGTTTTTTCCCCTCTGGGTGCTCAGTAACCATCAGGTTCAATCCAGACATCGAAATCCGCAGCAGGGAGCTGTCTCGGGCTGGAAGCCAGTACGCCTTCTGCATGCCACCTCCAGCTTAGCAGCGTGCCCAGTTTAAAGTTTACACTGCCATCCAAGCTCGTCTCTGCTGGTGCTCTGCCACCTTTTGGTTCCCTGCAGGTGCTTCCTGACCTCCTGCAGCCAGAGGCAAGCCTTGCCTGAGGGAACGCTAATTTGAAATCTGAAGAGTGAAAGTCTTGGCTTCATTTGAGAGAGGAGTGGATGCGGTGATGGGGAATTGTGGAGTGCTCAGCCAAAGGACTGAAATGGTCTACTTCGCCACTTCCACCATCAGCTTTCTGAACGGTCAATGAACCCATTTGTTCTCATCTTGCACTACTTTTAATTTTTTATACTGCAATTTGTAGTATATTTTATAACTTGCATTGTACTGCTGCCACAACGCAATAAATTTCACGACATATGTCGGTGATAATAAACCTGATTCTGATTTGAATTTTGGTACAGTTTCACAACTGTTCAAATTAGTTTACCTGTCATTCAATGTCACAGAGTTACACAGCATGGAACCAGGACCTTTGGCATAGCTTATGCATGCCATCCTTGCCAATGTGTTGCCATCCAAAAGCAGGGTCGTTAAAGATTTTAAAGATTAGTTTTACTTGTCACATGTACGTCGAGACAAACAGTAAGATGTGTTGCTTGCGCCCACAGCCAACATTCTCTGAGGATGCGCTGGGGGCAGCCCACAAACGTTGTCATGCTACCAGCACCTACATAGCATGCCCAAAACTTAGTAACCTTAATGAAGCCATATGTGTTTGGAATGTGAGAGGAAACTGGAGCACGCAGAGGAAACCCACTTGGTCTCAGGGTTGAATGTACAAGTTCCTTACAGACAGTGGTGGAGAATTGAATGCCTTCCGCTAGTGCTATAAAGTGTTGTGCTAACCGCTATGCTACCATGCCGACTGCATTTTAACCTCTTCCCCAGTGATACTTTCCCTCATGTAGACAGAATAGAGTCGGGAATAGGTAGTAGGTTAAGAAACCAGGATTGGGTTACATGGCTCACATTCACAAAATGCTGGAGGAACTCAGCAGGGCAGGCAGCGTCTGTGGAGGGAAATGAACAGACCTGATGTTTTGGGCTGAGGCCCTTCATCAGAACTGGAAAGGTAGGAGGCAGGACCCAGAGCAAGGAGGTGGGGGAGGGGAGGAATACAAGTGCGCGACAGCCGCATAGTGGTTATCGTGGTGCTGTTACTGCTCGGGCCTTTGGAGTTTGGAGTTCAATTCCAGTGCAATCTGGACAGAGTCTATACATCTTCCCCAGATGCTCTGGTTTCCTCCCACAGTTCACTGATATACCAGGAAGGTTAATTGGTCATTGTAACTTGTCCCGTTGTTAGGTTAGTGTTAAGATCAGGGTTGTCGGGGATGCTGGGGCAGCATGGCTCGAAGGGCCAGAAAGGCCTACTCCGCACTCTATCACTAAAGTAAAAAAAAACTGTTAGGTGACTGGTGAAACCAGGTGAGAGTGATGGACTATATAACTGACATTCCCATCTCTTATACCTTTAGATGGCAGAAATTGGGCAAAAGCTGCTGCAAAAGATAGACGGGGAGCCTGTTTAATGTGCCGTTGTGCAGCTGGTGATATCCCTAACTTTGGAGCAATTGTCGGATGAACTGGAGCTGTGGTGGTGGTGGGGGGGAGGGGGGTTCTCTGACAGACTGTCCCAAGGGAGAAGTTGTGGGACCCCTGGGACAGAGATCCACATCCTCTAAAGAAACTCTCACCAACAGCCCTAGCCCTGAGCTGTAGCCAAACCAAGGCTGCTCACTTATGTAATGAGTCAGCCTCTCTTGTCGCTGTACCAGGGCGTTATTACCAAGGGCTCCTGCCAGCATCTCGCAAGAAGTTGCAATGTGCGGAAGCTGATGTTATGATTCATTTTCAAGGTCCTGTCGTGGAGATCAATTGGGGCTCCACGTCGCTAGTTTTATTCTTTGGCTGATCTGGATCTCCCCTTCCCTTTCTTATTACAGGGACCAAGTTCATTATTCAGCCATCGTTCTGTGGTTTTTATGAATGGACGGAAATGAATATCATTGAAGAAGAAAGTTGCTTGAATGTTAAGCCTTACAATCACTTAAGAACAACTTATTTACGCCGCTAGTGTTTAGGTCAGCTATGAAGGTCCTCCATCTCTGGTGGTGTTCAAGGCTTCCTTCAACATGTCAGTACATTCCTCTTGGCTTTCACTACTTTCCCTCATGCATTCCCAGGTGGAGTCTCAGGAATACCATCACACTCAGAAATAGAAGGATTCTTCATTTCTGTTTCCATAACCATTTTGTTTGACCAGTCAGGGTTGATAGCCCTGAGCTGAATCCCCAAACCTGGAGGACCAGTGGACCACTCCTAGCCTGTCCTCTACCCTTTGATGTGTTTAGCATGGGTGACCCAACCTGGAGCCAAAGCATAAAGCCCTGACTCCAGCCAACATAACTCTCCAGGTCTTGAGGCATGCAAGCCTCCAAATCCATGACAAGGTTGTGGTCCTCTTGGAAGATATAAGAACAAAAAGAGGGAAAATCATTTTGAATTGTGAGGATTTGAAGGTCTTTTCCTCAAAAGACCATTAGGAAGTCTTTGTATTTATATTAGAAAGAGGGAGAGTGATTCTTGAGAAGGAAGTGGGAAATACATTACAAAGAATAGGCAAGAATGTAGATTTGAGTTCACAGTCTGTTCAGCTATGATTTTATTGAACTTTAGAGCAGACTCGAGTGGCGGACTGGCTCAAGTGGGTTAGGGACTGCAAGGTTTGAAATGGTTGCTCCGTAGATAGGATACATCCACTGCTCTCTAATTGCTCATGTTATTCTTGTTTACATCCCAAGCTACATTTCTCCTCTGACTTCCCTTGGCACAAGGTGATTAGATAATGAAAAACTTCTGTGTGAAAAAGCGAGCACATGCTGTCACTCACAGATTTAAAACTGCAGTTGGGTTCTGCTTCATAATTGACTCTTGGGGAAGGAGCGAACCTTAGTCTGTCTAAGCACATTAATTACTCGTCTGTGGGAGACAGGACTAGGAAAAGGCACAGCATGCCTCTAGCAGGATTGCTAGTCATCCGGAGGCAATTACTTTCTTAATTCAATCGTACTGGTATAATTCTAAGGAAATTACCACACCAACATTATAAATCACAAAGATGCAATCAGCCATCCACCCCATCTTCCTTGATTTTAATTATTGCATTGATTGCCTGAGGAAGATCAATAAGTAGCAGATAGTGGGAGTGTTTATGAAGCAAAACTAAGCACTGGGTATTAGAAAAAAAACCTTCATCTGGAGTTTAAATGTCAGCGGCTTGCTGCTTGAGTTTACATCCCATTCTTAGAAATTACCTTGAGGGTTTCAGTGAGAAGTAAACTCAACCAATGTAAGAACACAAGAAATAGGAAACAGGAGCAGGAGTAGGCCATCTGGCCCATGGAGCCTGCTCCGCTATTCAAAAAGATCATGGCTGATTTGGCCATGGACTCATCTCCACCTACCTGCCTTTTCCCTATAACCCTTAATTCCTCTCCTAACTATTCCTAACTATTTAAGATGCAAGCTGAATCTGTTTGTCTGTCACCAGCATTGTACACCATTGATGCCCCTTTTCTCTCACAGTCTGTTGTCTTTGAAGGATAGTCTGGCTTAATTAATGTGGGGTAATTTATGGTTGACTGCTAGAAATGTAGAACAGTGCAGCTCACGAACAGGCCCTTCAGTCTACAATGTTGTGCTGAACCAGCTAAAAAGTAAATCAAAAAACTAATCCCTCCTGTCTACACAATATCACATCCTTCCACCTTCCTCTTATTCCTCCTATTTTTAACATCTCTTAAAAGCCTCTAATGTATTTGCCTCAAATACCTTACCAGGCAGCACATTCCAGGCATCCACCACTCTCAGAGCAAAACACTTACTCCTCACAGCCCCTTTGAACCTACACCCTTATACCTTCAATGCATTCCCCCTGGTATAATATATTTCTATCCAGGAAAAAAGATACTCCCTGTCTACTCTATCTGTGTCTCTCATAATCTTATAAATCTCTATCAGGTCTGTCCTCAGCCTCCGCTGCTCCAGAGAAAACAACCCAGGTTTGTCCGGCCTCTCATGATAGCATGTGCCCTCTAAACCAGGCAGCATCCTGGTGAACCTCTTCTGGACCCTCTCCAAAGCCTCAACGTCCTTTCTATAGTGGGGCGACCAGCAATGTGGCCTAACCAGAGTTTTATCAAGTTGCAACATAACCTCTTGACTCTTGAACTCAATGCCTTATCGACCTTTGTAGCAAATTCCATGGAGCTTTGAACTTGGATCCCAAGATCTCTCTGCTCAGCAATACTGTTAAGGGTCATGCTCTTAACTCATGAAGGTAAGGATAAAATCTACAGATGAATCACACATAATAGCAAACTAAAGTACATTAATATTAAATATTGTAACGTACGGAACAGATTAACCAGTGACACTTTGAATATGATGTGGCCTGGCGTTCAGAAACCTAATGGCCTGGGGGAAGAAACTGTTTCTCATCCTGGCCGTTCTTGTTTTTATGTATTGTCATCTCCTGCCTGATGGTAGAAAGTCAAAGAGGATGCTGGATGGATGGCTGGGATCCTTAATAATACTGAGGACCGTGATAAATGTCCACAATGGATGGGACTCCTATGATCCTCTCAATCCTTGTAGGGACCTCAGGTCCAGAGTGGAGGGCAGAGGTTGTTGCATTGTCAGTGGATCGATTTAAGTGATAAGCAAACTGGAAAGGGTCCAGTGTAGCTGGGAGTAAGGCTTTAATGTACTTTATGACCAGCCACTTAAACATTTCATAATGGTTGATGTTAATGCCACTGGATGATAGGCATTTAGGCAGGTTACTGTCACCTACTTTGGCAATGTAATGATGGTTACCACCTTGAAAACTGAAGGGACAGTGGATTGCTCCTGGGAGATGTCAGCACCTATGTCAGCTGGACTGCGCAAGCTTTCAGAACCAGACCTGGTGTATTATCAGGCCCCACTGCTTTGCATGGGTTGACTCTGGCCAGGGTCTTCCTCACCTCTCAGCCAGATGCCGTGTCTGCTCCCCAGGGGAAGGGGTGCCTTCCTCGCCAGCACTTTGTTCTGCGCATCAAACTGAGTGTAAAAGACGTTCAGCCTCTCAGGGGGTGAAGCATCCTGGCCACTGATGTGTAGGGTAGACTTGTAGTCTGTAATCCTCTGGGTTCCCTGCCACTTGCGCCCCGTGTCTCAGGTATTGCAGAAGTGACTGTAAATTCGCTGACCACGCTCCCATTTCACCTTCCTGATGGAGCGGGAGAGCACAGTTCTTGCTTCACCGTGAGCTGTCGCATCTCCCGATCTGAAAGCAACCTCACAATCCCTCAGCTTGGCATGGACCTTAGCAATAAGCCATGGCTTCTGATTTGCCCTCACCCGAATGTGTTTTGTGTTGGTAACATCAAATATAGGTTCAACATTAGCCTGTGCCTAGAGAGAACATGAAGATATGGTCAACGTCCCAGCAATCTTGTCTCTTGCCTCCTGCAATAACCTGGAATAAATCCCATCAGGCTCTGGGGACTTAACCATCTTAATACTCATTAGAAGGCCCAACACTTCTTCCTCCTTGACGTCTAAATGCTCTAAAGCATTTATACATTCAGCACTAACCTCTTCATCCTCTGTATCCTTTTCCTTGGTAAATACTGAAGCAGAGTTAAGTACCTCACTCACATTCTTCCAAACAAAGCAAATGTTCCCCACTTTATCTTTGAGTGGTCTCTCCCGAGTTATCCTCTTGCTCTGGATGTATGTATAGAATGCTTTGAGATTCACTTTAATCCTATTGCCAAGGACTTCTCATGGCATTTCTTGTCTTTCCTAATCCCCTTCCTTAGTTCTTTTCTAATCCCCTTCCTTAGTTCTTTTCTGGCTTCTTTATAATTCTCATGTGCTTTGTTAGATCCTAACTTCTGAAGTTTTACATACTTTTCCTTTTTCTTCTTGACTAAATTCATCACTTGTCTGGACATCCAAGGTTCTCTTATCTTTCCATGCCTGTCCTTCCTTATAATAGGAACCAATCATCCAAACTAGTAAAGCTCGAGGAACTCAGCAGGTGAGCCAGCATTTATAGAAGGAACGGATGGATGACGATTTGATGATTCCCTCCAAAGGTGCTCAGCATTTTGTATGTTGCAGTAGATTCCAGCATCTGCAGTCCCCATACTGCTAGGTAAGACCATAAGACATAGGAGCAGAATTAGGCCAACTGGCCCATCGAGTCTGCTCCTCCATTCAATCATGGCTGATCCTTTTTTTTTCCACCTCAACCCCAGTTCCTGGCCTTCTCCCCGTAACCTTTGATGCCATGTCCAATCAAGAGCCTATCAATCTCTGTCTTAAATACACTCAATGATTTGGCCTCCACAACTGCATGTGACTACAAATTCCACAAATTCACCACTCTTTGGCTAAAGAAATTTCTCCGCATCTCTGTTTTGAAAGGGCGCCCCTCTATCCTGAGGCTGTGCCCTCTTGTCCTATACTCTCCCACCATGGGAAACATCCTTTCCACATCTACTCTGTCTAGGCCTTTCAACATTCGAAAGGTTTCAATGAGATCCCCCCTTGTCCTTCTGAACTCCAGTGAGTACAAACCCAGAGCCATCAAACGTTCGTCATATGATAGCCCTTTAATTCCTGGAATCATCCTTGTGAACCTCCTCTGGACCCTCTCCACAAGGCCCACATCATAGTGATAAATGATTTCATGGTACTTTGCAGGGGAGAGCAGAGGAATCCTCCTGTCCTCACCAATAGTTCATAGTGTGGCGACCCACTGTCTGCGCATGCGACCCGGCTCACAAATAGCCAGCGCGGGGGTGGGGGGGAGACTTTGGTGATGCCCCTATGGCATCATTTCCGCCCGGAGAGGGTGGGCACTAGGGATTAAATGCCAGCGCCGCGAAGTTTGAATAAACTAGTCTGGAAACGGCTTACCGACTGCGTGTCATTATTTCAGCGCTGTGTGTAGCACATCGCTACATTGGTGACCCCGACGGTCCAAACGGGATTTGGACCAAAGATGACCGACTCTTCATCTGTTCATGCAGTTTCGCTAAAACTGCCAACTTTCTGGACGCTGCGACCACATGTGTGGTTTAGCCAAGCAGAAGCCCAGTTCCAGATTCGGCAGATATCCTCTGATTCCACGCGTTACTACCACGTGGTGAGTGCCCTTGACCAGGAGACAGCCGCCCAGGTTGCGGATTTCATACAGTTGCCCCTGGAAGGAGGCAAATATGAAGCATTCAAAGCGCTGCTCATTGGGACCTTTGGCCTCTTACGGCGTGAGCGGGGTGCCCGCCTGCATCACCTGGACGGTTTGGGAGGCAGACTGCCGTCAGCATTGATGAACGAGATGCTGGCCCTGGCTGACGGACACAAGCCCTGCCTCATGTTCGAGCAAGCGTTCCTAGAGCAACTGCCCAAGGACATGCATCTGCTGCTGGCCGATGCAGATTTCAGCGACCCCTGGAAGGTGGCGGCCCGGGCAGATGTGCTGTGGAAAGCCAAGAGGGAGAGCATGGCATCCATCGGTCAGGTTACCAGGTCACGCGCCCAACAGCAGACCAGACCAGGCCCAGCAGGGGGGCGCACACAACACAGAGGCAGGAGTGAGGAGGCCAGTGAACAGTGGTGTTTCTACCACCAGTGGTGGGGTACAAAAGCCCGCCATTGTCGCACGCCCTGCAAGGGCCAGGGCCAGCTGCCGCTAATGACTATGGCGGCTGGCCACTGGGACAGCCTCTTGTACGTCTGGGACAAACAGTCAGGGTGCCGCTTCTTGGTCGACACCGGAGCGGAAGTCAGCATCTTGCCCCCGATGGGGTACGACACCCGCAACAGGAAGCCAGGACCCACCCTGAGGGCCGCAAACGGCAGCACGATACGGACCTACGGCACCCGCACAGTGCAGCTGCAGTTCGGTGCCAGCCGGTTCACGTGGGACTTCACACTGGCTGCCGTGGCTCAATCCTGGGGGCGGACTTCTTGCGAGCTCACAGCCTGCTGGTTGACTTGCAAGGGAAAAGACTGGTACATGCCGAGACTTTCCAGACATTCTCCCTGGGTGAAGCCAAGTTGCCGGCCCCACACCTGGACTCCATCACGCTGTCGGACAACAAATTCACCAGAATCCTGGCGGACTTTCCATTGATTCTGGCACCGCAGTTCACGGCAGCCATGCCCAGGCATGGGCTACAGCACCACATCCCGACCCAGGGACCACCCTTCCACGCCTGCGCACGAAGGCTCCCCCCGGAAAAGCTCCGCCTGGTGAAGGAGGAGTTCAAGAGGATGGAGGAATTGGGGATCGTACGGAGGTCCGACAGCCCTTGGGCCTCCCCCCTGCACATAGTGCCTAAAGCAGCAGGGGGTTGGAGACCATGCGGCGACTACCGCAGACTAAACGAAGCTACAACTCCAGACCGCTACCCCGTGCTGCACATACAGGACTTTGCAGCAAACCTGCATGGGGCAAGAATCTTTTCCAAAGTAGACCTCGTCCGGGGATACCATCAATTCCTGGTGCACCCTGAAGACATCCCCAAGACAGCACTCATCACCCCGTTCAGCCTGTTCCGAGTTCCTCCGAATGCCGTTCGGCCTGAAGAATGCCGCACAGACATTCCAGCGGCTAGTGGATGCAGTGGGACGCGACCTGGACTTTGCATTCATCTATTTGGATGACATCCTTATAGCCAGTAGTTGTCGTCAGGAGCATCTGTCCCACCTCTGCCAGCTCTACTCCCACCTGAGTGATTTCGGCCTCACGATCAATCTCTTATTCTATTAAGGGTTAAGGGATATTTGGTCCATTGAGTCAGTGCTGCCTCTCAGAGCAATTCCCAGTCTCATTGCCCCACTTACTTCCCAGAAACTTGTCACTTGCACATCAACGATGGCACAGTTCCAGTGACTCAGACTTAGTCCTGACCTCCGGCGCTGCCTGTGCGGAGTTTTCACCTTCTCTCTGTGACTCTGAGTTTGCTCCAGATGCTCCAGTTTAAATGTCTTGGGCTAAAACACTTCCTTTCCCTCCTTAGCTGCCTACAGTTCACTGCTTCTACAGAATATCCGAGGACCTAAATGGCTGTGTTAAAGAAAAGTCTATTTCTTTGCTTTCCCATCTAGAAGTTATAATATTATTGTAATTTGCAGCATCTGATACCAAACTGAATAGGACTCAGTTCCTAAAGGAACAGCAATATCCTGACTTTCTTCTTCTTGGCCCATTAGCTCCAAGTGACCTCCTGTCTCCAACGTCCAAAGTTGATCTTATGGTTGGAGTTCAACGTTTCTGTAATCCACTATATCGGCTGTATGGTGGATTGGCCTCTATAGCTTCACAAGAGTCCTATTGCCCAGTCTTACCTGTTTTCACCTCTGGCAATGGGGATGTAGGGTTGGACACTGAGAGGCATTGCCCTGACCCTGCCTTCCCTTTATTTCTTTAACCTCTTGCACTCTACTGCTGCTAAATGTTGATTTTTGAATCACTTCACTTCCAAAGTCTCTCCCTAAGAAGGAAGCGAATTAATTGACTGTAAATAAAGCAAAGGCATTTTAGAGAATTTTACTGTGAATAAGAGTATCAGCAGAAGCATATTGTGTGATCTTTTTCCATGCTGCTGGCTAATGGGTAATTGCTGGTTACTGCAGTTTTATTTGAATAGCTTTATGATTTTTTTATATTTGAGTTTGCTTTGAAATACATTTAGCCAGAAGCATTCTGTATCTGAAATACGTCTGCTACATTTGGGTCTTAATTAGCTAGACTGGTGATTTTCAAATTGTTATGGTATCGTTATTACAGCACCAGTTACCTGGTTGGTTGGCTAATTGGTCATTGTAAATTCTCCTGTGATTAGTGAGCAATTAAGTTGGCGTGGCCGAAGGGCCGGAAGGATTACTCCGCGCTGAATCTCGGAAAGCAAAAATAAAGTTACTAAACAATGTGGCTTGGACATTATAACTGACTGCATGTGGTTAGACACTTGAAACTGGAGATGTTGGCTTCGGAGGGTATTAATCATGCCAACAGGTTTGGAGGGTTTTGTGAAGACAGTACAGGGAGCACCCCTCTTCCCTTAAAGTGTTAGTTGTAAGCAGTCCGTGTTTCAGAAATATCCATGAGAACTGGATCTTGTCACAGACAGTGTGTATTGAAGGATGATTTGCCTGGATTGGAGAGCATGCATCTTGTGAGTAGGTTGACTGAATTTGTCCTTTTCTCCTTGGGGCGACAGAGGATGAGAGGTGACCTGATAGAGGTGTATAAGATGATGAGGAACTTTGATCGTGTGGATAGCCAGAGGCTTTTTCCCAGGGCTGAAATGGCTAACACCAGGGGCATGGTTTTAATGTGCTTGGAAGAAGGTATGAGGGGGAAGTCAGAGGTAAGTTTTTCACACAGAGAGTGGTGGGTGCGCGGAATGCACTGCCAGCAAAGGAGGTAGAGATGGATATAATAGGGTCTTTTAAGAGACTCTTAGATAGATACGTGGAGCTTAGAAAAATAGAGGGCTACGCAGAAGGGAAATTCTAGGCAGTTTCTAGAGCAGGTTACATGGTCGGCACAACATTGTGGGCCGAAGGGCCTGTAATTTGCTGTAGATTTCTATGTTCTAAGCTTTATGATTTGTACAGTGATGTCTTTTGGGTATCCCAATGGATTAAGCAGATAACGTGAGTACTCTCTTGAGTTTAGATGACTGAGAAGTGGTCCAATTAAAATATATAGCATTTTAGGAAGGCTTCATGGATGATCTGCCCTTGATCTGCTGGGGTTTTTAGAACCCAGGTCAGCCATTCAGGATGGTGGCTGAGAAGAAATCCTTTTACCATGAGAGTGGCGAATCTTTACTCAAGAGGGGCCACAAGGCTCAGAAGCTCTGTATATTTAAGCCAGAAATCAATAAATATTTAGATATTAATAGTATCAACGGATATCAAGTTAGCTCAGGAAAACGGCACTATCTCCTGGCAGGACAGGTGCTAGTAAGTAGGTGCCTAGACTTGTTTTGATTTCTGATATTCATATCTTGTAGTGTACCGACATTCTTATCCTTAGGTAGATAGGGTGAATAAAGTTGGTGCTTGATAATAGCTCGGGTGGTGCTTTGAAGGTGATGGTGAATTTTCTCATTGATGACCGAGAGGTGAAAGGTGGCTCCAGAGATGGGGGAAGTAGTTTCCTCATCTGGTTCAGACTAGCACTGTGGTCAGCACATGATTATCCTCTGAAATGGCTGTTCAAATTACTGAGCCCAGGCATTATACAAGGCACGTTTCTCACTGTGTCTCAGGACATGTGGCAATAACAAACCAATTTATCAATAAATGTGGTCAATAAATGCGGTGCATGAAGAAACATCCACTATGACTCTCAATGGTTCACAGACTTCTTCTTTCTCTCTGTTATATGATCTCTGAATAGTCCATGAACCCATAACATTATTCCTTTAATTTATGTAATAAATTATAAACCAGCGAGTAAGTTGGAGAAGATCCTGAGAGGCAGGATTTATGAACATTTGGAGAGGCATAAGATGATTCGGAATAGTCAACATGGCTTTGTAAAAGGCAGTTCGTGCTTTATGGGCCTGATTGAATTTTTTGAGGATGTAACTAAGCACATTGATGAAGGATGAGCCGTAGATGTAGTGTATATGGATTTCAGCAAGACGTTTGATAAGGTACCCCATGCAAGGCTTATTGAGAAAGTAAGGAGGCATGGGATCCAAGGGGACGTTGCTTTGTGTATCCAGAACTGGCTTGCCCACAGAAGGCAAAGAGTGGTTTTAGACAGGTCATATTCTGCATGGAGGTCAGTCACCTGTGGTGTGCCTCAGGGATCTGTTCTGGGACCCCAACTCTTTGTGATTTTTGTAAATGATCTGGATGAGGAAGTGGAGGGATGGGTTAGTAAATTTGCTGATGACACTAAGGTTGGAGGTGCTGTGGATAGTGTGGAGGGCTGTCAGAGGTTACAGCAGGACATTGATAAGATGCAAAACTGGGCTGAGAATTGGCAGATGGAGTTCAACCCAGATAAGTGTGAGGTGGTTCATTTTGGTAGGTCGAATGTAATGACAGAATATAGTATTAATGGTAAGACTCTTGGCAGTGTGGAGGATCAGAGGGGTCTTAGGGTCTGAGTCTATAGGACACTCAAAGCTGCTGCGTAAGTTGATTCTGTGGTTAAGAAAGCATACGGTGTATTGCCCTTCATCAATCGTGGGATTGAGTTTAGGATCTGAGAGGTAATGTTGCAGCTATATAGGACCCTGGTCAGACCCCACTTGGAGTACTGTGCTCAGTTCTGGTCGCCTCACTATTGGAAGGATGTGGAAACCATAGAAGGGTGCAGAGGAGATTTACAAGGATGTTGCCTGGATTGGGGAGCATGCCTTATGAGAGTAGGTTGAGTGAACTCAGCCTTTTTTCCTTGGAGCGATGGAGGATAAGAGGTGACCTGATAGAGGTGTATAAGATGATGAGAGACATTGATCATGTGGATAGTCAGAGACTTTTCCCCAGGGTTGAAATGGCTAGCATGAGAGGGCACAGTTTTAAGGTGCTTAGAAGTAGGTACAGAGGAGATGTCAGGGGTAAGTTTTTAACACAGAGAGTGGTGAGTGTGTGGAATGGGCTGCCGGTGACGGTGGTGGAGGTGGATATGATAGGGTCTTTTAAGAGACTCCTGGACAGGTATATGGAGATCAGAAAAATAGAAGGCTGTGGGTAACCCTAGGTAATTTCTAAGGTAAGGACATGTTCAGCATAGCTTTGTGGGCCAAAGGGCCTGTATTGTTCTGTAGATTTTCTATGTTTCTAAGTATTTATTTATTTTGCAATTTTTAGTAATTGTATGCCTTTGCACTGTACTGCTGCTGCAAAACAAATTTCATGCCATGTAGGAAACGAGTGAGTGAGGGCCTCCGTCGGTCAGAGTTGACCATGGATATTGCATTCTAAATACACAGGCATGGGCAGTACAATATGGAGAGCAAGCTGTTACCCATGTAACAAACTCCCCCTCTCCACACATCTGAAGAACCCAAAGGAATGGCAGAGATCTATAGAGTTCGGTTCCAGCAGAGTCATAGGAGTTGTCAGTCAGCATTGAACTCAATGTTGGACTGCCTTAGGGACTTCAGCTCCAGATTTTTCCCTCAGGATTTACTCCTGAAGCCTTCCCATGAGATAGTATAGCCACAAGGCAGCTATCAGAGATCTGTGTTTGAGATCAGAGCTTTCCGTCTTTTAGATGAGCTGCCAACTACAGCTGACAAACCCCATATGCCCGAAGTGACTGGTTTTAAGTCTCCAGTAGCCCACTTTTGCCCCTTCTCCTGTCAGTAGCAACAGTTCCACCAGGCTTAGTAACTAAACCACACATGAAAGCCAGGAGCTCGACTTGGTTGTCAGAAGCTAATTGAGGTGCACGCCATGGGGAACATTTAATAGTTAATGGGAGTCTGTCCTCATCACCACCCCCAGCTTTAACAACCCTAAGAAACAGTGATAATAAACCTGGTTCTGATGCTGATTCTAAACAAAGCTTTAATTTCAGATTCTCATCAATCCAGTCAACTTTGTTACCTTTTTAGTTTTCATTTTTATTGAGATAGAGCGCGGAAGAGACCCTTCCAACCCTTCAGTTGAGATACAGCAAGCCCAGCAACCCCCGATTTAACCCTAACCTAATCAAGGGACAATTTATAATGACCAATTAACCTACCAACTGGTACGTCCTTGGAATGTGGGAGGAAACCCATGCGGTCATGGGGAGAGTATACTAAGTCCTTACAGGCAGTGGTAGGAATCGCCCACTGAAAACAAGTACTATCTTTGCCTAGGATAAGTTGTTAAACTGCAGCAAAAATACGTCAGTGGTGAACAAAAATGGAAATCTTACCTTATGAATCCTTTGAGTTTCAATAAAGCCCATTGTAAAGCCAATGAGTTACATTAGTGTGATGTTATTGATCAGAGTTGAAGGCATGTTGGAACTAATACACGGGAAAACTAATCTTTGCCTCCTAGTTATATTTTTAATATCAATAGCTAACTAGTTTCTCATTCTGCAAGTAATTCAAATCCACATTTGGTCCAATGCATTGATATTACCTTCTCTCTTGAAAATACAAGGAAATGTGAAATCTTAAAAGCCAAGGACAAATAAAGACTCTCTCTCTGGTACTCTCGAGCAGCTGAATTTGAATGCCCCTGGTTTGTTCATTCAATGAACATTCCAGTGATCTATTCCAGACATTTAACACTTGTTGAATGGAAGAAATGTTTTTTACTAACATCATTTTTAACTTAATAAACTGATTTGACTTTATGCCTTACTTCATTTGTTGAAATACCTTCGGAAGCCTTCAGGAGGTACAGAAGCCTGAAGGCAGACACTCAGCGATTTAGTTTCTTTCCATCTGCCATCTGATTTCTGAATGGACATTGAACCCATGAATACTACCTCACTACTTTTAAATTTCTCTTTTTGCACTACTTATTGGATGTAACTATTTGATACACATATATATATTTATGGTAATTCACAGTTTTTTTCTATATTATCATGTATTGCATTGTACTGCTGCCACAAAGTTAACTAATTTCACAACATGCCAGTGATATTAAACCTGATTCTGATTCATATAATATTTTGTGATCCATTTTCTCTTTCTTTTTGAGTCCACACTGCTCAGTACGTTCTGCTAATTCATTCACTTTCTACTTAGGATAACATTTGATGATAAGATATATATCACATCTACTTGGACAAATATTGTGAATCATTAAGTAGCAGAGCTAATAAGTCTCAATAAGTGTTCAATAGTTGCTTGGCACAGGAGAACTTCTTGAGTCCAGCCTACTGCTATGTGGTGATTGATGGAATGAATTTGACGAGAGATGATTTGACATCAGACTCGGCCAAAACATTGTGGGAATGAGCTCATGGCTCAGGATACGGTGTAACTGTGAACTCCAAAGCTTATGTTTGAATGAGGGAATGATGGAGAGGTAATTTATTTAATGACTTCACACAGATGCTAATGAAAAAAAAACATTGCTTACTAATTGCCGTTCAGAAAAAAGAATTGTAGATAACGTCAGTGTTATTAGATTAAACAGAGAGAATCTGATTATTGGTGATACTTCAAATACAAGAGGACACGCATTTACAGAGAGTGGGGGAAGTTTAAAGGAGATATGGAAGGCAAGTTTTTTTTTCTACAGAACTAGTAGATGCCTGGAATGGGCTGCTGGGGGCTGTGAGGGAAATAGATACAGGAAATGGTGGTATATGGATTGTGTTCAGGCAGGAGAGACTTACTTTAACAACATCATGATTGGAGGAGGCAATGTTGGTCAAAGGCTCTGAGCCTGTGCTGTACCCTTTGGTTTTCCTTTAGGAAAATTTTTGAGTCCCTTTCAATAGACAATAGGTACAGGAGTAGGCCATTCGGCCCTTTGAGCCGGCACCACCATTCAATGTGATCATGGCTGATCATCCACAATCAGTACCCCATTCCTGATGCAGGGTGACTTGGACATATAGTAAAAGCAGGAATGATCTGATAAATACACAGCCTATATAAAATAGGAATACTTTCTGCAATTATTGCAACACTATCCACCATAGCAAAAATCTCACACAAGCGCTCTTGGCAGAAGCACTCTTTCCAGTAACCTTTAAGCTATGAAGCTGCCAAATCAAACCAAATAACACATAAAAATACACAGCCTGTACAAAGTAGAAATAACGTACGTCCAGTGTAGTTTCACTTAGCGGAATCGGGAAGACGGTGAGCACACTGATGATGGTGTGTTAGGCTGAGTCATCGGAGGTTGGGGTGGTGGGAGGTAGAGGAGACTGGGGTGTCACCTCATCGTCATCTGTTTCCATCAGGGCGGATAGGTCACCTTCTATGTCCGCCTGCCTCGACGTCGAAGGTCGAGTTTCGTCGTCTGCTGTGGCTGATGTGGAAGGCTTGAAAAGTGACAGTATGCTTGACTGCTTAGCCTCACGCATTTTTCTAACATACAGTTCTGTGTAAGCAGTTAAACCATCCTGCAAATATGCCCTAAACCTACATACCCTTTCAAAATTAAAGTCATACTTTTCTGCAATCTTTGCAGCGTTGTCAATCGCAGTGAAAATCTCACGCAATTGCTTCATGTTCAGTTCCTGGACGTCTTCACTTTCTACGTTCTGTTTCAATTGTTATCCTTCCCTCTTCATCAGCTCTTCATCTCTCAGTTCTTGGTCATGGGATGCCAAAACCTCTTCAACATCATCTTTGTCAGCTTCCACAAACCCTTAGCCAAACGCACTATATCCTTACTTTGTTCACCACGATCGAAATGCTTTATGATTTATGAGGTTCGCAAAAATAATTTCAGGTTTAAACGGCTTGTCATATGAAGAGCGTTTGATGGCTCTGGGCTGTATTCATTAGAGTTCAAAGGAATGAGGGGTGACTTCATTGAAACCTATCAAATGGTGAAAAACTTTGATAAAGTGGATGTGGAGAGGATGTTTCCTATGGTGGGAGAGTTTAAGACCAGCCTCAGAATAGAGGGGCATTTTTTTAGAACAGAGATGAGGAGGAATTTCTCTAGCCAGAGTGGTGAAGCTGTGGAATTCTTTGCCACAGGCACCTGTGGAGGCCAAGTCTGTATGTATATTTAAGGCAGAGGTCGATAGATTCTTGATTGGTCAGGGCATGAAGGGGAAGGGATATGGGAAGAAGACAGGAAATTGGGCCTGAGAGGAAAATTAGATCAGCCATGATGAAATGGTGGAGAAGTAGGTACAGAGGAGATGTCAGGGGTAAGTTTTTTACGTAGAGACTGGTGAATGCATGGAATGGGCTGCCAGTGGCAGTGGTAGAGGTGGAAATAATAGGATCTTTTAAGAGACTCCTGGATGGATACACGGAGCTTAGAAAAATAGAGGGCTATGGGTAAGCCTAGGTAGTTCTCAGGTAAGGACATGTTCGACACAGCTTTGTGGGCTGAAGGGCCTGTATTGTGCTGTAGGCTTTCTATGTTTCTAAGACTCAATGGACCAAATGCCCTAATTCTGCTTCTATAACTTATGGTCTTATGGTAGCCACTCTCTACTACCATCCATGTTGATGATGGAAACTCATTGACAAATTAAACATTAAGGATATACATTAAGGATACACCACACCAGCTGTGTGGTGAAAAAGACACAACAGAGCCTCTTTCACCTCAGACTGTTGAGGCAGTTTGGTATGGGCCCCCAAATCCTAAGAACTTTCTACATGGACACAATTGAGAGCATCCTGACTGGCTGCATCACTGCCTGGTATGGGAACTGTGCCTCCTTTAATGGCAGGATTCTGCAGAGAGTTGTGGACATCCCAGCGCATCTGTAGTTGTGAACTTTCCATGATTCAGGACATTTACAAAGGCAGGTGTATAAAAAGGGCCCAAAGGATTATTGGGGATGTGAGTCACCCCAATCACAATCTATTCCAGTTGTTACCATCCGGGAAATGGTATCACAGCATAAAAGCCAGGACCAACAGGCTCCGGGACAGCTTCTTCCACCAGGCCATCAAACTGATGACTCCACGCTGATTTGAGTGTATTTCTATGTTACATTGACTGTTCTATTTATTATAAATCATTATAAATGACTATGATTGCACATTGCACATTTAGACGGAGTGGTAACGTAAAGATTTTTACGCGCCATGTATGTGAAGGATGTAAGAAATAGTCCATTCAATTCAATTAGACTTTCTGTTGTTCCAGATGGTTGTTATCTGGACATTTTCACCTCCACCCTCCACCACTCCCCCCCACCCCAACCCCATCGATCATTCAGGTATACCATCCATTGTTTTTATTTAGGTAGTCTTCTGATCCACTGGCCATGCATGCTCAAGATGTACCTGCAATGATCTCAGTTGTCCTGTGAAAGCCAGCTTTTCTTTCAAATCTCTAGTCTATACTTCGTTGGTATATTTCCTCAGCCTTGCTAGTGTCCAAGTTGCGGAGCACAGAGATAGGTTTAGGACCTCAGTGCAAGCCTTCCGTTTTTATCATGTCTGATCCCAGTACATTATACCTGGTTTTTTTTTCAACATGTGAATAAATTTGAATGATCAACTCCTC
Source organism: Hemitrygon akajei (assembly GCF_048418815.1). NCBI lineage: Eukaryota > Metazoa > Chordata > Chondrichthyes > Myliobatiformes > Dasyatidae > Hemitrygon > Hemitrygon akajei. Next base: position 153,898,525 of record NC_133131.1, read on the forward strand.
GCATTTTAAATAATTTATTAATATCAGAATAGCCAAATCAGGTGTTTGAATTAAACATTGAGTGGATGGAAATAACTCCCCATACTGAGACGATCATTAAACAACCATCGCTCATTTCAACTTCTGTTAGTAATAACACAGCTGTAGCTTGGAGCCTTGTATTGACCCAAGACAGCTGAACTTTGCTATGCAGTGAACATATGTGTGTTTCAGTGGCATTGCCTGTATTGAAAGTGGAATGATTGATACTTTTACTTCTTGTCATGATCAAGATCATCCAAGTGGTAATTTCATTATTGTTAAAGGCACAAATATGTATTTTAATGCTTGTATTTACACTCATTACCCACTTTAATAGGTACCTCCTTTGCCCACTGAAGTGGCACTGAGTGTATGTTCATAGTCTCCTGCTGCTGTAGCCCATGAACTTCAAGGTTCAATGTACTGTGTGCTCAGAGCTGTTCTTCTGCATACCACAGTGGTTACATGTGGTTATGGGTTACTGTCCCATCAGTCTGAACCATTCTGGCCACTCTCCTCTGAGCTCTCTCATTCACAGGACATTACTGCCCACCGAACTACCACCCGCTGGATGGTTTTTGTTTATCGCACCATTCTTTGTAAACTCTTGAGACTGTTCTGTGTGAAAGTCCCAGGAGATCAGCAGTTTCTGAGCTACTCATGTCGTACCTTCTGATGAATAACTGATCATTCCATGGTCGAAGTCACTCAGATCACATTTCTTCCCCATTCTGATGTTTGACCTGAACAACAACTGAACCTCTTGACCATGTCTGCATACTTTTATAAATTGAGTTCGTGCCACATGATTGGCTGATTAAATCTTTGCAGGTGTACAGATGCACCTAATAAAGTGGCCACTGAGTGCATTTGCTTATGCTGCCAAAACTACAGTCAAAGAAGATTAAGCTCATTATAAATGCTGGCTTTTGCATTCAGGTCATTGAGCATAAAAAATTGGGATGTTCTTTTGTAGCTGCACAAAACATTGGTGAGTTTTCATTTGGAATCCTGTGTTAGTTTTGACCACCCAACTGTAGGAAAGGTGTTATTAAGCTGGAAAGAGTGTAGAGGAGGCTTATGAGAATGTCTCTGAGGCTTGAGGAACTGAGTTATGGAGAGAAGTTGAGCAGGTTGGGACTGTTTTCATTGGGGCATCTGGGTGATTTTTTGAGGTGTATAAAATTATGAGAGGCATGGGTAGTATGAATGCACAAAATCTTTTTTCCTGGTTTAGGGAATCAAGAATTGGAGGGTACAGGTTGAAGATGACAGAAAAGAGATTTAATAAGAATCCGAGTGGCACTTACTCACCCAGAGGCTGCTCAGTATATGGAATGAGCTGCCAAAAGAAGTAGTTGAAGCAGGTACATTGACAACACGTAAAAGGTATTTGGACTGGTACTCGGATAGGAAATGTTTCGAGGGATATGGGCCAAACCTGGACAATGAGATTAGCTTAATGGGGTATCTTGGCTGGCATGGACCACTTGGCCGATTTCCTCACTGTATGACTCTCTGTGACTCCATACAGTGCAGTCATGGGCAGAACATTTAGGAGTGATACTATGCCACTGGTTTAACCCTTGTGTGATATTTTTAACTGCGGGTGTGTGGAAACAGAATCCAGTTTAATATCACCGGCATATGCTGTGAAATTTTGTTGTCTTTGCGGCAGCAGTACAATGCAATAGATAATAATGGAGAAAAAAACTGTGATTTACAGTAAGTATATAGATATTAAATAAGTAAATTAAATAAGTAGTGCAAAAACAGAAATTAAAGAAGTAGTGAGGTGGTGTTCATGGGTTCAATGTCTATTCAGAAATCAGATGGCAGATGGGAAGAAGCTGTCCTGAATCGTTGAGTGCGTACCTTCAGGCTTTTGTACCTCCTTCCTGATGGCACCAATGAGAACAGGGCACGTCTGGGTGATGGGGGGGGGGGGGGGTCCTTAATGATGGATGCTGCCTTTTTGAGGCATTGCTCCCTGAAGATGTCCTGGATACTGTGGAGATTAGTGTCCATGATGGAGAATTATGTTTACAACTCTCTGCAGCATACTTTGATCTTGTGTAGTAGCAGCTGTCTCCCCCCCCCCCCCGCCCCCATACCAGGCGGTGATGCAGCCAGTTAAAATGCCCTCCACAGTACATCTGTAGAAATTTTGATTTTGATTTTGATCGCTGTAGATATTGTTGCTAAATGATATCGGCAGGAGATGGCATAAGAATTATTGTTGTCACAAGCATTGTTGTCACATGCATTTCAGTTAGTAGCATTTTTGCTCTGGTTATCGTGTGAACTGGACTGCCTTCTTGGATACAAGCCCAAAGTTCAAACTACTCATCTGCAAGTAGTGTCTTTTGAATAAGACACTAATCAGAGTTCTTGCCTTCTCAAGTAAATCTAGAAGCATGATGCTACTTTGTAGAAGTATAGATGAGATGTCCTGCCGAAGGGTCTCGGCTCGAAACTCTTTTCCATAGATGTTGCCTGGCCTGTTAAGTTCCTCCAGCATTTTGCGTGTGTTGATGAGAGATCCTTGGTGTCCTGGCCAAAGTTTATCCTTTATTCACATTATGTAAACCTCTTATCACATCATAAAAACCTTCTGGTTCAGTAATGCCCTTAAGAAAGCCTGCTGTTCATAACAAGTCTGGCCTGTGCATGTGACTCCATATCCCACCAACATAGTTGACATAGTTTCCCCCTCATTTCAGGGGAAAATAGAAATAGACAACAAATGCTAACTTGACCTATGTGTTCTTCATTCACTGTACCAAGAGAAAAAAATTATGACAATTGAACTTGGACATATTTATCCCAATGATAAGTGCTTCTAAGGTTAGTCTGGTCCTTAGACCATAAGACATAGGAGCAGAATTAGGCCATTCAGCCCCATCGAGTCTGCTCTTCCATTCCATCATGGCTGATCCTGGATCTCACTCAATCCCATACACCTTGCTTCTTGCCATATCCTTTGATGCCCTGACCAATCAGGAAGTTATCAACTTCTGCCTTAATTATACCCACAGACTTGGCCTCCACTGCCATCTGTGGTAGAGCATACCATAGATTTACTACTCTCTGGCTAAAAAAGTCCTCTTTCCCTCTGTTCTAAAAGGACACCTTTCAAATTTGAGGCTGTTCCCTCTAGTTCTGGATACCCCCACCATAGGAAACATCCTCTTCTCATCCACCCTATATAGTCCTTACAACATTCGGTAGGTTTCAATGAGATCCCCCCTGTATTCTTCTAAATTCCAGTGAGTACAGGCCCAAAGCTGCCAAATGCTCTGCATATGTTAACCCTTTCATTCCCAGAATCATCCTCATGAAACTCCTCTGGACTCTCTCCAATGATAACACATCCTTCTGAGATTTATTTTGCTAGGTCAAATATGATGGCAGAATATAGTATTAATGGTAAGACACTTGGCAGTGTAGAGGATCAGGGGGATCTTGGGGTCCAAGTCCATAGGACACTCAAAGCTGCTGTGCAGCTTGACTCTATGGTTAAGAAGACATATAGTGCATTGGCCTTTATCAATTGTGCGACTGAGTTTAGGAGCCGAGAGGTAATGTTGCAGCTATATAGGACCCTGGTCAGACCCCACTTGGAGTACTGTGCTCATTCTGGTCGTCTCACTACAGGAAGGGTGTGGAAGCCATAGAAAGGGTAGAGGAGATTTTCAAGAATGTTGCCTGGATTGGGGAGCATGCCTTATGAGAACAGGTTGAGTGAACTTGGCCTTTTCTCCTTGGAGCGATGGAGGATGAGCAGTGACCTGATAGAGGTGTATAAGATAATGAGAGACATTGACCGTGTGGATAGTCCCAAGGCTGAGCTGGTTGCCACAAGAGGACACAGGTTTAAGGTGCTGGGGAGTAGGTACAGAGGGGATGTCAGGGGTATATTTTTTACACAGAGAGTGGTGAGTGTGTGGAATGGGCTACCGGCAACGGTGGTGGAAGTGGATACGATAGGGTCTTTTAAGAGACTCCTGGATAAGTATATGGAGCTTTGAAAAATAGAGGGCTATTGGTAACTCTAGGTACTTTTTAAGGTAAGGACATGTTTGGTACAGCTTTGTAGGTTGAAAGACCTGTATTGTGCTGTAGGTTTTCTGTGTTTCTATGTTTCTATATGGGGCCCAAAACGGTTGACAATACTCCAAGTGCAGCCTAATTAGTGTCTTATACAGACTCAGTATTATCTCCTTGCTTTTATATTTTATTCCCCTTCTTTACCACAGACTCGATCTGTAAATTAACCTTCTGGGAGTCTTGCATGAGAACCTAATTCCCTCTGTACCTCTGATGTTTGACCCTTCTCTCCATTTAGAGAATAGTCTACACTATTGTTCCTTTTACAAAAATGCATTATCATACATTTCCCAACACTGTATTCCATCTGCCACTTTTTTGCCCATTTTTTCAATTTGTCTAAGACCTAGCAATCACATTGCTTCCTCAGTACTACTTACCCCTCCACCTATCTATGTATCATCCTGCAAACTTTACCACAAAGCCATCAATTCCATTATCTAAATCACTGACAAACTATGTGAAAAGTAGCGGTCCCAATACTGACGCCTGAGGAACATCACTAGTCACTGGCAGCCAAACAGAAAAGGCCCATTTTAGTCCCACTTGCTGCCTCCTACCTGTCAGCCATATCACTATCCATGCCAGTACCTCTTCTGTAATGCCATAGGATTTTATCTTGTTAAGCAGCCTCACATGTGGCACCTTATCAAATGCCTTCTGAAAGAAGAATCTCCCACACACCTTGGCCAAAGTGAAACAATCTCATTTTAGTAGACTGTAAATCATATCAAGGAAGATTGTACACAAAGACCATAAGACCCTACACCATAGGAGCTGAGTTAGTCCATTTGGGCCATCGAATCCTATCTGCCACGGCTGATTTATTATCCCTCTCAAACCTATTCTCTTGCCTTCTGCCCTTAACCTTTGACACCCTTACTAATCAAGGTCCTATCAACATAGGTTGATATGTGCATCATGGTGCACAGTGTCCTACTGATAAAGCTCCCTTAACAAAAAGCTTAGGTAGTTAATCCTTTCCCAGAGCAAGATATCATGGATATATGATCTGGAGAAATGGTGATTGCAATACCCTTTAGTCATTTACATGACTAAAAAGCATTGTTTACAATATTTTAAATATTAAACAGGTATTGATTTTGCTGTAATAGATTTAAATATAGCTGTTAATCTTAATGAGCTGTTGTTGGTGGTTAAAACACTGGAGAAGCTAATGGTGCATAATTAGTACAGCAACAATGGAGATCTGTGGATGCACAGTTCAATAGGAACATACAGCGGTAGCTCTCGCTGTATATCATCATTAGTTTTACATAAGTGAGCATTTTGATGCCTGCTAAACCTTGATCCATGTTTGACAGCAGACATATAATTAATGTAGTGACGTTCTCAACCATACTTTCTCAATTTCCCCACATGTCCTTTGCACTTAGCACATGATCCTTCGCAATTTCTGTCAGCTCCAACAGGATCCCAACACCAGTTGCATCTCCCCCTCTCCTTCCCTTTCTGCATTTAACAGGACTGCCCACCTTGCGATTTCCCTGATCCACTCTTCTCTTCCCACCCGCCACTGCCTGCTTCACTAACCCTTCCCATGTTCCTGGAGAAGCTGCACAGAGATCCATTCACCTGTTCCCACCATCCAGTGGCACAGACAATCACTCCAGGAGAAACAATAATTCACCTGCTCTTCTTTCTCTCAAACCTACTGTATTCAGTGTTCACAGTATAGGCCTCCTCTGTGATAGAGAAACCAAACACAGACTGGGTGATTGACCTGTATTTAGGTGCAGGGCTGATCCTGAGACCCCTGTTGCCTGCCACTTTAAATCTCAGTTCCTTTCCAACCTGACCATCTGCAGCCTTCTCTCCTGCCTAACACAAACTAGAAATTTATCATCTTACCTTCTGTGTAGGCACCTTAGGTCCTTCTGCAATAAATATTGATTTCCCCAAATTCGAGTAAACAGCATTGTTCCCCGTTGTCATGCTTGCATGTCTCCTTCCTCATCCTGTTTATTTTTGTTGCCCTGCTAATAGTCAGCACTCATGTTCCTAATCTCCACTGGTCATACTTAAAGCGGAGGTTAGTAGGTTTGTTATCAGTAAGATGTCAAAGGTTATGTGGAAAAGGCAGGAGAATGGGGGTTGAGAGGGATAATAAAACAGCCATGGTGGAATGGTGGAGCAGACTCAATGAGGCAAATGGCCTAATTCTGCTCCTGTGTCTAATGGTCTTATATCTGAATTGGACTCAGCTTTATTATCACTGTCCTGTATGACATGGAATGTGCTGTTTTGCAGCAGGTGGACAGTGCAAAGCCATAAAATTATTGTGAATTACTTCATAAATACAAGATGCATAAAGGAATAATAAGGTGATGTGCAAGAGTTGGCAAGCTATAGGTGGAAGGGCCCTTTGTCTTACAGACATTCCTCCCTCCAGTTTAGCTTGCCAGATTAAACCCTTCACTCTTCCCCATTTCCGAGGAAAGGCCACTGACCTGAAACATTAACTGTTTTCTCTTTCCATAGGTTCTGCCTCATTGGCTAAATTCTTGTTTTTGTTTTGCATTCCATCATCTGCAGTTGTACTTGTTTCCAATAAAAACACTGAAGCTGTTTAGGCAACTATAATTATTATCTTTATGATCTGATGTATGAATGACTGTCAGTCAACCTCTATGGCACTAAAAATAATTAAAGTTTTTTTTCTTGCAACAAGATTTCATTCTCCTATCTCAGTAGTTGGTGTTGACGTATCCATATTTATACTGTATCTGTCTGTTCATATCTGTGCATTTATCTTTGATTGTTGTCTACTTTGAAGGCAATTAAACCTGACACAAGTCAGTTAATTTCAAAATAAAATTCCTCCTGGCTTGAAAGTTACTGCTCTATTTCAGGGAGTTTGATCCAGCAGACTGCATCTTCAGAAAAACTTTTGAACCAGTCATGCTTCCTAATGCTTCAGCAACATCATTAAAGAGAAGAGCTTTGTGGAAAATAGGAAAAGCAGCAACTGGGAAAATCCATTGACTTTCCTTGTGTGTTTGGACTTTAACATGGAACATAGAACATATAAGACTATGGCAGAGAAGCAGGTCTTTAAGCCCATACATCTGAGGCAAATTAAGTTAAGCCCTTCTGCCAACACATGATCTCTATCCCTCCATTCTGTGCTTGTCCATGTTTCTGTATAAATGCCTCCTAAGCATCGATATCACATTTATTTATTTAGAGATACAGCACAGTAACGAGCGCTTCAGGCCCAATGACTCCACGCTGCCCATAACATCCATGTGACCAATTAACCTACTAACCAGTACATTGCTGGAATGTGGGAGGAAACCAGAGCACCCGAAGGAAACTCACTGCTGTTTAACAGTTCCACCCTGAGAAAAGAAAATCTATGACAATCTGATGAAGGGTCTCGGCCCGAAACGTCGACAGCGCTTCTCCCTATAGATGTTGCCTGGCCTGCTGTGTTCCACCAGCATTTTGTGTGTGCTGCTCTATGACAATCTACCCTGTTTACTAGGATGCTGGCTGGATAAGAGAACATGCTTTATGAGGGAAGGTTGAGTGTGCTAGAGGTTTTATCTTCGGAACAAAGGAGGATTAGCTAAGGCTTGATAGATAGTGAGAGTCATAGACAGAGTGGAGAGCTAGCTCCTTTCATCAAGGGTGGAAGTGACCAACACCAAAAGGCATCAGTTTGTTGTAGTGGAGGAAGGTTTAAGGGAGATGTCAGAGGCAGTTCAGAAAGTAGTAGGTGCCTGTATCATACTGCCCTTGGGTAGTGGTAGAGGCTGATACAATATAGACATGTCAGAGATTTAGAAAGGCACAGAGTTGTAAGAAAAATGAAATGTTCCAGGCTGTGTTGGATGGAAGGTTTTGATTGATGGTGGAGTAGGGTTATATAGGTCAGCACAACATTATGGGCTGAAGAGTCCTTATTCTGCTGTACTGTTTTATGCTCTGTGCCCTATTGTCTCTCATAACTGTATAAACTTCTATCAGGTGCCCCCTCAACCTCTGATACACAATGATAAATGTTTCCAGTTTGTGAGCCTCGCTTTATAGCCATACTCTCTAATCCAGGCAATATCCTGGTGAACCACTTCTGCACTTCCAGCAAAGTTTTACATAGCTGCAGTATAATTTCACACATTTTGTACTCAGTGCCCTGACCCAGCCCCTTGGGACTGATCAGTACTGACGCGTGTAGGTTGGAAGCTGAATATTTGGTCGATATTCAAACCCTGCTCAGTCCCTCTACTAGTCCCTATCTCACTGCTCCCCCTCTCCTCTTTATACTGACTCTCTTCCTTCTGTAGTCTTGGTCCTGACACACAGTTTCAATCCACATTTTTGGCGATTCCTTTCTTTCCACAGATGCTGCATGATCTTCGAGTTCCTTCGGCTGATTGTGTGCTGTACTTTAGATTGAGGCTAATTTGCTGAGTGTGCTTCTTGCCTCATATTAAAATCTTCTGTAACTTGACATGGGATTGAAATGAATGCAACAACAGCAACAATTCACAAGCTTGAGATCTGTGGCATGCATACATAACCATTCCCGCTGGTTTAATCTTTAGGCTGAAAAGGAACTCTACACCACCTTGTGGTGAACATGGTTGACAATATCTGCCAGACGAATTGAGATTCAAACTAAAACCAGAAAATGCTGGAAACATTCAGGAGGTCAAACAGCATCTGTTGGAGAAAAGGCAATTAATATTTTGAACACTCTGCATCCAAACTGTGAAAGAGAGTAAATCATAAACACAAGAGATTCTGCAGAGCTAGAAATCCTCCAGCATTTTATGAATCTTTAAGGTGGTGGATTGAAAGTCAGTCCTGTGAGCTGCCTTTCCCTGGTTTGTGTGTTTTGGAACTGTCTTCATCCAGCCATTATTCCCTCATCTGTTGCTGCCTACCAGCTCCAGTGACCCATGTTCAATTCTGACCTCTGGCACGGTCTGTGCAGAGTTTGTACAATCTCCTTGTGACAATATGGGTTCTTCCTGGGACCACACACAAAATGCTGGAGGAACTCAGCAGGCCAGGCAGCGTCTATGGAAAAGAGTACACAGTCGATGTTTTGGGCCGAGGCCCTTCATCAGGACTGGAGAAAATAAATGAGGAGTCAGAGTAAGAAGGTGGGGGGAGGGGAGGGAGAAACACAAGGTGATGGGTGAAACTGGGAGGGGGTGAGGAGTGAAGTAAGGAGCTGGGAAGTAGATTGGTGAGAGATATAAGACTGGAGAAGGGAGAATCTAATAGGGGAGGACTGAAGGCCATGGAAGAAGGAAAAATGGGAGGAGCATCAGAGGGAGGCAATGGGCAGGCATGGAGATAAGGTGAGAGAGGGAAAAGAGGATGGGGAATTGTGAAAGAGGTGGTGGGAGACCAATACTGGAAGTTTGAGAAATCGATGTTCATGCCATCAGGTTGGAGGCTACCCAGATGGAATGCAAGTTGTTGGTCCTCCAACCTGAGTGTGGCCTCATAGCGACAGAGGAGGCCATGGAGTGACATGTCGGAATGGGAATGGGAAGTGGAATTAAAATGGGTGGCCACTGAGAGATCCCGATTTTTCTGGCGGACACAAAGTAGGTACATGGGGAAGCGGCCTCCCAATCTACATCAGGTCTCACTGATATACAGGAGGCCACACCGGGAGCACGGGATACAGTAGATGACCCAAACAGACTAACAGGTGAAGTGTCACCTCACCTGGAAGGACTGTTTGGGGCTCTGAATGGTGGTGAGGGTGGAGGTACAGGGACAGGTGAAGCACTTGTTCCACTTGCAAGGATAAGTGCCAGGAGGGAGATAAGTGGGGAGGAACGAATGGACAAGGTTCTGTGGAAGAGGGTATAGTCAATGTTTTGGGCCAAGACCTTCAGCAGGACAGGAGAAAAAAAAATGTGGAGATGGAGTTAGAAAAAACCCTGGTGCTCTGGTTTTCATCTCACATCTCAAAGACAAGGTCAGTTAATTTTCTGCTATACGTTATCCTGATTGTTTGGTAAGTGGTAGAATCTGGGGGCAGTTGATAGGTGTATAGGGGAGAATACAACAAAATTAGTGTAGATTAGAGCCAATGGTTTCTTCGTGGCTGCACGGACTTTGTGGGCAAAAGGGCCTGATTTCATGTTGCAAAACAAGGACTTTATTACTTTGCTTGTGTGGGGTGTCAGTAGGCAAGTCATTCATGAGTGAATATTAACCTTTGTCCTGTTGATGTTGGCTGATCCCATTGAGATTCTGTTCAGTGTTGACTTCAGTATGTAGCTGGTGGAGATGTCAGTTATGATAATGCCATTGAATGTCAAGGGTAGGAGGCGAGATAGTGGGGCAGTATAGTGTAGTGGATAGCTTAACACTATTACAACGTCATATTGTAAAGCGGAGGTTGAGAGGTTCTTGAGTAAGGATGTCAAAGGTTACAGGGAGAAGGCAGGAGAATGTGATTGGAGGTATACAAAATTATGAGTGGTATAGATAGAGTAAATGCAAGCAGGCTTTTTCCACTAAGGTTGGGTGGGACTACCACTAGAGGTCATGGGTTAAGGGTGAAAGGTGATAAGCTTAATGGGAACATGAAGAGAAACTTCTTCACCCAGAAGGTCGTGAGAGTATGGAATGAGATGCCATTGCAAATGGTGCATGCAAGCTCCATTTCAACATCTAAGAGAAGTTTGGAAAGGTATATGGATGGTAGGGGTATGGAGAGCTATGGTCCTGGTGCAGGTCAATGGGACTAAGCAGTTTAGATGGCTCAGCATGGACTAGATGGGCCAACAGGCCTGTTCCTGTGCTGTACTTTTCCATGACTCTATGGGGTTGTGAGGGATAATAAATCAGCCGTGGTATAATGGCAGAACTAGCTCAATGGGCCAAATGGCCTAATTCTGCTCCTGTGTCTTATGATCTTATATTCTTCTCTCCATTTCCACGTGGGTTTCCTTTGGGTGCACCAATTTCTTCCCACATTTCAAGGACTTACGAGTTAGGATTAGTGGGGTCTGGGCATGCTACATTGGTGCTGGAAGCGTGGCAACACTTGCGGGCTTCCTCCTGCACTGATTTGATTTGACAAATAAAGCTAATCTAATCTTCTTGTTGGAGGCAGCCATTCAATGTCGAAAATATTTCAGGGTTTATAAAGAATTGGAATTAACCGAATTTATAAGGAGCTACATGGTGTTCTCTGCTATGAGTTTATATTATTTTATGACCCTTGCTGTACGGCTGTACAGTGGCCAGTTTAATTAAGGAAGCCTTCACTGAAGTGGTAAAATATGTTGAGGGGTTCTGAGGAAGTATATAGCTCACATATCCAACAATGAACTGTTCACTCCAGCTGACAGGTGTTACGTTTTATCTTTTAAAAAATAAATTAAGAAAAGCCAGTCATGGAGCTGGAAATAAAAAAAAATTCCCAATTGTATTCATATTTGCCTTCACTTTCATCAAGCTGCAATTGTTTTATTTAAAGCGACAGATCAGATTACCACAAAAACACAATTCTGGTTTTATAACCAATACTGTGGAAAAATGCAGCAAGAAGAATTATAATGTTACAGCATTTGAAAACATCCACTGGAAATTGATTTAATGGCTCTTTTTGGCAAGTTTCAGCTCTAGTTCAAAGGCAGTTTTAGTCCAATGTTGAGAAAGGCCTTTTTTTTTGTGATTCTACAAAATAGAAGCTGTTTTTTAGACCCTTTGCTCTTTATCTATATTCAATATAGAACAGGTTAGATGTTAATTTTGTACTTTGGACTTGAGTAACTGCAGTAAATTGAACATACCAGCAGATGTTATTAGTACTACAGATTAGAACACACTTGGGATGAGAATGAAAATCTCATTGATTTGGACGAAATGCGAAACAAGGCAAACTTGACAGATGGTGTTTTGAAAATTACTTTGCAATACTATCTTACTATGTTGTTGTCTAGTACTCTGTAATGACTGATCTTACGTCCTACGATTATGGTCTTCTGATTGCAATAGGAACAGTGTAATGCCCTATTTGATGCATCTCTTAGTTCTACTCAGAATGACGCATCTCCAAGGGAATTGAAGGAATCTGAGTAAATATATAGTTCACATATACATATTACTTGCTGTCGCATTTCCTCGATTTATATTATCAAAAAATGCAGATGGCTTTTTTCTCTGCTGTTGATTTCTGACAGTTATTCATCTTACCCTGCTTGTCCTTGCTTCGGACCCACTGTTTGTTAGACACGAATGCCTTTATACACCTTTTCTCCTAACTGATTTGCCCCATTTGTTACTTACTCCCGCTCGCCCTCTCCTCTGTAGACCTTTCATTGTGTGTTCATCACCCCCCCGCCCCATTCTCTGCATCTGAAAACTTCTGCTAGCTTTTAATTTTTCCCAGCTCCAGAAAATGCAATGTTCTGCTTCTGAGAATGAGAGCTGTCAGAGTGCAGCTTAGAAAGGCGTCTGTGCTCAAGGCTTTCATCTCCACTGTGGTGTAGTTGGCTGCCGAGATGATTGAATTTAATGGTGGAAGAACTTCATGTAATAATAGCTAAAAAATGGTAATAGATAGATGGCAATGCTCTGAGCTTTACTAAGTCATTTAGGGGAAATTTTTAAAGAGGGAAGTTTGGAGGGAACTTTAGAAGTTGAAGAGAGATTATTTGGGATTCCACAGTGTTTTTCTCTCATTCACTCATCAAGAGTATAGCCTGTTATTTGAACCAGCAAAGGTATTTTCTTTGTGAATAGACCTGCATCATGCAATGCAGCAATTTTCTACCATTTTCCTATTCCTACACAGCTTCTCACCGGAGACAGATAGAGACTCATTGTAAACATTAGGACACAGGAAACTGGGTGACAGTCAGGAAGGGGAAAGGGCTTGAGGAGCCAGTGCAGAGTACCCCTGTGGCCATTCCCCTCAACCAGTTTGAATACTGTCAGGGAGATGACCTAACAGAGGAAAGTCACAGTTGTCGTGACTCTGGAACTGAGTCTACCTCTGTGAGTCAGAAGAGCAGGGGGGAGAAGAGGCATGCTGTGGTGATAGGGAATTAGTTAGTTAGGGGAATGGACAGGAGGTCTGTGGACAAGAATGAGATTCCCAGATGCTATTTGCCTCCCAGGTGCCGGGGTCTGGGATATCTCAGACCAAGGCCTCAGCATTCTTAAGTGGGAGGGTAAACAGCCAGAAGTCATGGTCCATGTAGGTATCAATGACATGGGTAGGACGAGTGACAAGGTTCTGCATAGGGAGTTCAGGGAGTTAGGTGCTAAGTTAAAGGGCAGGACCTTCAGGGTTGTGATCTCAAGATTGCTACCTGTGCCATGTGCTAGTGAGGACAGAACGAGGAAGATTATGCAGTTTAATATGTTGCTAAGGAGTTGTTGTAGGAGGGAGGGCATAAGATTTTTGGATCAGTGGGCTCTCTTCCAGGGAAGGTGAGACTGGTACTGAAGGGATGGTTTACACCTGAGCAGGAGGGGACGAATACCCTAGCAGAAGGGTTTGTTAATGCTACACAGTGGGGTTTAAACTAGAGTTGCAGGGGATGGGAACCAGGGCGACAGAACAGGTAGTGGAGAGGTTGTGGAGGCAGATGTTGGTAAGACCTCAGACAAAGTTAGGAATCAAAAGGTTGAGCATGGTGTGACGAGTGTCCTGAGCTGCGTATATTTCAATGTGAGAAGGATCGTAGGAAAGGTGGATAATAGTGCTGAAGATGAGGTAGCTGGCTTACAAACAGAGGCAATGTGTAGTGCGGAGAGGCTGTAGATAAGGCAAAATTGCAGTCAACAGGATGAGTTGCAACGTAAAAGGTGGACAAAATCAAAAAAAGGTGAATACAGGACTGAAGGTGTCGTATTTGAATGTGCACACTATACGGAATAAGGCAGATGAACTTGCAGCGCGGTTGCTGATTGACAGGTGTGATGTTGTAGGCATCACTGAATCATGGGTGAAAGAAGGATATAGCTGGGAGCTTAATGTCCAGGGATACACAATGTATCAAAAAGACAGGCAGGAAGGCAAAGGGGGCAGGGTTGCTGTCTTGGTAAAAAATGAAATCAAATCTTTAGAACGAGGTGACATAGGGTCAGAAGGTGTTGAATCATTGTAGATAGAGCTAAGGAACTGCATGGGTAAAAAGACATTGTATACAGACCCCCAAAACAGCAGTAAGGATGTGGCCTACAAATTACAATGGGAGATAGAAAATGAATGCCAAAAGAGCAATAGTCATGGGGTACTTCAATATGCAGGTAGATTGGGAAAATCAAGTTAGTGTGGATTACAGGAGGGAGAATTTCTAGACTGCCTATGAAATGACTTTATAGAGCAGCTCGTGGTTGTGCCCACCAGAGGATCAGCTAATCTGTATTGGGTGTTGTGAATTGATTAGAGAGTTTAAGGTAAAAGAACCCTTAGGAAAAAGTGATCATAATATGATCGAATTTACCCTCAAATTTGAGAAGAAGCTAAAGTAAGATGTATCAGCATTACAGTGGAGTAAAGAGAATTACAGAGGCATGAGAGAGGTGTTGGCCAGAATTGACCGGAAAAGAACATTGGCAGGGATGTTGGCAGAGCAGTAATGGCTGAAATTTCTGGAAGCAATTCAAAAGGCACAGGATACAGTATATACATCCCAAGGAGGAAGAAGTATTCTAAAGGAAAGTTAACACAACCGTGGCTAACAAGTGAAGTCAAAGCCAACATAAAAGCCAAAAAGAGGGCATATAATAGAGCAAAAATTAGTGTGAAGTTAGAGGATTGGGAAGCTTTTAAAAACCAACAGAAGGCAACTAAAAGATTATTAAGAAGGTAAAGATGGAATATGAAAGAGAATACCAGAAGTTTCTTCAGATACATAAATTGCAAAAGAGAAGTGAGAGTAGATATCGGACCGCTGGAAAACGATGCTGGAGAAGTAGAATGGAATGAAGTAGAATGAAATGGCAGACGAACTTAATAAGTATTTTGCTTCAGTCTTCACTGTGGAAGACACTAGCAGTATAGTGGATGTTCCAGGTGTCAGGGGGCATGGTGTGTGTGAAGTTACTATTACTAGAGAGAAGGAAAGTGAAAAGTCTGTAGGTAGATAAGTCACCTGGACCAGATGGTGTACATCCCAGTGCTCTGAAAGAGGTGGCTGAAGAGATCATGCAGGGATAAGCAATGATCTTTCAAGAATCATTAGATTGTGGAATGGTTCTGGAAAACTGGAAAATTTCAAGAAGGGAGAGAGGCAGAAGAAAAGAAACCATACGCCTGTTAGTCTGACCTCAGTGGTTGGGAAGATGTTGGAGTCATTTATTAAGGATGAGGTCTCAGGATAACAAAGGCTGTAGTCAGCATGGTTTCCCCACGGTAAAATCTTGCTTGGCCAATCTTTTGGAATTCTTTGAAAAAGTAACAAGCAGGATCGACAAAGGAGTATTGGTTGATGTTGCATGCTTGGATTTTCAGAAGGCATTTGACAAGGTGCCACACATGAGACTGCTTAACAAGCGACAAGCTCATGGTATTACAGGAAAGAGTCTAGTATGGGTAAAGCAGTGGCTGATTGGCAGGAAGCAAAGAGTGGGAATAAAGGGAGCCTTTTATGGGTTAGCTGCCAGTGACTAATGGTGTTCCACAGGGGTCTGTGTGGGACTGATCCTTTTTATGTCATATGTCAATAATTTGGATGATGGAATTGATGGCTTTGTTGCAAAGTTTGCTGATGATATAAAGTTAGGTAGAGGAGCAGGCAGTTTTGAGGCAGTAGAGAGGCTACAGAAAGACTTAGACAGATCAGGAGAATGGACATAGAAATGGCTGATGGAATACGGTGTTGGGAATTATATGGTCCTGTACTTTGGTAGAAGAAATGAAAGGGTTGACTATTTTCTAAATGGAGAGAAAATACAAAAACCTGAAGCACAAAGGGACTTGAGAGCGCTTGTGCAGGATTCCTTACAGGCTGAATTTGAGGTGAGGAGTCTGTGGCAATGTTAGCATTTATTTCAAGAGGACTAGAATATAAAAGCAAGGATGTAATGTTGAGTCTTTTTAGAGCACTGGTGAAGCTTCACTTCGAGTATTGCAAGCAGTTTTGGGCCCATTATCTTAGAAAAGATGTGCTGAAATTGGAAAGGGTTCAAAGGAGGTTCACAAAAATGATTCCAGGATTGAACGGCTTGTCATATGAAAAGTGTTTGATGGCTCTGGGCCTGTATTCACTGGAAATCAGAAGAATGAGGGGTGACCTCTGAAACCTATTGATAGTGAATCTGAAACCTTGATAGTGTGGATGTGGAGAGGATGTTTCCTATGGTGGGGAAGTCTAAGACCAGATGACACAGGCTTAGAATAGTGGGGCATCCTTTTAGAATGGAGATGAGGAAAAATTTCTTTCACCAGAGAGTGATGAATCTGTGGAATTCTTTGCACAGGCAGGCATGGAGGCCAAGTCTGTATGTATATTTAAGGCAGAGGTTGATAGATTCTTGATTGGCCAGGGAATGAAGGGATACAGGGAGAAGACAGGAGATTGGAGCTGAGATGAATATTGGATCAGCCATGATGAAATAGCGGAGAAGACTCAATTGGCCATATGGCCTAATTCTGCTGCTATATCTTAGAGTCTTATGGTCTAATTATTGCAATACAGGTATAAGAGGAGTTTCTACCTTACTTTCATTTGTTCATAGGATGTAGAAGGATTGACAATGCCAGCAAATTTGGTCCAACTTTAGAACTGAGAAAACTATTAAGTGGCACAAGCAATCTGTCTGGAGGAAGTTAGCATGCTGAGCAGTGTTTGTAGGAGGAAAAAATGAATTGTTTTCATCTTGGATCACAACCCTACATCAGGACAATTCCTTTATCTCCATAGATCAAAGTTCAGAGGAAATTTATTATCAAAGTACATATATGTTACCTTATACAGCCTTGAGATTTATTTTCTTGAGGGCATGCACAGTAAACACAATAGGATCATTGAGTGACCACGTGCAACAGGATGGACAAACCATCAATGTGCAAAAGACAACAAACTGTGTAAACATATTTTAAAAATAAATAAACGATAAATATCGAGAGCATGAAATGAAGAGTTCTGGAATGTGAGTCCATAGGTTGTGGGAACAGTTCAATGATGGGGATGAGTGAAGTTCAAGAGCCTAATGGTTGAGGAGTGATAACTGTTCCTGAACCGGGTGTTGTGCGTTCAGAAACTCATGCACCTTCTTCCATATGGCTGCTGTGAGAAGAGAACATGGCCTGGATAGTTTTGGTCCTTGATGATGGATGCTTCTTTCCCATGACAGCATTCCATGTAGATGTGCTCAGTGGTGGGGAGGGCTGCATCCACTACTTTCGGTAGGCTTTTCCATTCAAGAGCATTAGTTTCCATACCAGGCTGTGATGCAACCAGTCAATATACTCTCCACCCACATCTATAAAATTTGTCAAATCCGGAGATGCAGCTTGACTTGCTGTTCCTCTAATAGATTGTTTGTTGCACCAGATTCTAGCATTTGCAGACTTTTGTGTCTCAGAGTCTGAATAGTGGTTCTGAATTCAATATAGCTGACACCTGGTTAGGAAGACACATTTCCTTATTTGAAGGACCTTAATGAACCAGATAATACTTTTTATAGCAATCAGTTTACTATTATTGATACTAATGTTTTTATTTAAATTCCAAACTTATTTAGTTAATTGAATTTAAATTCCCCAGCTTTCTTAGTGTGATTAAGACATGTTACTCTGGATCTATTTTCCAGAACTATCTTTACCGCAACATTACTCTATCCCTTTCCATAAAATTCTTAAAGTTGCGCCAACCTATCCATTGATTGTGGACCTCAGGAAGAGAACTTGGGAGAACACTCACCAGTCCTTATCAAGGGATCAGTAAGTGGTGCAAAAGTTGAGCAGCTTTAGGTTCCAAGGTGTCAGCATCTTAGAGGAACTATCCCTTGCCCAATATAAGAACATAAGAAATAGGAGCAGGAGTAGGCCACCTGGCCCATCGAGCCTGCTCTGCCATTCGATAAGATCATGGCTGATCTGGCCATGGACCCATCTCCACCTACCTGCCTTTTCCCCATAACCCTTAATTCCCCTACTATGCAAAAATCTATCCAACCCTGCCTTAAATACAAACGTTTATATATTTACTGAGGTAACCTCCACTGCTTTATTGGGCAGAGAATTCTACAGATTCACCACCATCTGGGAAAAGAAGTTCCTCCTTATCTCCATCCTACATCTACTCCCCTGAATCTTGAGACTATGTCCCCTAGTTCTAGTCTCACCTATCAGTAGAAACAACTTTCCTGCCTCTATCTTATCTATCCCTTTCATAATTTTATATGTTTCTATAAGATCTCCTCTCATTCTTCTGAATTCCAGCGAGTACAGTCCCTGGTGACTCAATCTGTCCTTGTAGTCTAACCCCTTCCTCTCTGAAATCAACCTGGTAAACCTCCTCTGCACTGCCTCCAAAACCAGTATAGCCTTCCTCAAGTATGGAGACCAGAACTGCACACAGTACTCCAGGTGCGGCCTCACCAGTACACTGTACAGTTGCAGCATAACCTCCCTGCTCTTGAATTCAATCCCTCTAGCAATGAAAGTCAACATTCCATTTGCCTTCTTGATAGCCTGCTGCACCTGCAAACCAACCTTTGGGTTTCATGCACAAGCACTCCCAAGTCCCGCTGCACAGCAGCATGCTGCCATTTTTTACCATTTAAATAATAACCTGTTCTTCTATTTTTCCTTCCAAAGTGGATGATCTTTAATTTACCAACATTGTACTCTGCCAGTCAGACCCTTGCCCACTCACTTAACCTATCTACATATATCGCTCTGAAGACTCTCCGTATCTTCTGCACAATTTAGTTTTCCACTCAATTTAGTATCATTAGCAAACTTAGATAAACTACACTCAGTCCCCTCTTTGAGATTGTTAATGTATATTGTGAACAGTTGGGCCAGCACTGATCCCTGTGGCACACTGCTCACCACTGATTGCCAACAGAGTAACCCCCATGTATCCCAAGTCTCTGTTTTCTATTAGTTAACCAATCCTCTATCCACGTTAATACATCACCCCCAACTCTATGCATTTTTTATGCGGCACCTTATGGAATGGCGTTCGATAAGGTGCCGCATAAAAGACTTATCCAAATAAATAATATCCACTGCCCTTGTTATATCCTGCATTCTTCTAGGGTGCATCACAACCTGGTATGGAAGTTGTCCTGTCCAAGACCGGAAGAAGCTGCAGAAGATCGTGAACATAGCCTAGCACATCACACAAACCAATCTTCCATCCTTGGACTCACTTTACACCACACACTGTCGGAGCAGTGCTGCCAGGATAATCACGGACAAGACCCACCCAGCCAACACACTTTTTGTCCCTCTTCCCTCTTGGAGAAGGTTCAGGAGCATGAAGATTCGTACGGCCAGATTTGGGAACAGCTTTTTTCCACCTGTGATAAGACTGCTGAACGGATCCTGACCTGGATCTGAGCCGTACCTTCCAAATATCTGGACCTGACTTGCACTACCTTACTTTCCCTTTTCTATTTTCTAATTATAATTTCTAATTTAAATTTTTATTATATTTATTTCGATTTGTACTTCAGAAAGCGCGAAGCGCAGAAATAAATATCACTGTGATGATTGTACGCTCTAGTATCAATTGTTGGTGACAATAAAGAAAATTCAGTAAGTAAGTAAGTGAGCTTGTCAAACAGGAAACAGCCTTTGCTGAATCCATGCTGCGTCTGCCTGATGGATCCACTTCTTTCCAGCTGCCTTGCCATTTCTTCTTTAATGATAGCTTCGAGCATTTTCCCAACTACAGATGTTAAACTAACTGGCCTGTAGTTACCTGCCTTTTGCCTACATCCTTTTTTGAACAGTGGCGTGACAATTGCTGTCTTCCAATCCGCTGGGATTTGCCCAACATCCAGAGAATTTTGGTAAATTATCACCAAAGCTTCTACTACAATTTCTGGCATTTCCTTCAGTACCCTGAGATGCATTCCATCAGGACCAGGGGACTTATCTATCTTCAGGCCCACAAGTTTGCTCAGGAGTACCTCTTTTGTGATAGCTATTGTATTGAGGTCCTCACTTCCCATCGCATTAATAACATCTCTCTTTGGCATTTTAGATGCGTCCTCCACCACGAAGACCAACACAAAATTCAAAGCCTGTGTCATTTCCTCATTACCCAATATTGATTCCCCCTTCTTGTCTTCCAAGGGACCTACATTGTCTTTAGCCACCCTTTTCCACTTTATATAATTGTAAAAACTTTTACTGTCTGTTTTTATATTTTATGCCAGTTTAATTTCATAATCTATCTTCCCTTTGTTTAATGCTCACTTTGTGGTTCTTTGTTGCCTTTTTAAAGTCTTGTCAATCTACCAGTTTCCCAGTTTTCTTGGCGACTTTGTACGCACAAGCTTTTAGTTTGATGCCTTCTTTTATTTCCTTAGTTATCTAAGTCTGGCTCTCCCCACCCTTACTGTCCTTGCTTTTAACTGGAATATATTTTTATTGAGCACCATGAAAAATCTCTTTCAAAGTCTTCCACTGTTCCTCAACCGTCCCACCATATAGCTTGTGTTCCCAGTCTACATCAGCCAAATCCTCCCTCATCCCATTGTAGTCACCATTCTTTAGGCATAATACACTGGTTTTAGATTAAAATATTGCACCCTCCATTTGTATGTAAAGCTCAGTCATACTATGATCACTCTTTCCAAGAGGATCCCTAACTCCAAGATCACTAATTTTATTTGTTTCATTGCAGAGGAGCAGATCTAAGATAGCACGTTCCCTTGTAGATCAAGTAACATGCTATTCAAGAAAGCCATTATGGATGCATTCTGTGAAGTCCTTCTCGAAACTGCCTCAACCAACTTGATTCACTCAAACTATGTGCAAGTTAATGTCCCCCATGTAACAGCTGTTCCATTCTTACATGCCTCAGATATTACTCTGTTTATTGCCTGTGTCACTGTAAAGTTATATTGACAGAATCACGTAAAAGGCATACCAGCGGCTCGAGCTCATTAGGAGTCTCGGGGGATTTATTATGTAATTCTCGTTTCAGCTAGTGGCTTAATATGGGAGGTGATAGCCCCCCCACCGGCTTGGCCAAACTTAAGACATCTCTTTTGGGTGGATGCTGCACGATGTGTCCCCTGTTACAAATCAGTACCCCGAAAAAACAAACAGTACACAATATGTGATTAAACGATTAAGCTTTATAATTCTTTCTTTGACCATGTGGTTAGTAAAGAAACAAAAAAAAAGTAAAAAGGGCCCAATCTTATTAAACAGTCTGTTGCGCAATTTTGGTGATCGTCCACCATCGACCTCCTCCGATTGTCACTGCCCTTTGGACCCTCGCTCCAAGTCCACCCCATCCGTTGGTCTACCAACTCCCTCTATTCGCGTCTTCTCTCCTCATCTCTCCCCAGCAAAAGCCCGCAAAAATCTCTTTTCCAGCTCACAAGAAAGAACAACAGCATTCCAAACCCTGTTATCTCTAGTCATAACCCAAACATTGCTGCTACAGAGAAACCATTACATTATCAGTGAAACCTTACAGCATGTTACAATTATATCAAGAAAGACTCTTGCCAATTTCTACAGATGTATGGTGGAGAGCACTTTGACTGGTTGCATCACTGCCTGGTGTGGAGATTCCAGTGCACAGGATTCAAAGAGGGGCTGAGATGGTGCCTTGGGAAGGTAGCATCCATCATTAAGAATTTTCATAATGTAGGACATGCCCTCTTCTCATTTCTAGCATGAATATCTATACTCAACAAGTCAGAAACAGCTTCTTCCCACTATCATCAAATTTCTGAATGGTCCATAACCTCATAAACACTTCTTCATTTTTCCCTTTTCTTTGCACTATTTATTTTTGTTCTCACTGACATCTTCAACATCTCCCTGAGCAGCGGCACCATTCCAACGTGCTTCAAGGCCG
Organism: Hemitrygon akajei; assembly: GCF_048418815.1. NCBI lineage: Eukaryota > Metazoa > Chordata > Chondrichthyes > Myliobatiformes > Dasyatidae > Hemitrygon > Hemitrygon akajei. The sequence continues at coordinate 153,920,673 of NC_133131.1, forward strand.
CCACCATCGTCCCCGTGCCGAAGAAGTCTTCAGTGTCCTGCGTAAATGACTACTGTCCCGTTGCACTTACATCCATCATCATGAAGTGTTTCGAGAGGCTCGTCATGAGGCATATCAAGACCCTGCTGCCCCCCTCACTGGACTCCCTGCAGTTTGCGTACCGTCCCAACCGCTCAACAGATGACGCCATTGCCACCACCCTCCACCTGGCCCAAACCCACCTGGACAAAAAAGACACATACGTTCAGATGCTGTTCATAGACTTTAGTTCAGCATTCAACACAATCATCCCTCAGAAACTGATTGGAAAGCTGAGCCTACTGGGCCTGAACACCTCCCTCTGCAACTGGATCCTAGACTTCCTGACAGGGAGATCTCCGTCAGTCCGGATCGGGAACAGCATCTCCAACACCATCACACTGAGCATGGGGGCCCCCCAAGGCTGCGTGCTCAGTCCACTGCTGTTCACTCTGCTGACCCACGACTGTGCTGCAACACACAGTTCGAACCATATCATCAAGTTCGCCGATGACACGACCGTGGTGGGTCTCATCAGCAAGAACAATGAGTCAGCATACAGACAGGAGGTGCAGTAGCCAATGGACTGGTGCAGAACCAACAACCTGTCTCTGAATGTGAACAAAACAAAAGAGATGGTTGTTGACTTCAGGAGAGCACGGAGCGACCACTCCCCGCTGAACATCGATGGCTCCTCGGTAGAAATCATAAAGAGCACCAAATTTCTTGGTGTTCACCTGACGGAGAATCTCACCTGGTCCCTCAACACCAGTTCCATAGCACAGAAAGCCCAGCAGCATCTCTACTTTTTGCGAAGGGTGAGGAAAGTTAATCTCCCACCCCCCATCCTCACCACATTCTACAGGGGTTGCATTGAGAGCGTCCTGAGCAACTGCATCACTGCCTGGTTCGGAAATTGTACCATCTCAGATCGCAAGACCCTGCAGCGGATAGTAAGGTCAGCTGAGAAGATCATCGGGGTCTCTCTTTCCGCCATCACGGACATTTACACTACACCCTGCATTTGCAAAGGAAACAGCATTATGAAGGACCCCATGCACTCGTCATACAATCTCTTCTCCCTCCTGCCATCTGGGAAAAGGCTCCGAAGCATTCGGGCTCTTACGACCAGACTATATAACAGTTTCTTCCCCCAAGCTATCAGACTCCTAAATACCTGAAGCCTGGACTGACACCTTGCCCTACTGTCCCGTTTATTATTTATTGTAATGCCGGTACTGTTTTTGTGCACTTTATGTAGTCCAGTGTAGGTCTGTAGTCTAGTATAGCTTTCTCTGTGTTTTTTTTTATTACGTAGTTCAGTCTAGTTTTTGTACTGTGTCATGTAAACCATGGTCCTGAAAAACGTTGTCTCATTTTTACTACGCATTGTACCAGCAGTTATGGTCGAAATGGCAATAAAAGTTGACTTGACTTGACTTGACTTTTTGTAACTTATTGTATTTTTTTGCTAACAACCAATTTTACATTATATAAAGCAGAGATTATAGACGTGATTCTGATTATGATTCTAGTTGTATAGAATACACCTTCTGGTGCTACTTGGACACATCTTCAGTGATGAACTCGGGGTCATAGGATGTTTTGGGTCTTTAATCACCAGACACCCTCGCCCGGGCGACCCAGCCGGGGGTGATCAGCCCCCGACTTGTGTCCAAGTGGCACACTAATCCACATATCCCCCTTCCGGACCCACAGCCACCACGAGGCCTTTTCAGCAGCATCCAGAATGTTCTTGGTGGCTCTTCTGCACTGCAGTCCTTTAACTCCATTTCTGATTGCATTAGCCACACAGATTACAGTACAAGAATCAGATCAGATGTGGCAAATGCAGGTGAATGGTTGTTTCTCTGTTTCATATTGTGTCTCAGGGCCCAGAAGGGATCTGAGGATGGACCATGGCACTTCCACCACCACACCTCTCACATACCACCCACCTAAATAAGCACATAAATTGCAGCAAATGAGGGTGTGACTTTGATTTACAGGTTCACAGATCAAGACGTCATGCGTCCCTCTTCTAGGTTGGAGAACTTTAGCAAATTTTGAGTTAATTCCATGGTTGGAAGAAATGTTATATAACCCAAGTCAGTATTCTCTCTCCTGTATGTTTTTTCCCCTTTTAAAGGAGGATTTGTCTTCGAAGTGCTCCGAGACGTTAGTGAGGCAGCGGTATAACCTTTGGCAGATAGCATCAATTTGAGTCTCCTCGCTATATACCTGAAGGGAATTTTGAGCCAATTAGTTAGCACTGTTCGCAATATTTATCGAGTTACAGAACATCAGTCACTTCAGGAGATAATGCTAGACTTACCCAGGCAGCACTGCAATGTAAGAGTCCTAGTGAAAGTCTTTTATTTAAGAAAGTAGACATCTCCAATGGATTTATAGACTAAATTAGCTTCCTGGTGCATAGAGCCACTGAGAGGTACAGCTAGGAAACAGGCTATTTTGCCCTCTGAGTCTGTATCAATACCCATTTTTAAACTGATCAAAAACCATTTTATTCTCGCCGTATTCCCAGCAAAGCCCCATCCCAGATTATACTACACGGGTAAAGTGGCTAATTGACCTACCCGCTCTCATGCTTTGCCATGTAGGAGGAAACTGGAGCTCCTGGGGAATCCCACTTGATCACAGGGAGAACATACAAACTCCACACAGACCATGATGGACAAGAGAAAATCTGCAGATGCTGGAGGTGACACACACAAAATGCCGGAGGAACTCAGCAGGCCAGGCACCATCTATGGAAAAGAGTCAACACTTGATGTTTCGGGCGAGACAGTCCTGATGACTGTTTACTCTTTTCCACAGAAGCTGCTACCTAGCCTGTTGAATTCCTCCAGTATCTTGTGCAGACCACAGTGGATGTCAGTATTGAATCTGAGTGCCTGGAGCCTTGAGGCAGAAACTCTACTATCTGCACCTCCGTTGTCGCCTAGTGATGATGTGTGATGAGGTTGTCAAATGCATATTAATAAGATCTTAACCCTGCAAGAGTGACACTTGCCCCTGCATCTTCTTCCTCACCACCATTCACCATTCAGGGCCTCAAACAGTCCTTCCAAGTGAGGTGACAATTCATCTGTGAGGCTGTCATGTTCATCTGTTGTATTAGATGCTCCTGGTGTGGCATCCTCCACATTGGTGAAACCCAACGCAGATTGGGGGGACTGCTTTGACAAGCACCTTCACTCTGCCACCACTAAAGGTGGCTACTCATTCCAATTTAATTTCCCATTCCCATTCTGATATGTCTGCCCGTGGTCTCCTCTGCTGCCAAGATGAGGCCCAAACTCAGGCTGGAGGAGCACCATCTCAAATTCTGCCCGGGTAGCCTCCATGAACATTGATTTCTTGAACTTATAGTTGTATCTCACCCCTTTCCACCTTCTTACTCTGGCTTCTGCCTCCTTCCTTCCCAGTCTTGATGAAGGGTCTCAAAACATCAGTTGTTTATTCCCCTCCATAGATGCTGACTGACTTGCTGAGTCACTCCAGCATTTTGTGTGCATTGCTCAATGTTTCTGCAGAATCTCTTGTGTTTACAAATCAACAAGATTTCTGCCAAAAAATATTTGATATTTGAAGAATTTGAGACAATCTGATAAACCTAGCATGCTTGGGAGGGGAAGGTAGACTTGGGCTTTGAGTTTGGTATTGGTATTGGCTTATTATAGAACATGGTAAAACAATAACAATGCAGAATAAGGTGTAAAAACTACAGAGAAAGTGCAGTGCAGATAAATAATAAATTGAGGTAGCTTGTAAGGTCAAGAGTCTGTCTTATTGTTCAAGAGGTCCATTCAGGAGTCTGGAGTCTGTTAACAACGGGATGGAAGCTTTAAACCTGGTGTTCCGTGCTTTCAGGCTTTTGTATCTTCTGCCTGATAGGAGGTGGCAGAAAAGTGAATGCTCTGGGTGGATGGGGTCTTTGATTATGCTGGTTGCTTTACTAGAGCACTGAGAAATATAGACAGAAGGCAGTGAGAAGTATGGACAAAGTTTCCAAACTTTGATCAAACACATACACTATTGCTGACAGATTAGTGTCAACCGTGCTGCTTCATAGCCTTGAAGTCTATGATGCATGCTCACTGCTGTCAACAGGGCACATGAAAGGGGAATACCCAGGGTTGTTGAAGTAGATATTGTTGTGGTGAACTACATATACCTGTCTGGACACGCCCCCTGATGACTGCTCCTGTGGCTTCTCCCACAGACCCCTGTATAAAGGTGATGGAGGTCTGAGCCCGGCCTCTCTGTCTCCAGGATGTAGTATAGTGGTCACTCACTGCTTGTTCCTTCTTCCAGTCAATAAAAGCCGATATCGCACCTTTTCGTCTCAGAGTGAGTTATTGATGGTGCATCAATTGTACTATAATGATGTAACATTGCACTAATGCGGTCCATCTTTGCTTTGTTCCTGACATCATGTCAAGAATGTCTATGCACCAGGGAGTCCAGGAATAGAGAGGTGGGCCAGACGAATGTGTTGCTGTAAAACTGGTGCAATGGGCAGGGATTCAGGTTCTTGGATCGCCGTGATCTCCCCTGGGCAAGAGGTAGAAGAGGGCCAGGTTGCATTTGAACCACTGGGGAATGTGCTCTTGTCATCAGGGAGGGTTCAAGCTAGATCAGCAGGGTGTGTAAGTCAAGATGGAGAGAAATCAGTGAGAAGGCAGGGGTACATGCAGCACCCAAAGGGTTTAAGCCTAGTAATCAGGGTGGCCATATTTACAGTAAAAGGTCAGATAGGACCTTGGACAGCAGATTGAGAAGATGTCTTTAAGTTGTGTGCCCACTGTCAATCCCAACATCTCTTACCAGACGAGGCAGGGACTTGGGAGCTTCAGCTCTGGGAATACCTGCTTCCATATATACTGCCAGTTATATTAGCCCTGTCTGGTAAGAGATGCAGTATTGTCCCTCTATCTCCTCAAATGCCATCCACCCCACCCATTCCTGCCCAACTAGCAATGCTCAAGGGAAATTCTCAGAGAAGATCAGGATCTTAGTGGGTGCCAACCTAAATTTGCAGAGTTGTGGTGGGAATGTTGCAGAAGACCTCTTGGCCCCAGTAATTGTGCATATGTTAATAATTAAATGTGTGATTTTCTAAGCTCAAGTGGGAAGGAATAAAAACTGGCAGGTGAGACAACCCTAGCTGTGATGGAGTGTCAAGTTCCAAGGAATGGTACTCAACCTAGCAGGAAGCAGCAAATAAAATATAATGGACTCAGTCAAATCTTAAATAGGAACCATTGCCGACCAGAAAATGTTATCTATATAATGAGCTGATCCATCATTCTCTAAAATCACATTGATAGGATGGTGGGTGGATAGATTAAAATATTTTCTGCACGTGCTTTAAAACTGTCAAGAAATATAAAATTTCAGTTTCCTCAGTACTATGTCAGAGCAGAGTTCTGATTGTGTGAAAGCACTGGCTTGATGTAGATAAAGAGACAACCTGCTGGAGAAAATCAGCAGGTCAGGCAGCGTCTGTTGAGGCAGAAGGTTGGTCAATGTTTTCGATCAAGACCCTGAGTTCCTCCCATAGTTTATTTTTTGATTCAGATTCCAGCACCTGCAGTCTTGTGCCTGCTTGTTTTAGTGAGCTTCAGAACACTAATCTATGTAATATAGAGAAATAATAGAAACAGGAATAGGCCATGCAGACTTTAGAGCCTGCTTTGCCATTCATCAGGATTATGGCTGACCTTTGAGCCCAGCTCCATTTTCCTGAAATATCCCATTTATGAGACCCTGCATCCAAAATATCCACCATCCCTTTGACTCCACAGATACCTGACCTGCTGAATTCTTCCAGGAGTTTGTTTCTTTTTGCTCCAGATTCCAGCATCTACAATCTCTCACGTCTTCATTAATGAATCCCTTGCTCCTGTACTCGAATCCTCTTGTTACAAAATTCATCATTCCAACAGCTTGCTCTACAGGCATATTTGCTTTCAAAGATTCATTCTGTGTATGTTCTGAAATCCGTGTTTCAACCTGGAACACAGAATCCAGAATTCTGGACACTCCCGGTAAGACTCGAGGGTTTCTTCATACAGAGGATGAACTGGACTGCTGATTTAGAGAAGGCAAAAGTTGAGGGTCTGTGTTTCATGATAAGCTCTTTGTGTTACTTGGATGCAGCAGTCTTGTTGCTCTCTCCCTCGACCTGAAACATCTAATGATTAAGTACCCACCATTCTACTTACAAAGAGAGTTCTCCTCCATGATCCTCAGTGCAGGCTACATACTGCCAAAGACCAATGTTACTGAGTGCCACCATCAGCAAATGAGGAACAACCTACGCTGATACAGTTCAGATCATTGTCAAGGACTTCAGTCAGACTTGTCTGAAGAAATATCTGACCAATTATCATCAACATATAACCTGCAGCACCAGGAGTCCCAACATACTTGGCCACTACTATACTATGATTAGGAATGTCTACTGTTCCATGCCTAGACTTCATTTTGGGAAATCTGGTTGCTTGGCTGTCCTTCTCCTCCTCCTACCTACATACAGGCAGAGGCAAAAGAACAAGACTCCAGATGTAAAGACAACGAAGAAGTGGTTGTGGTAGGCACAGGAGTGGCTATGGGGCTGCTATGAGTCGGTGGGCTGGGCCATATACAAGGATTCATCAGAGGATCCGGACAAATACACCACTGTTGTCATAGTATTTACAAAAACTGTCACAAATGAGTGTGTACCCACAAAATCATTCAAAGTCTTCCCCAACCAGAAGCTCTGGATGAGATACACAATCTGCTGAGGGATAGATCAGTGGCATTCAGGTCTGGCGACCGAGCAAAGTACTAGAGGTCCAGGTACAATCTCTGGAAAGCCATCTCGTGTGTGAAATGGCGATTCTGGTCCAAACTAGAATCACTGAAGGATTCTTGACAGCTGTGGTAGGGCTTGAATGCTGTCACCTCTTACAAAGTGAAACCACGCAACAAGGATTTGCTCTGAGGTTAGCTCAATGTCTTTTATGCTCACTTTGACCATCAAAGCATGGAGGCACTACTCAAACTCTCATAGCCCCTGATGACCCTGTGATTACAGTCTCTGAGGCTAACGTGAAAGCATCCTTCAGGAACCCACAGACCCACCCAGTTTCTGTGAACCCATGGAAAGCATCTGGCCCAGATAGGATACATAATTAAGACCTGTGCTGATCAACTGGCTGGAGTGTACACCAATATCTTTAACCTATCTGATTTACTGAGGGATGAAGATCCATCATCCTCACCTGGTCTAGTCTAAATGTGACCTCACTCTCACTAATATGCCTGAACCTAATTTTTAAAATTTAGAAGTAGAGCACTAGGATAATGATAGCCATTTTAGTCAGAAAATTTGTGGTGATTGGTGAGGGGAGGTGGAATAGGATACAGGCAGCAGGTGCTAATGCTATTTATTTATGTGTTTGTTTGTTTGTTTATAGAACCTGGAGATTGCTTGTTATTATTGTCCACATCTAAATGACCCTGAATTAAGGAGGAAATTAAGAGTCAACTACATTGGTGGTTCTAGTACCACATATGGGCCAGATTGGGTAAAGATTTCTATAAAGGTCTTTAATGATCCAATCCAGTGCTTTCATGCGTAACATAAATGAAGATAGCTTTTCATGTTAATTCCAGATTTTTAACAGCATACTTAAATTTAAATTCTTCAGGTACTATGGTGGGGTTTGAACTCATACCAGTCCTGTCACAGTCCCGATTATTAATTCCCTATCTTTCTCCTAATTTCCTTTGATTGTGCCACGGTTCTGACCGCTAATTTCCCATTTGATTCTTATTCTCTTTGATGACGGCACACCTGGTTTCCATTAGGACCTGCAGCATAAGAACCCCAGCATTACAACCACTAGTTGCCAGATCGTTGGTTTTGCCTGTGTGGTAGTTAAAGTTTCCTGGCTGCTTAGGACCGTGTGTTCTAAGTTTTGCTCCAGTTTCAAGGTTTACCTATGAAACTCCGTCTCTCTGCATCAAGGCTCCATGTCAGGATCCCTCCTGTTTGCTGTTCAATGTTCACGTCCGTGTAAGCATCCTGACCCAATCTCCGTGCCTGTGTCCTGCATTTGGGTTCGCTTCATTCGCTCGTTGCAACAAGTCTAACATCCTGGTTATGGAGGGAATCAGCCAAGACAGCCTGAAAGTGACAGAGGCATAAATTGAGGCCTCAGCTACAAATGGGCTGCGGTGGGCTGCTGGAAGGCACAGGATTTCTAAATGATTAAGGGAATGGGGGTTTGATGTTTCCCTTATGTTGAACAGAAGGTTATATTAGACAGAGACAGTGGATGGCTTGGGTGTTGGAGGGTTGTGGTTATGTCCATAGCAAGGTTCACAGCTTTAATGGGGGATACAGATGACAAGGTCCAATCTTCAGGGCAGTTAGCAAGAGGAAATGCAAGGGTGGAAGTCCTACTCCTGTATTTATGTATCCTTGTGACATTGGTACACAGGTGTATTTATAGTTTCATTATTAGACGCAAAGCCATGGCATAGGTTCAAAATGCATGTCAGAGCATAGAAATCTGGGTTCCAGTGCCCTTCAGAATGAATATTCCACTGTTGGAGTTACCATCTTTCAGATGAGATATTGACCTTAACCTTTTCAGTAGACTCATGTGGATCCATAGGTGCCATTCCTAAGACCAGGAGAATGTCCTGGCCAATGGTTATCCCTCCTCTTCGTCCACATTACAAAGAAGCAGGTCACTTGATCATTTTTACATTGAGGGAGTTTACAGAGTGTAGACTGGCTGATGCATTTTGTGCTATGCAACAGTGACTTCGAAAATACTTTATGGATTGTAAATTGTTTTGGAGAATGTTTTGTGAATTCATTCTCAGGTTGTGCTGACATTTTGGTAAATTGCTTTATATTGTTGCATGTACCAAGGTACATTGAGAAACTTGTCTTGCAGATTACTCATAGATTAATTCATTACAGTAGTGTATAGAGGTTTGACAAGGTAACACAGTAACAGAGTGCAGGATTAAGTGTGACAGTTGCAGAGAGTGCAATGCAGGTAGACATGCTGAACTTCTTTAGCCACCTGGGGAAGTAAAGCTCATTGGTCTGATGATGTCATCCTTGGCTGTGATGCCATACTAGTTGGACCAGATCTGGCTGTTTTTATGTTTACTCCTTGGAACTTGAAGCTCTCAACCTTCTTGACCTCAGCATCATTTATGTGAAGAGAATCATTTGCACCACCCCCCTTCTTGAAGTCAATGACCAATTCTGTTTATTTGACATTGTGCACTATTGTTGTGACACCATCTCTATCTCTTTCCTATACTCTGACTCATTATTATTTGAGATATAGCCCACTATGATGGTATCATCTGAGCCTTAAGATCTTGCAACCTTGCCCATCCTTAATTGTTCCTCAACTGAGGAGACAGTTAAGAAATAACCACATTGATGGACCACAGTTGGACTACCAGCCAGTGTTCTGAGAGAGGGAACCGAACAGATTGTGGAAGCAATAGTGGTAATCATTCTAGAATCAATAGATTCTGGAATGGTTCCAGAAGACTGTAATATTGTAAATGTCACTTCACTCTTTAAGAAGGGAGAGAGGCAAAAGAGAGGAAATTATAGGCTTCAATGGTTGGCAAGATGTTAGAGTCATTTATTAAAGATAAGGTTTCGGAATACTTGGAAGCACACGATAACATAGTCCAAAGTCAGCATGGTTTTCTTAATGGGATATCTTGCCTGACAAATCTGTTAGAATTCTTTGAAGAAATATCAGGCAGAATAGACAAGAAAGAGTAGGTGGGGATGTTGCTTACTTGGTTTATCAGAAAGCCTTGAGCAAGGTACCACAAATGAGGTTGCACAATAAGATAAGAGCCCTTGGTATTATAGGAAAGATACCGGCATGAATGAAAGATTGAAGAAGGTAAAGAGGGGAATAAAGAAGTCCTTTTCTGGTTGGTAGATGGTGACTAGTAGTGTTCTGCAGTGGTCATTTGTTACGAGGGTGTTGGAAGCGAACCCAAGTGCAGGACACCGACACATTGGTAGCATTAACAGAAATGTGTTTATTAATAGTTGCAAGGAAAGCCGAGGAACGAAGATTAGGCCAAGGGGAGCCAAGGAGTGAGTGAAGCTGGACCGGGGAACGAACCCGGGTCACTACAGCAAGACTCTGGCGTTTAGTGGCAGGACTTAGGCAGAGCAGGGATGTGGACCAGGGGATGACTGTGGCCGGGAAAGAACAGAGGGCAGAATGCCCTACTCCTATTAACACAGGCAACTGGCGCGGGAACGGAACTTAGAATATGGAACACTCAGTAGTCGAGAGACAGAGTAAGCACAGGCAAACAGCGCGGGTCGACAGAGGAGCAGTGGGCAGATCAAACTCTTCTTGATCCCGGGCATTGGTGGAGCTGGACTTCTAACTGGAGACAGGCGGCAGGCGACAATCCTCTTGCCATGGAGCATTAACTGGAAAGGTAAATGGCTGGTGGACCTTATCTCGACACAGAATAGCGCAGACAGACAGCAGGCAATTCTTATCTTGACACGAAATAGCACCTGAAGAGGCAAATGGCTGGCAATACTTATCTCGACACAGAATAGCATAGACACAGAACAGGCAATTCGGATCTTGACTCAGATTAGCACATGAAGCGGCAAACGGCCGGCAAAGGTCATCTGGACACGAGATGACGGAACCAAACAACGACAGACAATTCGTATCTTGACTCGGACTAGCGGCAAAAGGCCGGCAATCACTTTAGCTGGACACGAAGAGACAGAATTCCCGAAGCAACCCCATGCACTGAAGCAACTTAGAATCCTCCGTTCCCGGCGGCCTGGAACGTGCATTGCTGCACTTGCTCAGGTGATGGTCCAGCCTTGAGCAGATGTAAGCCGAAGTTTTTATCCTGCCGGTTTGGATGAGAATCAAGTGCCTTAATCAAGGAGCCGGTAGAACATGGGGAAAGGGGAATTAACAGAAAATGAGGAGTCAACGGACTGGACCGAGACATCATTGTTGGGTCTGCGACTTTTCAGGTTCTATGTTGATTATATGGATGATGGAATTGATGGCTTTGTGTGCAAGTTTGTGGATTGTATGAAGAGAGGTGCATGAGCAGGGTGTATACAGTAGGACCTAGAAAGACTGGGATAAAAGGCAGAGAAGTGGCAGATGGAATATTGTGTCAGTAAGTCCATGCTCATGCACTTTGGTAGAAGTAGCAAAAGCATGGACTGGTTTATAAATGGGGAGTAAATTCAGAGATTGTAAGTGCAGAGGTACTTGAGAATCCTTGTGCAGGATTCCCTCAAGATTAACTTGCAGGTTGAGTTGGTGGTAAGGAAGGGAAATGCAATGTTATCATTCATTTCGAGAGGACAAGAATATAAAAGCAAGGGTACAAAGCTGAGACTCTATAAGGCATTGGTCATACCACATTTGAGTATTGTGACAGTTTTAGGCCCCATATATAAGAAAGAACATATTGGCATTAAAAAGGGTCTAGAGGTTGTTTAGGAAAATGATCCCAGGAATGAAGGGGTTAAGATATGAGGAGATTATGGGGTAAGAGTTGATACTGGATGACTGGAAAATTATGCTGGTGAGGTAGTAAAGGGGGACAAAGAAATGGCAGATGAACTTAATGGGTACTTTGCATCAGTCTTCACTGTGGAAGACACTAGCAGTGTGCCAGAGGTCCGTGAGTGTCAGGGAGCAAGAGTGAGTGCCAATGCTTTTACAAAGAAAAAAGTGCTGGGCAAACTCAAACCTGGACCAGATGGACTGCATCCCAGAGTCTTGAGAGAGGTTGCTGAAGAGATAACAGATGCATTGGTCTTGGTCTTTCAAGAATCACTTAATTCTTGCATGGTCCCAGAGGACTAGAAGATTGCAACTGTCCACTCTTTAAGAATGGAGGAAGGCAAAAGAAGGGAGATTATAGGCCAGTGTAGTCTAACCTCAGTGGTTGGGAAAGTGTTGGAGTCTATTAGTAAGGATGAGGTTTTGGGTACTTGGAGAATAGTGATAAAATAAGTCAAAGATTTGGTAAAAGGAAATCTTACCTGACAAAACTGTTAGAGTCCTTTGAGGAAGTAACAAGCAGGTTGGACAAAGGAGAGACAGTGAATGTCATTTACTTGGATTTTCAGAAGGCATCTGATAAGGTGCCATATATGAGGCTGCTTAACAAGAAAGAATTCTATGGTGGTACAGGAAAGATACTGGCATGGATAGAGGAATGGCTGACAGGCAGCAGGCAGTGAGTGGGAATAAGGGGAGCCTTTTCTGGTTGGCTGCCAGTGACTAGTGGTGTTCCTCAGGGGTCAGTATTGGGACTGCAACTTTTCATATTGTTTGTCATTGATTTAGAGAATGGAACTGATAGTTTTGTGGCAAAGTTTGCAGATAATATGAAGGTAGGTGGAGGGTTAGGTAGTGCTGAGGAAGCAATACAGTTGCAGCAGGATTTAGACAAATTGGAGGAATGAGCATAAAAGTAGCAAATGGAATACAGTGTTGAGAAATGTACGATAATGCATTTTGGTAAAAGGAACAATAGTGCAGACTGTTATCTAAATGGGGACAAGGTTCAAACATCAGAGGTGCAGAGGGACTTAGGAATCCTCATGCAATTAAAGAGGTGGAAGTACTGGCGCTTTTAAGAAATTTAAAAGTGGATAAATCTCCGGGTCCTGACAGGATATTCCCCAGGACCTTGAGGGAAGTTTGTGTAGAGATAGCAGGAGCTCTGACAGAGATCTTTCAGATGTCATTAGAAACGGGGATTGTGCCGGAGGATTGGCGTATTGCTCATGTGGTTCCATTGTTTAAAAAGGGTTCTAGAAGTAAGCCTAGCAATTATAGACCTGTCAGTTTAACATCAGTGGTGGGTAAATTAATGGAAAGTATTCTTAGAGATAGTATTTATAATTATCTGGATAGACAAGATCTGATTAGGAGTAGCCAGCATGGATTTGTGCGTGGAAGGTCATGTTTGACAAACCTTATTGAATTTTTTGAAGAAGTTACGAGGAATGTTGACGAGGGTAAGGCAGTGGATGTAGTCTATATGGACTTCAGCAAGGCCTTTGACAAAGTTCCACATGGAAGGTTAGTTAAGAAGGTTCAGTCGTTAGGTATTAATGCTGGAGTAATAAAATGGATTCAACAGTGGCTAGATGGGAGATGCCAGAGAGTAGTGGTGGATAATTGTTTATCGGGATGGAGGCCGGTGACTAGCGGGGTGCCTCAGGGATCTGTTTTTGGCCAATGTTGTTTGTAATATACATAAATGATCTGGATGATGGAGTGGTAAATTGGATTAGTAAGTATGCCGATGATACTAAGGTAGGAGGTGTTGTGGATAATGAGGTGGGTTTTCAAAGCTTGCAGGGAGATTTATGCCGGTTAGAAGAATGGGCTGAACGTTGGCAGATGGAGTTTAATGCTGAGAAGTGTGAGGTTCTACATTTTGGCAGGAATAATCCAAATAGAACATACAGGGTAAATGGTAGGGCATTGAGGAATGCAGTGGAACAGAGAGATCTAGGAATAACAGTGCATAGTTCCCTGAAGGTGGAGTCTCATGTAGATAGGGTGGTGAAGAAGGCTTTTGGAACGCTGGCCTTTATAAATCAGAGCATTGAGTACAGAAGTTGGGATGTAATGTTAAAATTGTACAAGGCATTGGTAAGGCCAAATTTGGAATATTGTGTACAGTTCTGGTCACCGAATTATAGGAAAGATATCAATAAATTAGAGAGAGTGCAGAGACGATTTACTAGGATGTTACCTGGGTTTCAGCACTTAAGTTACAGAGAAAGGTTGAACAAGTTAGGTCTCTATTCATTGGAGCGTAGAAGGTTGAGGGGGGATTTGATCGAGGTATTTAAAATGTTGAGAGGGATAGATAGAGTTGACGTGAATAGGCTGTTTCCATTGAGAGTAGGGGAGATTCAAACGAGAGGACATGATTTGAGAGTTAGGGGGCGAAAGTTTAAGGGAAACACGAGGGGGTATTTCTTTACTCAGAGAGTGATAGCTGTGTGGAATGAGCTTCCTGTAGAAGTAGTAGAGGCCAGTTCAGTTGTGTCATTTAAGGTAAAATTGGATAGGTATATGGACAGGAAAGGAGTGGAGGGTTATGGGCTGAGTGCGGGTAGGTGGGACTAGGTGAGATTAAGAGTTCAGCACGGACTAGGAGGGCTGAGATGGCCTGTTTCCATGCTGTGATTGTTATATGGTTATATAAGACTCCCAGAAGGCTAATTTACAGGTTGTGTCAGTGGTAAAGAAGGCAAATGCAATGTTGGCATTTATTTCAAGGGGAACTGAATATAAAAGCAAAGAGATAATGCTGAGGCTTTATAAGACACTAGTCAGGCTGCAGTTGGAGTATTGTCAACAGTTTTGGGCCCCATATCTCAGAAAGGATGTGTTGTCATTGGAGAGAGTCCAGAGGAGGTTCATGAGGATGATTCCAGGAATGAAAGGGTTAACATAATTCTGCTGTTACGTTTATGGTCTTGTGGTCTTATTTGTTGGCTCTGTGCCTATACTCTGGAGTTTAGAAGATTGTGCAGGGATTTCATTGAAATCTACTGAATATTGAAAGGCTTACAGACAGTGGACTTGGATGAGGAAGTGGAGGGATGGGTTAGTAAATTTGCTGATGACACAAAGGTTGGAGGTGTTGTGGATAGTCTGGAGGGCTGTCAGAGGTTATAGTGGGACATTGATAGGATGCAAAACTGGGCTGAGAAGTGGCAGATGGAGTTCAACCCAGATAAGTGTGAGGTGGCTCATTTTGGTAGGTCAAATATGATGGAAGAATATAGTATTAATGGAAAGACTCTTGGCAGTATGGAGGATCAGAGGGATCTTGGGATCCGAGCCCATAGGACACTCAAAGCTGCTGCACAGGTTGACTCTGTGGTTAAGAAGGCATACGGTGCATTGACCTTCATTAATTGTGAGATTGAGTTTAGGAGCCGAGAGGTAATGTTGCAGCTATATAGGACCCTGGTCAGACCCTACTTGGAGTACTGTGCTCAATTCTGGTTGCTTCACTACAGGAAACCATAGAAAGGGTGCAGAAAAGAGATTTACAAAGATATTGCCTGGATTAGGGAGCATACCTTATGAGAATAGGTTGCGTGAACTCGGCCTTTTCTCCTTGGAGCGATGGAGGATGAGAGGTGACCTGATAGAGGTGTATAAGATGATGAGAGGCATTGACCATGTGGCTAGTCAGAGGCTTTTTTCCAGGGCTGAAATGGCTGCCACAAGAAGGCACAGGTTTAAGGTGCTGGGAAGTAGGTACAGAGGAGATGTCAGGGATAAGTTTTTTATGCAGAGCGCTGAATGCGTGGAATGCGCTGCCGGCAATGGTTGTGGAGGCGGATACAATAGGGGCTTTTAAAAGACCTTTGGATAGGTAGATGGAGTTTAGAAAAATAGAGGGCTATGGGTAACCCTTGTAATTTCTAAGGTAGGGACATGTTCGGCACAACTTCGTGGGCTGAAGCGCCAGTATCGTGCTGTAGGTTTTCTATGTTTCTAATAGTGGGAGAGTCTAGGATGAACGGGGATTTTATTGAAACCTACTGAATACTGGAGAGGACATTTCTAATAGTGGTATAGTTTAGGACCAGAGGGTAGACCCTCAGAACAGAAGGACATCCCTTTAGTCAAAGGGTGGGGGCAGACTCGATGGGCTAAATGGCTTAATTCTAATCCTATGCTTATCATCTTATGGTCTTAAGTGGTTAAAACAGCAGAGGGGATGCTGGCCTTAAGAAATACAAAGATCGAGTACAAGAGCAAAGGAGTCATAACAGACATTCACAAACATTGGTTCTGGCCAGAACTGCTTGCTTCTGGACACCAGGGAACCTAAACTGCACTTAGATAGATCTCGGGTCAGACTCTACAGGCCAGATTGTTTCCTTTCATGCTGCAACCATTCTGCCATTCAGTGTTTTGTCCAAAATAACTAAAGAATTAATTTTTAAATCATAGATTCAACCTTTATTCGTGCACACAAATTTGACATACAGTTCTGTATTTATTATTAAACATAAAGTTTACAAAAATCTCCAGGGCAAAAGTTTGGTGGAACATTAAAGTGCACCTGTCATGCAAGCTGAAGGAATGGGAGTGGAAAATTGATGTACGGTAAGACTATTGTGATTGCAGTGACAGCTTCTCAGACAAACTATCTATTATAAATGTGGACTCCGGGGTGTGAAATTTGTTGACGGCACAGGGAATCAGATGGAATGTAAAACAGCCTATTAATCTACGATCTATCTTGGTACTCAAAACTGATTTGACCCTCGGGTATTCTTATTGGAAAAGCTCTGCATACAAATGTGCAGAACAGGTAAGATGTAAATAGTGGAGTGTAAGTATATCTTAGATTTTTGACGTGAGGTTGTAACTGGTAAAAATTTGGTTACGATAGATACCACCATCTAGTGCATAAATCAGCCAAAAGTGAACACACTTCAGTGATATGTCATTAGCTGTTACAGCGCTTTGAGGCATTCTCAGGCTATGAAAATCTTTCTCTTGCTTTCATACAGAAACCACTGAACACCAACTGCATGCTTTGTCTTGAAAACAATCAAATCCAGGCGAGTTGCTCCATAATACATGAATAGAGATTAGGTTCTCATATCGAACCAGTTAGTCAGATTTCCCCTGAGTAAAACACACATATTTTTCTTTCCTATCCAAAGGGATCATCATCGCAGGCAGTGTGTGCACAGTCCCTCAGCTGCTAAGGTTCTGCAGCCCATGCAGATTCATTGGGTCAAAATGGATACAGGACACAGGGCAATGGAATGCATATTGATTTGGATTTACTGCTGTACTGTATTCATATAATGGCTTCCCTGATCAGCATCTTGAAACTTGGACCCAAATCGTGAGCCCACATCCCACCATTAATTAAATAATTCTGGAATATAAAATCTATTGAAAGTAATAGTGACAATTAAACTAACAGTGTCTCAAAACCCAACCTGATTCACTTATGTCCTTTGGGGAAGAATTCTTATCTGGCTGCTTATACATAAACCCAGAGGCATCAGTGTGAAACCATAAGACATAAGAGCTGAATTAGACCATTCAGCCCATTGAGTCTGCTTAATTGTCTGACCATTGTTGATGTATTTTTACTTTAAGTATACCCAATGACTTGGCCTCCACAACAATCTGAAGCAAAGAATTCCATAGATTCACCACCCACAGGCTAAAGAAAGTCCTCCTTTTCTCTGTTCTAAGGGATTGCCCTATCTCTTTCACAACCTGCAGATATAACCCCACATCCCTTCAGTAGGTCCTTGGAGGGCACATGATAAAGTTGGCCAAAATCAACGTGGTTTCCTTAAAGGGAAATCTTGCCTGACAAATCTGTTGGAATTCTTCAAGGAAATAACAGGCAGCATAAACAAAGGAGAATCAGTGGATGTTGTTTACTTCGATTTTCATAAGGTCTTTGACGAGGCTGATTAACAAAGTAAGAGCCCATGGTATTACAGGATAGAAGATGGCTGACTGACAGAAGGTAAAGAGTTGGAATAAAAGGGGCCTGTACTGTCTTGCTTCCAGTGACAAGTACTGTTCCATAAAGATCAGAATGGTGACCACTTCTGTTCACATTTTATGTCAATGATTTGGATGACGGAATTGATGGCTTTGTGGCCAAGTTTGTAGATGATAAAAAGGTAGGTGAAGGGGCAGGTAGTGTTGAGGAAGCAGGGAGTCTGCAGAAGAATTGAGACAGATTAGGATACACGGGCAAAGAAGTAGCAAATGGAATATAGTGTACAGTCGTGTACATTGATAGAAGAAATAAAGGTGTAGGCTATTTTCTCAGTGGTGAGAAAATTCAAACATCAGAGGTGGAAAGGGACTTGGAATAAAGTTAAATTGCAGGTTGAGTTGGTGATGAGGAAGGCAAATGCAATGTTAGCATTCATTTCGAGAGTAATAGAATATAATATCAAATATGTAATGCTCCAGGGAAAATAAGCGTGGGCTATTCTAATCTCTCCCCATCATTAAAGTCCTCTAATCCAATCAACATCCTGGCAAATATCCTCTGCTCCAGGGTTCAATAATTACTGTGCCTCGTGTTGGAGGAGACATTGGCGGAAGACTAAGGAGACGTCCATCTAATTGTGCCACATGCTAAGCTAGCTGCTGCACACAGATCCTCTTCCTACTGCCATCTTTCTCATTGGCATGATACACAGCAATGTCCTGCCCTAGAGGGTCTCAAAAAGGAGAAAGTATTCATGTCATATAGTCATCATCTTCATCATCATTATATGCCATGTTGTATGACATAGATGATCATGGTCTCATGACCATAATTGTTCTTGACAAATTTTTCTACAAAAAGCAGTGTGCTGTTTTTCCACAAGGTAGGTGACCTCAGTTATTATCAATACTCTCCAGAAGTTGCCTGCCTGGTGTCAGTGATCACATAACCAGGACTAGTGATAAATGCACCAGCGGCTCATACGACCGTCCACCACCTGCTTCTGTGGCTTCACATGACCCTGATCGGGGACTAAGCAGGTGCTACACCTTGCTCAAGGGTGAACTGCAGGCTAGTGGAGGGAAGGAGCACCTTAACCCCTCCTTTGGTACAGATATATTTCCACCCCACAACCCATATTGTCATATAACACAGAAATAGGCTCTTTGGCAAATCACATCCAGACGACATCCAGTAACCCACCTATGTTATGTCTATTAAATCAGAGTCACATCCAGTCCATTGGAGCTCATGGTGACAAGACAAGTCACAGTCTTATCATCAGCTACCAGGAGAAAAAACTTAGCACACAGTCACACATTCAGACTTGCAGGTCATTATAAAGAAAGCAAAATTTGATTTCATATCTCTGATAGTATCCTTCAAGAGTAATTTCAGTCAGTCAGGAACTTAGGTGAACAGTTTGCTTCCAGAGAAGATCATAAATAGCGGTAAGTGGATTAAAGTGTAGAATCCAAATGAAGATCTATGATGGCTTCATAAACTGAGAGCACTACACTACAGCATTTCTGGTCCTCAGAAACTGCTGCAATTGAATTACTGGTTCAAATCTACTTATGGTAACTGCTATCATTCAAAAAGGCTGCACACTTTGCTCCAAGGGTTGCTTATCATTACACCTCCCTGTCATTTTAGGCCAGAGGTTTTGTGATGCTTTAGGCACTGTTTAAATTGCAGGATGAAATTAAAACATTCAGAATAGGTTGCAGACAAAACAGACAATTTCCAGAACAGTATTTTTTTTTATTAAAAGCATCAATTTACAAAAGTCATTTGGTATTTTTGCTTTGGCTCATTGTGATTGAGGCTTGGTGCAGCAGCATAAGATCATAAGACATCAGAATCTGCAGTTTGCACAATTATGTTCTTAATTTGCTGCCTTGGGGATAAGTGTGTTTCATGTTTTATGAAGTTAAGTCTAAAGAGTTTCTCAAATTATGCAATGGATGTCATGGACATTTGGTACGTGTCAGAGTTGAGCAGGAGCCAAACTGTCATGGAGTCAAACAGGCCCTTCAGCCCATCATATCAATACCAACCATCAAGTTCCCATTAATACTAATCCTGTTTGCCAACAACTAGTCTGTCGCCTTCTACTCCCTGATAATTCAATTGCTCCTCTAAGTGTTTCTTAAGTGTTGTGAGAGTACCTGCCTCCACTTGCCACTCAGGCAGTGAGTTCAACATTCCCACCACCTCCGTGGTGAGAAAGCTCTTCCTTGGATCCTCTGTAAACCTTTAACCCCTTACCTTAAACCTATGCCCTCTCGATTTTGACAACTGCACTCTGGGGAAAGGTTTCTTATTATCGGCCTTTCTTACAGTATCTTCCCCATCTTCTCGAACTCCTTACGTACTACTCTTGGCAGTCCTGATGATGGATCTTAGTCCAAAACGTTGACTGTTTATTTTCCTCCATAGATGCTGCCTGACCTGCTGAGTTTCTCCAGCCATTTGTGTGTATTGCTCTGGATTTCCAGCAGCTGCAGATTCTTGTGTTTACTCCTGGTAGTTTGTTAAATTCAGCTTGCTGCAGAGTGTGTGGCTTATTTCACGGTCATACTGAGTCAAAGAGTAATGCTTGTTCATGCCAACTTGGATGCCCATTAAGCATGTCTAATTTGCCTACATTGGCTCAGTATTCCTATAAAACTTCTCTATCCTTGTACCTTTCTCAAGTGTCCTTCCAAATGTTGTTATGATATTTTGACTCAACTACTGCCTGGAGCAGCTTATTACATTTACTAACCTCCCTCTGCGAGATAAGGTTACCCATTGGGTCGCCTTTAAATCTTTCCGATTTCACCTTAAATTTTATGCTCTCCCATGTTGGATTCTCTTCCCCTGGGAAAAAGACTGTGTGCATTCACCCTAATGATGCTCCTGATAATTTTATACACTTGTCCTTCAATACAGCATACTGCAAAACAGTATAGCATATCAAACTCACACTGGGTTAGTGGCTTTCGGTATACAACAGCCCCTGGTGGGGTAGGGGGAGGGTCATGGTGGAAACAGCTGTTCACCTATCAAGATAAGAGTGATATTGACCTCCCTGCAGCTCTCCCTGGCAATGGGTGACATTTGATACATGAAACTTGATTTATCTTTAATGTCATCGATTGTGACAATTCACAAATTTCTAGTGCAATTAATACGTAATGCCCTAACGCCGCTAGTGTTTCGGGCAGCAATGAAGGTCATCCATCTCCGGTGGTGTTCAGGACGTCCTGCATCGTGTCAGTAGCTCAGTTCTCATTACTGTCAGTCAGGCATGTTCCGGGTGGAGATTCAGCAATACACTCAGATGTAGAAGGATTCTTCATTGCTGTTTCTGTTACAATTGGTTTTTGACCAGTCAGGGTTGTTTGCCCTGAGCTGAACCCCTGAATCTGGAGGGCCGATGGACCACTCTTAGTCTAGCCTCTACCCTTTGAACTGTTGGGCATGGGTGACCCTACCAAGAGTCAAAGTAGAAAGCCCTGACTCCAGCTAACAGCCCTCTGGGTAAAATGAGGCATGCAGGCTTCTAAACCTTATGACAAGGTTGTTGTCCTTTGGGAGGAGTACAATTAATACTGGAATGTAACAGTCATCTCAGATGGTCCAAACCAACAGATCCTTTGATCTCAGCTGGAGAGCAGAGCAGAAAGATCCCATGAATTGATGCTGGTTGGAAGTCCAGTGGTTAAAGAGATCCCGAATGTAAGGGAGAGAAGAAGAACAGACCTCAAATGTTTATTCTCAGTTACAGGAGATGAGAAGTGGAGGCTTGCAGAAATAAAAACAGAAAATGCTGGGAATACTCAGTGGGTCAGGCAGCATCTGTGAAAAGAGAAACAGTTAATGTTTCAGATCCAGGTCTATTATATTAGAAGTGTTTACGTAGTCTCTAGTGAGCTATTTGTTTATGTGTGAGGTACAGGAGTGGCATTATTACAAACTTAATTCTTGTGACTTGATTCAGGCCCGTGGAGTCAGGCTGAAAACACGAGGAAAATACATTTGATACACATGTTTCGGAGATCTGGACCTCATATTTGAGGTTGGCTTGCTTCATCTCCCATACTGTGGTAACCATCTAGTCCAATGTTAGATGAGGTGGTTGAAGAACAAGGATGCAGTGATCAAAATTACTGAAGAAATCTGTAGCCGGCAGGACAGAGACAAAATAAATTGGGCTAAAGAAGTCAAGAAATGGGAAATGGTAGGGGATGTTGGAATCTTGGGAACCAAGAGGTTGAGCCAAGAGATTCATAGGGATAGATTGCTCAATGCCAGTGCAAGCTGAACGAAGGCATTGATGGAATCAGAATGCTGTAAATCTCATTGAGGGAGAATGCGGAGGAACCATGATGAGGTAGTGAATAAAGGTTTTGATAAATTGATAAACAGAACTCTTTGCAAAAAAGGAGAAACAACAACTCCTCTATTATTAATGCCGAGCACTTCCATTTTTCTTTTGATTCAGACTCTTAAGTTGAAGGATACAATTTATAGCTATGGTCAGGGTATGCACCGTGCACATAGTTCTCTGATGAAGAAACAATTATATTTGATCTGATCTTCCCCTTTAATGGCACATCATTCTAAGGCAATCCAAAGCATTAAGGTAAGAGGACTTGGAGATTCATAAGACCACACAATTTGCGTGCTTGATACAGTAAGCTGGGACGCACTTCATGAGAAGCTGGAGAGAAGAGGCTTTGGCAAATGATGCTGGTTCGGCAAGTATTTAGTGAGGCCAATGATGGTTGATATTGAACACAAACTGGCATGAACTTGCTAGACAGATGGCTTCAGTCTGTGCTGTAAAATTATAATGTACTACTATGTATAATGTATCATGGCTGCTTGGACAGTTTCAGGAACAGTTATTACCCCTCAACCATCAGGCTCCTGAACCAGTGGGGTTAACTTCAGTCAACTTCACTTACCCCAGCACTGAACTGTTCGCACAGCCAATGGACTGATTTATTATTATTATTATTATTGTTATTTTCTTTTCTCATTCCTTTTTTGCATTTGCACAGTTTCTGGTCTTTTGCACATTGGTTGTTTGTCCGTCCTGTTGGGTTTGGTCTTTCACTGATTCTAATATGTTTCTTGTATTTACTGTGAATGCCTGCAAGAAAATGAATCTCAGGGTTGTACATGGTGACATATACTGTATGTACTTTGATGATAAATTTACTTTGAACCTTGAAGTGAAAGAATGCAAATTCCTTTCAACAATTTCTTTGCATTGACAGTTTAGAATCTTGGTCATGCCACCACTTTGGGCTAAAGGGAACTCTGTAGGATGGTAACACATATGCAGTTGGATAATAAATTTACTCTGAACTTTTTTTGTTGCAATTTTCTGATTGTGGATAAGTCGAAACCAGCTTCAAAGGAGCCCCTTTCTATACTCTGGAGTGGAGCTAGAAATGGCTCAAAACTCATATAAAGCCACCCCCCTTAGATGGAACACTGACACGAATTCAAATGGTTTAAGGAGAACCAGTAAGAGGAAGAAGCCCTCATGGCTTAGAGAAAGAACTGCTTAAATACTGCAAAACATGCTCAATAGATGTTTTTGATGCATGAAATGTTTACTATTTCAAAACAGGGACATTCATAATTTAAGGAGGCGTTGGGGAGATATGCCTGCTTTACAGTAGATAAACATTAGAATCCTGTCTAAATATTTTACGCAAACTCCTGCTTTTTCGGCAGGCAGCAGCAATGGAAGTAGTTCAACCCTGTGAAATAGATTTGTCCCCGGCAGGCTACCGAGGAAATGAAGGAAGCTGAGGGATGTGGAGAGTGGAGTGAAGGAGTGGGAGGGCAGGAAATTGCCAGAAAGGTAAATTCAGGGGGACTGTGGAGGAGTGGGGAAACAGAGAAGGGAAAATCTTGTGAGCAGCCAGATCAAGTTGAGATGGAAGCAGCCAGATCTGGCCAGGGGCATGGTTCTTCAAATGGTCCAGGGAAAATGACTGGCTGCCAGTGGGTCTGGGAAATGAACTGGGGGTTCACGATTGACTACCTGAGACAAGTGTGCCAAAGAAGGTGTTAGGGACCATGATTGGACCCTGTGTCATAAGTGAAAGACATTTTCTGTATCTTACCACATAGAGCATTGCACCACAGTACAGGTCCCTTCAACGTTTGATGTTATGCCAAGCTTAAAACCCACTCTATGATCTTCCCTCCTACATAGCCCTTCATTTCTCTACCATGTAAGAGATAGTGCTTATCTAAGAGTTTCTTAAATGTTCCTAATGTATCTGCCTCCACTACCGATTCTGCCAGAACGTTCCCAGACACCCCACCCTGCAAAATCTCATTTCAGGGAGGTAACACCCCCACCCCAGGTCGACCTCCAAGGGTGTATGTAATACTTTGTTTAGTGATTTTGTCTAATCTGTAAACCAAGTTGGGTATATGCAAAAAATATTGACATTAAAATATGTACTTATATTATTTTGGAGTCTTTTTTTATTCTATTACAAATGTAGGCAGGTCTACAGGGAGTTTGGCCTCGTCACGTGGGACATCAATAGAGTAGTTCCTTAGCTACTTAGTACTTAAACTTAGCCAGCTAGTTTAAATAACATTAGCTATGCTAATAAATGAATGACACCTGTTAAACTCACCACAACATGTCTTTTACAGTCATTTAACCCACCATGGGCAATAGAAAAGTCACTGTTGCAAAACAGTGCAGCAAGCAACACTGTCATTATTTTTGACCCTTATTAGGCAGGGGTACACTTTAGTGTAGTCTGGGGTGAAGTATGTTTTATATTTTCTTTTTTTGGAACACTCTGCCATGGCGCTGCAGGACACTAAACTGAACTGATGGACAATGAAAGAGAGAGAGAGAGGTCGACTGTAAAGCCCACCCACAGAGAACACTGATAGGTCTACTCAGCACAAAGAGAGACCAATCAGGATGCCCCCTCTTCCTCTCTCTCTCTCAAAAAAATCAATTTCTGGGATATTGTATATAATTTGCGAGCATCAGGGAGCTCCTATTAATATGCGGGAGACTCCCGGAACTTCCGGGAGAGGTGGGATGTCTGCGTTCCACATACCCAACGCTCTCTGTGATTATAACAAAAACTTACCTCTGACATTCCCCTCCATACCTTCCTGAAATTTCTTAAAATTATGACCCTGCATTTGTTCCAGTAAATTTTTTAAAAATGTACTTAGTGATTTGTTAGAAATAACTTCTTATTTCATGATGTTCAGCATGAGGTGCTCCTCATTGAAGTGTACGCTAATAACACAGGAAGATAATTGTAGCCCTTTAATCCGATATCTGCTGTAAAAGGAATAAAATGCCTAGTGCGTGCTGATGCTGTGATTTCGCGGATGGGGAATGACACTGGTACTGAGATAATTCCGACCAAATTTCACTAAGAGAGGTGCTCAAGTATTACAAAATACGTTCTGGTGACATTTAATTATAGCACAAATGAATTTTTTAAATCAAGTTTTTAGTCCCCTTTTATTTGTATGGAACGTCTTATGACTCACTTCGAAACTTAATGGATGTTTTTTGAAGTGGAGTTACTGTCTCAGTGTTCTCTAAGAATCATCACCTATTGTGGTGGAGACGCTTGTGTGCTCTGGAGAGGCTTGTGAGCTTTGGAGAAGCTGATAAGTGACGCCCACCTGGAACGCAGGTCCTGGTAGGGTTACCCGCAATGGTAGGGTCAAGGGGGAGGCTGCAGACAAAGAGCAATTCAACCAAGACCTCAGTGGGTGATCTGGCAGAAGATGATGACACATCACGACAGCAGTATAGGGAGCAAGGCTCCGGCAGTGAAGAGTTCAAAGTTGCCTTGCATTCCACAGCACTGGACCCTGACCACGATTTGCCAAGGAGCACCTGGTGGCTGCCTGTATATCAGCTTCCCCACATTAAACAAAATCACGCAGAGCCATTCTCCATTATGGGAATAACCCCTCAGGAGAACATCAAGTGATCAGACTGCTCTCTCATTTCAGGAAACGTGGTGGTTAACTTGTGCTAAATAAGCTCTGATGAAAAGCCAAATGATTTCAATTCACTAACCTGTTCATATGCTGTTGATGGAGGGATAATTGGTAATTAGTTTATTATTTTCACCTGGACTGAGATACAATAAAAAGCTTTTGTTTTTATACCATCTAGATAGATGGTTCCATACATTGATGTACAGTAGTACAAAAAGGAAAAACAGGATGCTGAGTAAAACGTTACATTTACAGAGACAGTGCAACGCTGGTAGGCAGATAAAGTCTAAGAGCCATGATGTTGTAGATTAAGAGATCCACCCTTCAGCTTTGATGTATGTGCGATCTATTCAAGGGTTTG
This sequence comes from Hemitrygon akajei, assembly GCF_048418815.1. Classification (NCBI taxonomy): domain Eukaryota; kingdom Metazoa; phylum Chordata; class Chondrichthyes; order Myliobatiformes; family Dasyatidae; genus Hemitrygon; species Hemitrygon akajei. Next base: position 153,946,675 of record NC_133131.1, read on the forward strand.
GTAACAGTGGGATAGAAGCTGTCCTTGAGTGTAGTACAATGTGCTCTCTTCCCAACAGGAGGTGGGGAGAGGGGTGAGGTGGTGGGAAACAAGAGAATGACTAGGATAGGAAGAAGGCTCTGAAGACAGAGAGAAATGCAAATGAAGCCAAATGAGGGCAGGCTTGGATTGGGTTGTGTTCATAGCTCTTACGTGTTGGGTGTTAAGCTGGGGAAATGGCCCTGCTTTTCTTTGAAGGAGTGTCATGATATCACTTGAGGGAGTAGGCAGAACCTTGGCCTGATGCCTCAGCTATCTGGATCCTCTAACAGTGAACCGACCATTTCTGGTGCCGAGTCTTGAACCCACCACTTTCTCTCTCTCTGAGATGCAAGCATTGCCATTGAGCTATGGCTGACATCCAAGAATCACTGAATCACAAAGGAAATACAGTAAACATATTCACTGCTACGGAATTATTCAGGAGCAGAAGGGAGAACTCTTACTATATGTTGGCACTGATCCACATCATTAAGATTTTTGAACCTCTGTGCCAGAGTACGTAATACTCATCCAGTTGCTTACAGTATAGATTGTACCGTTCTCATTCATTTTTCATTTCTACACATTGGACTTTTCTTTTAATTGCAATTCCCCTTTAGTGCCAAATAGCTGCACTGAATATTTTATCAAAATATGTTCAAGGTTGAATGGTATTCATATCAATCACCGCTTGAGCCTAATTCAAAGGAAAAGGTGATATCTCTCTGAGTGTCTCTCTGCAAATGATTTTATAACTTTTTTTAAAAACAGAAACAGTCTGCAACAAATTCTTCAGAATTGCTCTGCATCATCATGTAGACCAAGACAGCAGCATTCTTGATGTAATTATCAGAACATTTGAAAAGCTTAATAGTGGTTGAACTATTGAACCACACCATTCAGATGTCAAAAGGGCTAACAGTCCTATCAAAGCAGCACAAAACACTGAGTATGGTTGGTGCTAAAAGAAGATACTCTTCAGAAGATCTTTGCCTTTTGCACCATTAGTAATGAAGGGTATCCATAAGGGACATCCAATAGGTATTAAAAATACCATTTCCCTTTCCTTTTACCAGTTCACTAAATATATTTTTGTTATGCACCATTTCAAATCAAACAGTAGCAAACTACCATCTGAAATCTGCACAGTGCTCATTTAATTAGGTACCTCCTGTAATGAATAAAGTGGCCACTGATTGTATGTTTGAGATCTTCTGCTGCTCTATTTCATCCACTTCAAAGTTTGACATGCGAGGAGTGATTGATAAGTTTGTGGCCTAAGGTAGAAGGAGAAAACCTAGCACATTTATTTTTCAACATAGTCCCCTCCTACATTTACACACTTAGTCCAGCGGTCCTGGAGCATACGGATCTTGGACCTCCAGAAAGTGTCCACAGCAGGGGTGACTGATAAGTTCGTGGCCTAAAGTAGAGGGAGATGAGTTATTAACTTCAAACTTTCTGCATAATCACACAAAGATTTGACCTGTAGGTGCATGGAAGGAAAGCTGTATAACTCATTTCCTTCTACCTTAGCCCCCAAACTTATCAATCCCCCCCTGCTGTGGACTCTTTCTGGAGGTCCAAGATCTGTATGCTCCATGACCAAGTGTGTAAATGTAGGAGGGGATTATGTTGAAAAATAAATGTGCTAGGTTTTCTAAAATTGAATCTACCTCCGGCCACAAACTTATCAATCACCCCTGTTATTGTGTGTTCAGAGATGTTCTTCTGCACATCGCTGTTGTAACATTTGGTTTTTTGAGTTACTGTCACTTTCCTGTCAGCTTGAACCCAGTCTGGCCATTCTCCTCTGACCTCTCTCATTAACAGGTGTTTACCACCACAGAACTGCCACTCACTGGATGTTATTTTTTTGTATATTCACCATTCTCTATAAACTCTAGAGACTCTTGTGCGTGAAAATCCCAGGAGATCCACAGTTTCTGAGATACTCAAAGCACCCCGTCTGGCACCAACAATTGTCCCACAGTCAAAGTCACCTAGATCACATTTCTTTCCCCATTCTGATGTTTGAACTGAACTTCTTGACCATGTCTGCATATTTTTTTATGTATTGAGTTGCTGCCACATGATTGGCTGATTAGATATTTGCACCAACAAGCAGGTGTACAGATGTACCTAATAAACTGGCCACTGAGTTGTTCACGACCATTGAGTCTAAACCTGGAACTTTCTGTAGGCCTGTGGAAGCACCTTCAATAGAAAGACAGCAGTGATGCTGAAGATGATTCACCCCAACTTTCTCAAGGACAGGTAGAGTCACCTTGTAAAACTTGGCTATGCTGCCAAAGCTCAAATTCCTAAAATTCTGTTCAACAAATTTCCTTATCATATATCTCCTTTATCCTTTTACCCATTGGTTTATGTCTAATAATACAGAAGTAAGCCTCTTGCATATGGATATTAGTCTAACTGTTCCATACTTTTCCATTTTAAACATCACATTAAATTTAATTATATTATGAATGCAATTAAGCAATTGTTCACAGATCATTAAGCTATTAATTAAATTTGCCTTATTGTTCATTGCTAATGATAAAATTGCCTGCCTCAATATTGGTTCAGGGGCATAAAACTGCAGAAAACAATGATGAGCAAAATTGAGAAATATTTGACAAATGTATCTCTTTGTATCCTAATTTATCTGTGAGTTAAATTCTCCTGTAAATCAGCTAGCCTTACACATGCTGATTATATATTTGTGCGTTTTGTCACTTAACATCTGAAAACAGAGGACCCATACCCAAATCCCACCATGGAACCGAATTCTACCCATCTCAACTGTCTACTACCTCTTCTCATTTTCTTTCTTTCTTTAGGACGGCCAGAGTGGTGACACGGTTACAGCACAAGCCACCCAGCTTCCATTCCTAGAGTTGCCTGTAAGGAGTTTGTACATTCACCCCACGACTGTGTCTGTTTCCTCCCACGTTCTAAAGATGGGTTACTAGCATAATGGGTGACATAGGGCAACACGGGTTCATTTGGCCAGAAGGGCCTGTTGCCCTGCTGTATTTCAAAACAAAAAGAAATAAATTCATCCTTCGTCACAAAGGCAGCTTCTCTCTGCTCTAACATGTTTGCCACATTTCCTTGCAATTTTGTGTATACTCTTAGCCCAAAAGGTTGAATCTGTGAGAAGCAAAAACCTGGGGAAAAAAAACAGGAAATGCTGGAAACTCTCAGCAGGCCAGGCAATATCTGTGGAATGAGAAAGAGAGTTAATGTCACACGTCAAAGAGCCTTCCTCTTTAAATGGTGGCTGTGGCTTTAGTTTATCTCTGCACAGAGAAGGAAGGCAAGTCACGTCTCTCAGCACATCCCACAGGAAATATTTTTTTCCTCATTACAGGAGTTTAGCTTGGAAGATGCAACATGGACAATAGGACCATACAAGATGGGAGCAGAATTAGGCTATTCTGCTCATCAAGTCTTCTCCACCATTCAATCACGGCTGATTTATTTTCCCTCTGAAATCCGTTCTCCTGCCTTCTCCCTGTAACCTTTGACACCCTTACTAATCAAAAACCTATCAACCTCCATTTTAGAAATACTCAATGTCTTGACCTCCGTGGCCGTCTAAGACAATGATTTCAACAGGTTCACCACCCTCTGGCTAAAGAAATTTCTCCTCATCGATGTTCTCAAGGAACATCCACTCTATGTCCACTCTATTTAGGCCTTTCAATATTCTTTAGGTTTCAATGACAGCCGTCCTCTTCTAAACTCCAGTGAGTACAGGACCAGAGACATCAAATGCTCCTGATACATTAACCTTTCATTCCCAGAATCATTCTTGCAAACCTCTTTTGGACCTCCTTGTAACTTAGAAACATAAGAAAATAGGAGCATAGCTTCAAGACTACCCTGCTATTCAATATGATCATGGCTAATCTGCCTCAGACTTTATCTCCTCATCTGTGCCAATTTCCTAAAGCCCTCTATTCACTGATCTTTCAAAATGTATCTACTTCTTCTTTAAATACCCTCAAAAGCTAAATTTGGAGTATTGTGTGCAGTTCTAGTCACCTCCCTACAGGAAAGGTATCAATAAGTTTGAAAGAGTGCAGAGAAATTTTACCAGAATGTCACCAGGAGTTGAGGACCTCATTTATAGGGAAAGTTTGAATAGACTGGAGCTTTATTCTCTAGAGTATAGGAGAATAAGAGGAGATCTTATAGAGGTATGCAAAATTTATGAGGGGTATAGATGGGGTGAGTGCTTTCAGGCTTTTTCCTTTCAGGTTGAGTGAGACTAGAACTAGAAGTCATAGGTTAAGGGTAGAAGGTGAAATATTTAAGTGGAATCTGAAGAGAACTTCTTCACTGAGAGGGTGGTGTGAGTGTGGAATGAGAGATGTGAGCTCAACTGGACCACTTAAGGGAAGTTCAGACCAATGCATGGATGAAAGAGGTATGGAGGGCTATAGCCCAGGTGCACGTAGATGAGTCTAGGCAGAAAGACAGACTGGCATGGATTAAATGGAATGAAAGGCCTGTTTTGTGCTCAGGACTCAATACCCAGGCACTCTTTCTTTCTTTCTTTCTTTCTTTCTTTTTCTATAGAGATGTTAGGGGGGAGGGGCAAAGGGGAGGGGGGAAGGGTATTTTTTTTCTTCTTTCTGTAATTATCTGAAAACTCAATAAAAAAAGTTTTTTAAAAAAATACTCTATAGAGATCTAGCCTCTACGGCTCTGAGCATTGAAGAGATTTACTACTGATGGCCATTGCTAACTCACAGAGCATTTCCGTCAGTCCCACTCCCACTCATTTTTTTCCCTGTGACCTGTTCTGCCACACTTGAGCATTGAAGGTTGTTGGTTGTACTCACTTGCTGCAATTGTTTAAAGAAATTACCTCAAGAGCAGTGACTTTCTCTTCAACTGTTTTGGCCACTGCTTCCCTCTACTCTCACTCCATGAGCAAATTAACTGACCAGAGGCACATGAATTTCTTTTTTTATTGGAACTGTCAGTGCATATAAATTAAAGTTATAATTCCTATATTTTATTAATAAGTGTGCTTCATAAAAATATCATAATTGCTGTAAAGGTGTTTAACAGACATGAGGTTCTCAATGAATCTGTATAAAGCAAAGAACTGCTTTAAGGACAATTAAAATTTTGGAAAGGGTGTGCTCATGCCTGTCAATAAGGAAACCAAAAGATCTTTTCTTATCTGGAGGAGGAGAATACCCAGAAGGAAGTAATCACCGTCATTTTGAAACACAGAGAGGTAAATTCCCAGTTTGGGAATGGAAAAGTTTTGAGGAGTAGTAAGAAACCATAAACTGGAATTGGATTGATTAGTCTGCAAGGCGTAGCTACAAGTCACACAGTCATGGGAACCATAGCATAAAAGCAGATCAAGATGAGCCCTTCCACCAGAATCCAACTTCAAGTTCAACCAAAGACCATGTGTTTTGATGTTTCAACTCTTTACCCTCGTGCTCGGATTTAGCACCTAGTGCTGAGCATATTTCAATTGTCATTTGCATTCTTATTAGGAGACTGTTTTGACACTTATTCTTGGGAGACAAAGCTAATTTCAATAACTGTATTTGAGATCCAGAGGCTCCCTTGGTAATCTACAGTATCTACAGTCACATGCACCCTAAAGCATACAGGTTAATGAGAGGAGCCATTTCTTTCATTTGTTTTTTTTTTGTGTAAACTAGTTCCAACTTAATAAGGCACATACTGTTTGGTTAGCTGTTCAGAGACCCTGCAACAGGCGTCCGTGCTAATGTTTAATAGGTTACTGATCAATACCAGTCTGGACAACCCATTTTCCTCATCAGCTCATATCTGCTGATTTATAAAGTAGTTTGTTACTTGAGGTTGAAACAAATAAACAGTTTCAGTGAATGATATGGGAAAGCGTTCTAGGCTAGTTTTATCAGTCTCCTTATACCTGTTTGATGCCTGAGTAAGTTTAGTATGGTGTTTTTTTCCAGAAACTGAATCAGGTTTAATATGTTGTGAATGTTGTGAAATTTTGTGAAATTTTTGACAGCAGTACAGTTCAATACATAAAATAACTATATATTTCAATCATATACACAGTGGATTCTGGTTAATTGGGACACATCAAGCCCAATTCATTTTGACCCACTTAAGCAGCTGTCACCTTTTCAAAGTTTCAAGGAAATAGTTAAAAAGGTTTAAAAAGGACAAACTAAATAACAAGTTATGTATTTAAATAAAATGCAGAACAAATTAGACCATTATCAATATTACAACAGTAGTATAAAACTGTTCCTAATATCGAGGGAGGAATTCATCCACATCGCGCTCTTTTGACTGTAATTGAACAAAATCAGTGCAGATACTGAGTGTAGATACTGGACTGCCTTCATGCAATGCTGCCAACAATTGTATCTTCCAAATGTTCATTTCCATTGTAACGTTGAAGGTGATTGACAATACTTTAAATCCTTCATTGTTGCAACTTGTTGAAGTAGCGAAGTCATTTCATTTTAATTTCCAACCATTTCTGGCATCTCCAAGCCTGAATGTTTGAAACTGCAGTGAGCAAAACAATTTGGAATTGTGGTACTGCTTAATTCTCACCAGCTATCAGTGACAAACACCACTGCTTTTGAACAGAAATAACTGATGCTATTTAAAACCTGTTCGCTCTATGCACAGTGAAGTGTCTAATGGCCATACAAGTGCACACGACTGATGCTAATTAAAAACTGTTCAGCAACAGTGTCCTGTCCCAATTAAAAGGCATAATGTCCCAAATAAATGAAGGGAATCTGTCTACTTTCTCAATTAGTTTTTGTTCTTTGAGAGTTACCCAAAATAAATGGCTGCCCCAATTAACTGGAATCCACTATATACATAGATATCATATATACATATATGTGTTTGTGTATGCATACAGTGGATTCCTGTGTGTGTGTGTGCGTGCACACACACAGACACACACACACACACACACCACAGGTGGAGCCTGCACCACCATTCAGTATGATCATGGCTGATCATCCAACTCAGAACCCTGTACTTGCTTTCTCTCCATACCCCCTGATCCCTTTAGCCACAAGGGCCATATCTAACTTCCTCTTAAATATAGCCAATGAACCGGCCTCAACTGTTTCCTGTGGCAGAGAATTCCACAGATTCACCACTCTGTATGAAGAAGTTTTTCCTCATCTCAGTCCTAAAAGGCTTCCCCTTTATCCTTAAACTGTTACCCCTCGTTCTGGACTTTCCCAATATCAGAAACAATCTTCCTGCATCTAGCCTGTCCAATCCCTTTAGAATTTTATACATTTCAATAAGATCCCCCCTCAATCTTCTAAACTCTAGTGAGTATAAGCCTAGTCGATCCAGTCTTTCTTCATATGAAAGTCCTGCCATCCCAGGAATCAATCTGATGAACCTTCTCCGTACTCTCTCTATGGCAAGAATGTCTTTCCTCAGATTAGGGGACCAAAACTGCACACAATATTCTAGGTGCGGTCTCACCAAGGCCTTGGACAACTGCAGTAGAACCTCCCTGCTCCTGTACTCAAATCCTTTTGCTATGAATGCCAACATACCATTTGCCTTTTTCACCGCCTGCTGTACCTGCATGCCCACCTTCAATGACTGGTGTACAATGACACCCAAGTCTCATTGCACCTCCCCTTTTCCTAATCAGCCACCATTCAGATAATAACCTGTTTTCCTGTTCTTGCAACCAAAGTGGATAACCTCACATTTATCCACATTAAATTGCATCTGCCATGAATTTGCCCACTCACCTAACCTATCCAAGTCACCCTGCATCCTCTTAGCATCCTCCTCACAGCTAACACCGCCGCCCAGCTTCGTGTCATCCGCAAACTTGGAGATGCTGCATTTAATTCCCTCGTCTAAATCATTAATATATATTGTAAACAACTGGGGTCCCAGCACTGAGCCTTGCAGTACCCCACTAGTCACTGCCTGCCATTCTGAAAAGGTCCCGTTTACTCCCATTCTTTGCTTCCTGTCTGTCAACCAATTCTCTATCCACATGAATACTATACCCCCAATACCGTGTGCTTTAAGTTTGCACACTAATCTCCTGTGTGGGACCTTGTCAAAAGCCTTTTGAAAATCTAAATATACCACATCCACAGGCTCTTCCCTATCCACTCTACTAGTTACATCTTCAAAAAATTCTATAAGATTCATCAGACATGATTTTCCTTTCACAAATCCATGCTGACTTTGTCCGATGATTTCACCTCTTTCCAAATGTGCTGTTATCACATCTTTGATAACTGACTCTAGCATTTTCCCCACCACCGATGTCAGACTAACTGGTCTATAATTCCCCGGTTTTTCTCTCCCTCCTTTTTTAAAAAGTGGGGTTACATTAGCCACCCTCCAATCCTCAGGAACTAATCCAGAATCTAAGGAGTTTTGAAAAATTATTACTAATGCATCCATTATTTCTTGGGCTACTTCCTTAAGCACTCTGGGATGCAGACCATCTGGCCCTGGGGATTTATCTGCCTTTAATCCCTTCAATTTACCTAACACCACTTCCCTACTAACATGTATTTCCCTCAGTTCCTCCATCTCACTAGACCCTCGGTCCCTTACTATTTCTGGAAGATTATTTATGTCCTCCTTAGTGAAGACAGAACCAAAGTAGTTATTCAATTGGTCTGCCATGTCCTTGTTCCCTATGAGCAATTCACCTGTTTCTGACTGTAAGAGACCTACATTTGTCTTGACCAATCTTTTTCTTTTCACATATCTATAAAAGCTTTTACAGTCAGTTTTTATGTTCCCTGCCAGCTTTCTCCTATAATCTTTTTTCCCTTTCCTAATTAAGCCCTTTGTCCTCCTCTGCTGGACTCTGAATTTCTCCCAGTCCTCAGGTGTGCCGCTTTTTCTGGCTAATTTATATGTTTCTTCTTTGGACTTGATACTATTCCTAATTTCCCTTGTCAGCCACGGGTGCACTACCTTCCCTGGTTTATTCTTTTGCCAAACTGGGATGAACACTTGTTGTAGTTCATCCATGCAATCTTTAAATGCTTGCCATTGCATATCCACCATCAACCCTTTAAGTATCATTTGCCAGTCTATCTTAGTTAATTCATGTTTCATACCTTCAAAGTTACCCTTCTTTAAGTTCAGAACCTTTGTTTCTGAATTAACTATGTCACTCTCCATCTTAATGAAGAATTCCACCATATTATGGTCACTCTTACCCAAGGGGCCTCGCACGCCAAGATTGCTAACTAACCCTTCCTCATTGCTCAATACCCAATCTAGAATGGCCTGCTCTCTAGTTGGTTCCTCGACATGTTGGTTCAGAAAACCATCCCGCATACATTCCAAGAAATCCTCTTCCTCAGCACCCTTACCAATTTGGTTTTCCCAATCTATATGTAGATTGAAGTCACCCATTATAACTACTGTTCCTTTATTGCACGCATTTCTAATTTCCCGTTTAATGCCATCCCCAACCTCACTACTACTGTTAGGTGGTCTGTACACAACTCTCACCAGTGTTTTCTGCCCCTTAGTGTTATACAGCTCTACCTATATCGATTCCACATCCTCCAGGCTAATGTCCTTCCTTTCTATTGCATTAATCTCCTCTCTAACCAGCAATGCTACCCCACCTCCTTTTCTTTCCTGTCTATTCCTCCTGAATATTGAATATACCTGGATGTTGAACTCCCATCCTTGGTCACCCTGGAGCCATGTCTCTCTGATCCCAACTATATCATATTCAATAATAACTATTTGCACATTCAATTCATCCAGCTTGTTACGAATGCTCCTCGCATTGACACACAAAGCCTTCAGGCTTGTTTTTACAACACTCTTAGCCCTTATACAATTATGTTGAAAAGTGGCCCTTTTTGCTTTTTGCCCTGGATTTGCCTGCCTGCTATGTTTACTTTTCACCTTTTTTCAAAGGGATTACTACTGACGGTAGTAATGAGAAGAGTGCATGTCCTGGGTGTTGGGGTCCCTAATGATAGATGCCACCTTTTTGAGGTATCATCTTTATTAATCCTTGTTCCTCATCTGACTTGTTTGTTTGTTGGATTTTTATAGTTTTTCATGGTTGAATGTGCAGTTCATCTGTCCTCCCAGGAGAAAGGAACTTGAAATTTGGGTTAGGTCTATCAGCTGATTAGACACAGACGTCCTAATTTGCACTACCATTTCTTTGTCTGCAGGTTGTAGACAACCATGCTTTCATTACCTGCCTCATGTGGTTCTCTATACTATATTTGACAGCAATCAACAAGCAGTTAAGAGTTATCCACTAATGTGTGTCTGGACTCACATAAGGTTGAACAGCTAAGGATGTCAGACTTTTGTCCTTGTGGGAATTTGGTGAATCAGAGGGTTTTTTTTGAACAACATCTGGTAATTGCATGGTCACCGTTACTGACACCTGATGTTTATTTCAGATTTTTTTCTCATTTGAATTAAAATGCACCATCTGCTGGATTATTTTGTCCATCCAGATGAGCTCATGTTGTAATTAAACCAAAGACAATTGAAACCTTGAGGTAGAGTTTTAATACCCTATGCTTGGAATGTTTGCAGGCTCTTATCCACTGGGATATGTTCAAGCAGGCAAGATTGACTTCATTAGGAGCCATTATCCAGCATTCTAAAGAGATTTGTCTGACATTGTTTAAGGCTTGTACTTAGCATAAGACCGTGAGGCAATTTTTTTGTCAGATCAGCGGCTGCTACCTTAATGTTGCTCAAAGTTTTTATATAACGTACCCCGGAGCTATTCTAATTACTACTTGGCTCACGTTCAAAAGTGAGGTGATTCCAGTACAGCCTTCACTCTCTTTAATTGTCACCTGGGTGATTTCAAAGTAATGCAGGAAAGCAAAGGACAGAAGTAATTCATTTGGATATTTCGTGGCAAGAGCTTTAGAAAAGAACAAAATAAATGTTTCATACATGTTGTGTAAAGTATGGTGTTCAGTCCAATATAGACCTTAAGCTCTGCCAGACGGTGCAATACCTCATGTGGTGTATATTTTACCATGTTTCCCTGTGTGGTGGTTGTCCATTGTGTTTGAGGATGACAGGAAACTTGTGTGGGGGAGCTGTTAAAGTGGAAAGCCGTTGAAATGGGGCAGTTCCGTTCTCTCGACATCACAAGTCTGGGTCCAATGGTCACAAACCAGGGTCTTCCTTGGTTGCAGTGGATGAGCGTGACGTCTCCTATGTCTTGTCGTGCCCTTTGCTCACCATGGAGCGTTGCAGTACTGCCTTCCCAGCTGTTGGATCTCACTGTAGGTCTCATCTGCCCCGTCCGCTGGAGCGGACTCCGCATGCTAGGACAGGCTTGGCCCTACTCACTGGGGTATGAGCCTGCTGTTACTCACACCTGGCTTAGCCCGCCTGTCAAAGCAGAGTACCGGGGTGTGGCTGCTGTTGCATGCAAATAGCTACTTGGAGCCACAGGTGAGAGCAGCTCCTTCAATGGTGGTCCCCACTGAACGTTCAGATCTCACCTGTGGCTCCTTACAATGTGGAGGGTGCCATAAACCCACATAGTGTATACTGTCTGATGGAACAACTCAGTTCCAATGATTTCCCCTGTTACATATTAAGAGTCAGGGAGTCACAGGCAACATGAAGACGGATTTTTTGGCACAGTTTATCCATGCGGATCAAATCGCCTAACTGGGCTAACAACCCACGTTCCCATCAATTCTACATTCCACATCCTCGAGGGCAACTTACAATGGCCAATTAGCACGTGGGAGGAAACTGGAACTTCTGTGGAAATCTACACACAGAGACACTGGGGAAACTATACACCATCAGCACAGGAGGTAAGTATTGAACCCCGATAAGGCAGCAACTCTACCACTTTTCCCTTGACGCTGCTGTAGAGAAAGTAGTTACATAGATTGGCATAAAAAGCATAGGGATTACTGTTATAGATCCAACACCCCCCCCCCCAAAAGATGTACCACCAATGTTGGTTGGGCTGTGTTAGGAATACTCTGCAGATCTGGTTACCACAAGGAGTGTGTAATTTATCCCCTCTCTTAATACCCTGCACAGAATTAGAATCCCTAAGAGCGATAGCAAGTGGTTCTAAAACCAAATTAAATAATAAAGGACTGAGAGGACAGCCCTGACGGGTTCCTCTATATAATCTAAAATAGGGAGATTTTTGATTATTAGTTATAACCACAGCCACCGGGGCTTGATAAATCAGTTTGATCCAGGAAATAAATCCCGGACCAAAATTAAACCTCTTCAAAACCTGAAACAAATAAGGCCACTCCACCCTGTCAAAAGCTTTCTCTGCATCCAGAGGCACAATACAATCAGATTCTTTAACTCATGGGGGAATAAATGATATTTAACAGTCTTCGAATATTAAAATGTGAGTACCTATTTTTAATAAATCCAGTTTGATCATTTGAGATAACAGTAGGCAAAATATTCTCAAGTCTATTAGCTAAAATCTTAGAGAGGATTTTAAAATCTACATTCAGTAAGGAGCTAGGTCTATAGGATGCACATTCCGATAAATCTTTTCCTTTTTTGGGAATCAATGAAATTAATGCCTTGTAAAAAGTTTTGGGAAGATTCCCAGAGGATATAGAATCAGTAAAATTTTGACAAAGATGTGGTATAAGCATTTCCTTGAAAGTCTATAAAATTCTACCATATAACCATCTGGTCCTGGAGCTGTCCCTAATTGCATAGAGGATATAGCTTTAGCTGTTTTCTCTTGTTTAATAGGTGCATCTAATATATTAATATCTTGAGTCAAAATTTTAGGTGTATTTAATTTTTGCAAAAATCTATTCATCATAAAAGTATTATCAGAGAATTCAGATTTATAAAGGTTGGAGTAAAAATCCATAAATATCTTATTAATTTCATAAGGATCTAACATTTCTTATCTAGTTAATAATTCATCTATCTGCGCACGTCACTCTCTAATTCCATTTAAGATAGTACACAGGGCGCATACGACAAAAGATAAACCAGCGCATACTTTTGCTAACATAAGCCCCACCTGTGACAGATGTACCGCTGAGGTGGCTACTCTAACTCATATGCTTTGGTCCTGTGCAAAGTTAAACAATTTTTGGGGGGATGTTTTTAGAACGTTATCAAAAGTCATAGGATTTACAACCTAATTCACTTATGGCAATCTTTGGGATTATTCCAGAGGTAACAGGAAGTGTTCCTGCTTCCGCTCAACATGTGATAGCCTTTTCAACTTTACTGACTAGGAGAGCTATCTTGTTATACTGGGAAGATTCTAATCCACCTACTGTTTTTCATTGGCTCACCTCCATTATGTCCTGTTTAAGTTTGGAGAAAATTAGAAGCCAGACGTTTGACACATTTTTTAATTTTGAACAAGCCTGGTGACCTTTTATTCAATATTTTCATATGATTTAATTTCTTTTCTCTCTTTTTATTTTTTTAGGTTAACATTTCCTTTTTTTTGTTCCTCTTCATCCATAAAGGTTCAGAACTGATTAGAAGGATGTTTTCTTTTTTCTTTTTTAATTTTATCCTCAAATGGACTGCCCAGTCTCTCTTTTTTTGGTTTAGGTTAGGTTAGCGAGGTTTTTTCTTTATCATAAAAATTTCCAGTCTTTTTTTTTCTATGATTTGCCAAGAGGAGTTGTGGTTTCTTGTTTATATACAATAGCTTAATATTATATGACTTTGACAGTCTATATCCCTTTTGTTGTTTGTACATTTTATGCATTATGTGTTTGTTATAACTTCTCCTGATTTGTATCCTTTTTTTGTTTAAAAATCAATAAAAAAAAGATTGAAAATGAAAATGAAGGAGTGCGCTTAAGCTGGAAAGGGCTTCCCAAGGATATTCAAGTTCTCAATTCAAATTCAAGTTCAAGTTTAATTGTCATTCAACCATACAACCAAACGAAACAGTGTTCCTCTAGGGCTAAGGTGCAAAACACAGTCATACACAGGACACGGCACATACAGCACATATAATTATGGTAGCAGGAAAAGAGTTATAAAAAAATTAAAAATTAATAATATAATCCAAATTCCTGGATGTCATGGCCAGGGACTGATGGTACATGGATGTTTTCTTGGAGCCATGTTTCTGCAAGATCAGCCCGCGGTAGTTCTTACCTTGCACAGTGCAGCCACACTGAAGGTAATCCAGCTTGTCACCACCGAGTGAACACTGGAGGACAGCACTGACTGGAGGGGCCAAGCTCCAACCCAGCGTAGAATCCAGAGGCACACAGCCAGTCCCAGCCTCTCCTTCCTGGGCTGCCGCAACAGGCATGAGTGAAGGCCTAGTCCGCATCACAACCAAGGCCATGCAGCTGCCCCGCTGTCGGTTTCACCAATGAACCAGTGAATCAGACTCGCAGTACTCTACATTACCAGTGTCCAACAGGGTCTTGCGATCACAACAAAAACATCCCACACCTTCTCCCACGGGTGGGTGAGGCAGACTGTAACATGATGCGTGGCAAGTCCAGCTCCTCTGCTATCTAGCACCTCGCCAGTGGAGTAAACCTGCAGTATTTGGTGTTCTTAACACTACACAGAGTCTTGTGACTGTGAAAATTGTATCTATTTAGTGATTCACTGTGAAGTTGGCTCTGCCGGCCTTTCAACCTGTGCCAACCCTCAGCAAACCCAATTAACCCTAATCACGGGACAATTTACAATGATCAATTAACCTACCCGGTACTGTGGGAGGAAGGCGGAGGACCAAGGGAAAACTCACACAGTCCATGGGGAGGATGTATAGACTGTTTACAGAACAGCACCAGAATTATTCTCCGAATTCTGGAACACTCCGAGCTGCAATAGCATTGCGCTAACTCTGCACTACTGTGTCGCCATGTCAACAAAAGACGTAAAGGATGAACAATCAATAATCACACCTTTGGTTGAACCCAATGAGGCTGCTGCATCCAAGCATGCTGCCATCTTACCGGAAACTTAATTGGAGAGCAGGTGTAATCAGGAGAGGTTGGGTAAGCGAGGTCTGTTTTCCCTGGAGAGAAGGACATGATAAATGTATATACTGTAAGATTATAAGAGCCATAGATATGGCGGATAGAAAGTGTGTTTTCCATGGTAGGGATGCCAGAAACTAAAGGACATAGGTTTAATGTAAGAGGGAGGAGGTTTACAGGAGATCTGAGGGGGAAATTTTCACACAAAGAGTAGTTGGAATCTGTAATAAGTTTCTAGTGGAGATGGTGGAGGCAGGAATAGCAGCGACATTTAAGATTTACCTGGACAGGTACTTGAATGAGCTGGGCATAGAGCAGGGCTTTCCAATCTTTTTTATGCCTTGGACCAATGTCATTAAGGAAGGTGTCCGTGGGGCCCAGGTTGGGAACCCCTGGTATAGAATCAGAATTGGGCTTAATATCACTGGCATCTGTCATGAAATTTGTTAATTTTGCGGTTGCAATACAATGCAATATATAATAATTAGAGGGAGAATAAACTGTGAATTATGGTAAGTATATATATTAAATAGCAAATTAAATAAGGAGTGCAAAATGAAAAGAAATAAAGAAGTAGTGAGGTAGTGTTTGTGGGTTCAAAGTCCATTCAGAAATCCGATGGCAGAGGGGAAGAAACTGTTCCTGAATTTCTGAGTGTGTGCCTTCAGGCTTATGTACCTCCTTCCTGATGGTAGCAACGAGAACAAGGCATGCTCTCGGTGATGGGGTCCTTCATGACGGAAGTTGCCTTTTTGAGGCACCACTGCTTGAAGATGTCTTGGATACTACGGGGGCTAGTGCCCATGACGGAGCTGATGAATTTTACAACTCTCTGGTAGCTTACTTTAATCCTGTGGAGTGGCCCTTCCCCTCATAGCAGACAGTGAGATTAGTTTCGATGCCTCACTAATGTACTAATCTCACTTAATATGTTAGCGAGACCTATATGCTAATTTCACCTGTATTTATTCCATACGCAGTTTGATAAAATTCTGGTCAGGGCACATCTGGAGTATTGCATTCAGTTCTGCTTGCCTCAATATAGGAAGGGCATGGAGGCTTTGGAGAGGGTCCAGAAGAAGTTAATCGGGATACTGCCTGGATTAGAAGGCATATGCCACAGGGAGGGGTTGGTCAATCTTGGGCTGTTTTCTTTGGACTGGTGGCAGAGACTGAGAAGAGATCTGACAGAAGTTAATAAAATTATGAGAGGCATAGATAGACTAGGCAGCTGGTATCACTTTTCCAGAAGTAAAATGTCTAATACTAGAACATATGCATGTAAGGTGAGAGGAAGTAAGTTCAAAGGAGATTTGTGGGGCGGGGTTTTTACATAGAGTGGTAGGTGGCTGGAATGTGCTGCTAGGGTTGACGGAGGAAGCAAATGTGATAGTGGTATTTAAGAGGCTCTTATAAGTGAATATAGAACAGTATAATGAATTACAGGCCCTTTGGCTCACAGTGTTATGCCGACCTTTTAACTGTCTTCAAGATCAACCTAATCTTTCCATTTTTCTTTCATTTATATGCCTGTCTAAGAGTCTCTAAATATCCCTAATGCATGTGCCTTTACCACCACCCATAGCAGCAAGTTCCATGCACCCAGCACTCACTGTAGAATACAAAGCCTACCTCCAATCACATTCAGATGATACCCTCCTGTTTTAGCCATTTCTGTCCTGGGAAAAAGATGCTGGTTGTCCACTATACTTATCCCTCTTAACATCTTATACATTTCTGTAAATCACCTTTCACCTTCCTTCACTGCAGAGAAAAGCCCTCGCTCCATCATCCTTTCCTCATAATACGTACTCTCTAATCTAGTCAACGTTTTGGTATATTTCTTATGCATTCACCCTAAAGCTTATACATCCTTTGTAACCAGAACTGAACATAATATCCAAGTGTGCTTGAACCAGTGTTTTATAGAGTACAACATGAACGTACAGAGAATGGAGGGTATGGACACTGTGCAGGCAGAAGGGATTAATTGAGATGGGTGCCAAGTCAAGTCAAGTCAAGTCACTTTTTATTGTCATTTTGACCATAACTGCTGGTACGGTACACAGTAAAAACGAGGCAATGTTTTTCAAGACCATGGTGCTACGTGAAACAGTACAAAAACTTCACTGAACTACGTGAAAACAACACAGAAAAAAACTGCACTAGACCACAGACCTACCCAGGGCTGCATAAAGTGCACAAAACAGTGCAGGCATTACAATAAATAATAAACAAGACAATAGGCACAGTAGAGGGCAGTAAGTTAGTGTCAGTCCAGTCTCTGGGTATTGAAGAGTCTGATAGCTTGGGGGAAGAAACTGTTACATAAAAACTGTTGCCTAATTACTAATTTAAATTAGTTTGGCACAACATCGTAGGCTGTAAGGTGAATTTCCTCACCATATTGTTCTATATTCTATGTGTAGTGGTAATAATAATTTATTTACAGTATAAAGCACTGTTCATACAAATGATGTAATTCAAAGTGCTTTACAATGGGATAAAGTACAAACAAAAATAAAGGACAAAATGATGTTAATTAAAAGCAAGGGTTTATAAATAGATTTTGAACTAGTGTTTAAAAGTCTCAGGTGAGTCTGTAACCCTTATAGATTTAGGTTTTGAGTTCCACAGTTTAGGAACATATTTTTTTTTAAAAAATGTGTTTTATAGAGCCACGAAATAAATGTGCAGAGAATGGAAGTAATGTTAGGTATAATGGTTGCTGGACCAATCGATTTAGAGAGAGAGAGAGCTTCGCACAGGTTGAGGAGAAGAATTTAAAAAGGAGCGTTTTGTGGGGCTCGGCATATTAGCGATGGACCAGTCAATTCAAAGAGAGAGATAGCTATGCACAGGTCGGGAGAAGAGTTTAAAAAAGGAGTGTTTTGTAGGAATTGGCGCATTAGCGGCAGACTAATCGATTCGCGATTCATTAGCAGGAGCAAATAAAAGTAAAGCCGGGTCAAAGCAGAGCGGCCATTGTGTGAGTGGACCAGTGTAGGAGTGGGAACTTGGGGCTTTGGCGAGGAGGCACAGGTAAAGTTGCAGGTAAGGATTTTGTAGTGGTTAAATAAAAAGTCACTAAATTGCAGCTAATTAAATTAAATAGGATCAGGTGATGTGCTGTGGCTGCATAATGTGGGAGCTGGTGGACCCCATTGTGGTTCCTGGTGACCACATCTGCAGCAAGTGTTGGCTGCTCGAGGAACTCAGGCTCAGAGTTAATGACCTGGAATCTGAGCTTCAAACACCGCGGCACATCAGGGAGGGGGAGAGTTACCTCTGTTCAGGAGGTAGTCGCAGTCATTAGATTAGCTGCCTCAAATTCGGTCTCTGATCAGGGACAGGAGGTTGTGGCTGTGAGTGAGGTGGGTAGTGGGATCCAGGAGACTGTGCTGGAGGAGCCTCAGCCCTTGAGCTTGTCCAACAGGTCTGAGATTCTTGCTCCCTGTGTGGATGAGAGTGGGGGCTGTAGGATGGATGAGCAACCTAATTATTATCATTGGCACGTGTCATGAAATTTGTTAACATAGCAGCAGTTCAATGCAGTACATAATATCTGGTCCATCGAGCCTGCCCCGCCATTCAATAAGATCATGGCAGTTCTGTCCATAAACTCAGCTCCATCTACCTGCCTTTTCCCCGTAACCCTTAATTCCCCTACTATGTAAAAATCTATCCAACTGTATCTTAAATATATTTAGTGAAGAGGCCTCAACTGCTTCCCTGGGCAGAGAATTCCACAGATTCACCACTGTCTGGGAAAAACAGTTTCTCCTTACCTCCGTCCTAAATCTTCTCCCCTGAATTTTGAGGCAATGTCCCCTAGTTCTAGTCTCACCTACCAATGGAAACAACTTTCCTACTTCTATCTTATCTATCCCTTTCAAAATTTTGTATGTTTCTATAAGATCCCCTCTCATTCTTCTGAATTCCAGAGAGTATAGTCCCAGGTGACTCAATCTCTCCTCATAGGTTAACCCCTTGATGCACCATCAATAACTCACTCTGAGACGTAAGAAGCGAGATATCGGCTTTTATTGACTGGAAGAATGAACAACACTACATCCTGAAGAATGAGGCCGGGCTCAGGCCTCAATCGCCTTTATACAGGGGTCTGTGGGAGGAGCCACAGGAGGAGTCAGCAGGGGTCTGTGGGAGGAGCCACAGGAGCAGTCCAGACAGGTATATGTAGTTCACCACACCCCTTCATCCCTGGAATCAACCTGGTGAACCTCCTCTGCACTGCCTCCAAAGCCAGTATATCCTTCCTCAAGTATGGAGACCAGAACTGCACACAGTACTCCAGGTGCAGCCTCACCGGTACCCTGTATAGTTGCAGCATGACCTCCCTGCTCTTAAATTCAATCCCTCAAGCAATGAAGGCCAACATTCCACTTGCCTTCTTAATAACCTGTTGTACCTGCAAGCCAACTTTTTGCGATTCATGCACAAGCACTCCCAAGTCCCTCTGCACAACAGCATGCTGCAATCTTCCACCATTTAAATAATAATCTGATATTATTCCTTCCAAAGTGGATGATCTCACATTTACCAACATTGTATTCCATCTGCCAGACCTTGGCCCACTCACTTAACCTATCTATATCCCTCTGCAGACTCTCCACATCCTCTGTACAATTTGCTTTTCCACTCAGTTTAGTGTCATCAGCAAATTTTGCTACACTGCACTCAGTCCCCTCTTCCAAATCATCAATGTAAATGGTAAACAGTTGCGGGCCCAGCACCTACCCCTGCAGCACCCCACTCACCGCTGACTGCCAACCAGAGAAACACCCATTTATACCAACTCTCTATTGGTTAACCAATCCACTACGCATGCCAATACACTTTCTCCGAGTCCATGCATCTGTATCTTATTTATAAGTCTCTTGTGCGGCACCTTATTGAACGCCTTCTGGAAATCCAAGTATACAATATCCATCTTGACACCCAGGAACTTGAAACTGCTCACTCTCTCCACTTCTGATCCCTCTGAGGGTTGGTATGTGTTCCTTCGTCTTGCCCTTCCTGAAGTCCATAATCAGCTTTTTCATCTTACTGAGGTTGAGTGCCAGTTTGTTGCTGCGGCGCCACTCCACTAGTTGGTATATCTCGCTCCTGTGCACACTCCCATCTGCATCAATAACCAAAACAATATGTGCTGGAGGTAACAGGCAGGTGTTGCTACGCTTCCAGCACAAACATAGCATGCCTAAAACAAATTAGGCTGAATGCTCTTAGCATCGGACTGCTTCGCAGTGAGGATTGCTGCATAATGAACTTGCCCTTGTACCTCTTCACAGGATAGCTGATCTTCAGTACAATGTGTATGGATGAGATTTGTTTATTTACTTAACTTAGGTACACATTTGATTATGATTTTATCCCATTAAAAATGTTTCCGGTTTATATATTTTATACACTTTTGACATTTTGCCATTAGTCCAGAATAGTTGAAGTGCTTTTAAATATCCCGGTATCAGAGGCATAGGAAGGCAGTTTAAAAGGCCATCAAGGTGGTCTTGAGTGGGGCTTCAGGATGCACTGGGCACTCGGTGCAGATGGTGCCATATCACAAGTTATTTGCATCCTCCATACTTCCAGCTCATTCTACCCCACAGAGAAGGTAAGTTCCAGTTCAGCACAACTCAAGGTGTAAATAAGATGTGTAGACACATAAAAATAGAATTAAGTGGATTTAAGCAACTTACAAAGAGCCTATAATGCTCACAGCAAAGTCGGACATCATTCAGCCGTTCAGGTCTCCATTGCCATATTGTTTAATTTTTGGTTTGTGTTATCTTTGTGAATTAGTTCAGCATATCTAATGAACAGTTGTCTGATCTTATTAGAAAGGGATAGATTTGTGATTTTAATCAAGGGGAAGTTATTTTCTTTGCTCGTTTTATGCTCTAAATAATCGGGCTTGGTTTTTACTCTTATAACAATAGAGAAAAATGTAGATCTATTAAGGGGCTACTTCAATCAGCATCTGTGGTTCTGTTTGATGGCTAAAGGACCGATAGAAAATTACAAAAAATGATCCCAAAGATCCTGCGTCACCATGGCAACTGGGACCAATTGCTGGTCCACAGCACAGTGCTGCAGCTTGTCTCATGTCAGAATTGTTCAGACTTCTGGGGGAAAATGAGGAGCGCTTTCATCTTGGATTTTTCTGTGTAACAAAAATCAGAATCGGACATTACTCCGTCTCCCAGAAAGCTGCAGGAAACATCTAAAATGGGGTTGTCAAAGTGTGAATGCTGTACGGGTGCATTAAAACACATTTGTACAGTAGCAGCATCACAGGCACGTCGTGTCATATGAACAACATTCACAAGAAGAATGTACTGTAGATTAAACATAAATTCTAAATGATTTACAAGACTGAACTCAATTAGAGCAAAAAAAAATGAAGTTAATTTTATTACAAATTGATCAAAATAGTCATGGTGTTACTAAAATGTAGTGACTAGGGTTGTATTGATATATTCAAGAACTTAATGGTTGAAGGGAAGTACAGTACTGTGCAAAAGTCTTAGGCGCGTATATTCCTGACGAAGGGTTTCGGCCCGAAACGTCGACAGTGCTTCTTCCTATAGATGCTGCCTGGCCTGCTGTGTTCCACCGCATTTTGTGTGTGTTGTTTGAATTTCCAGCATCTGCAGATTCCTTGTGTTTGCACTATACTGTAGTAGTTTTATGTATTGTATTGTACTGCTGCCATGAAAACAAACAAATTTCATGACATACGTGAGTGATGATAAACCTGATTCTGACATGGGTCTCTATTGTGGACTGAGAGTGGGAAGGGGGCATGGAGAGGGGAATCATAGTTGGAAAAAGGAGAAGGGCAGGAAGCACCGGAGAGACCATTCTGTAATAATCAACAAACCAAATGTTTGGAATCAAATGACCTTGCCTGGTGTCTCATGGCTGGGTGTGTCGCACCCATGCAACCACCTCCCCCACCCCCCCGTTCCTGGCACTCCTTCTCTGCCACCTAAACCCCACTCCTCCCACTGTGCTCCAGCCTCACCATTCCTTACATCTTTTGCTGCCACCGGATTTACACTCGCTCTCTGCTCCATGTTGCCAAATACAGTACTATGCAAAAGTCTCCGGTACTCATTATATGTATGTGTAGCTGTTCTTGAACCTGAGATGGGGGACTTCAGGCCTCTCTACCTCCAGCCAGATGGTAGCTGTGAGAAGATACATTTGGAGATGTCTAGCAGCTCCTCTTCTGTAAAGTGGACTCTCTTAGTGACATCTCTATTAACTTCCCAGAGCTCCCTAGCTTCCATCTCTTTCTCCATTGAAAGAAGTATATTTACAGAAATACAGAAATATTTGTTCGAGAGCCTCACCCATCTCCAGTGTTCCCTCTAAATTGTGCACCTGTGTGCGCACACACATCTTTTGCTACTAGTGCAAAAAGGTATTTAAGCTATGCATAAAAGGATGTCGCCCTCTAGCTCAATGGCATATTAAGTATATTTCAAGATCCATGTTTCCTTTTCCACAGATGGTCTTGTCAACATGGAGTTTGCGATGATTTATCTGCAGATTTTAGAACTGGCTTCTTTTCACTGTTTTTGTTGAAGATATTATTGATTCACTGTGATGAATAACAAAGAAGCAAAGGACATGAAGAGCAATAGAACTGCTAGTACATTTAAAGCAGTTTAGCTTAATGATCCAGTAGAAACTGCTACACCGAAAGCTGATGAGGTCAGGAACGTGCAGCTACAAGAAATATTTATGTACAATAGAGAAACTGGTGTTACCTACGTGAATTGTTGTGATGTGAAAGTTGCTGGGGAATTTGAAAGTGGAAAGAAGTGGAGTGATAGTTGTAGACTTGACTTTTTAAACCAAAAGCTCTGGCAAGAAAATCCTTCATTACCCGCTACAGGCCGGCGACGTGTGTTTTGTGAGGGCAGATGAACGAGAGCTAAAATGATCAAGCCCAGAGGAGATCAAAGTTCTTATTGACAGTGTTTTGTTAGTTGTTAAAATGAATACCTCTAGATATAAAATTCTGCATGCATATGTTGTCACTGGGCAAAAAATTGTACAGCGCAAGATTTGTGTGCACACTGGTCATAACAAATTCAAGGGAACATTGCTCTCCACACATGGGTGATCTTGTTGATATTTAAGGGTCCCGCCTTGGTTGCTCTTGCCATTATCGTGCCCGCAGAATCTCTCTGGATTCAGCTTTACCTTATCTGCCAAACCATCTCCTGTCCCTATTTTGCCCTGTTGATCTCCCTCTTAAACAGACTCCTACACTGCCCCAGCTCCCTATAGCTGACATATGCTTCCTATTTCTTAACCAGGACCTCAGTATTTCTTGTCACCCAGTATTCCCCACTCTTGCCAGCTTTACCATGGACATGTTGGCCTTGAACTCATGCTATTTCACTTTTAATGGCCTCCCACCCACCAGGCCTCCCTTTACCTGCAAACAGCCTCTCCCAATCAACATTTGAAAGTTCTTATCTAACGCCCTCAAAATTGGCCTTACCGCAATGTTGGACTTCAACACAGGGACTTGTCTAATCCTTTTCCATAACCGTGTTTGTGGAAATGGAACAGTTTAAGTTTGACAAGCTTTCATTAGAAAAATCAAAATGTAAAAAAGAAACATGGCACTCTCTTACATAATAAAATTAATATTGTATACATTTATTTCTAATCAATATATCTCATTAATAAAATGCTTGTCCAACAGAACAATTCTGACCAGTCATGCCAATTGGATAAGAAAACTTGGCAACTCTGGCTGAGTGCTCAGTAGCACTACTACCAATTACTACTGATAATCCTGATGTCTTGATGAAGGAGCTCGGCCTGGAATTCTGTGCACTGGAGAACTGTATAAACAGACCATGCGGACTCTGCCATCCACACACCTAGATGTGGCCCATCTATAGTTTTATAAAGCTGCAACATAACTTCCTGACTCTTCAACTAAATTCTACTAAATGCACGCCTTATCGACCATCCTATCAATCATTTTCAGGGAGCTATCGCCCAGACCCCAAGATCCCTATGTTCAACATTGTTAAGGACCCTGTCACTATCATGGTACTGTCCTTTTACATTTGATCTCATAAACTGCAACACCTCACCCTTGGCCGGATTAAGTTCCATCTGCCGTTTCTCCATCCATGTCTGCAACTGATCTATATTGTGCTGTTTCCCTTGGCAAGCTTCAGTGCTAACCCACAACACCAGCAGTCTGTATTATCTGCAAGTCCTCCTGCACAATGTTATAATAAATCCAAGTGTTCAAGTTCAAAGTACATATATGTCATTATATACAACCCTGAGATTCATTTTCCTGTAGAGCATGCTCAATAAATCCAATAATAATAGAATCAGTAAAAGACCACACCAATTGCATAGACAACCAGTGTGCAAAAGACAAAAAAAATTTGTGCAAATGCAAAAATAAAAACATAGAAATCGTAAAAATAATAAATAAATAAGCAGCAAATAGCGAGCACATAAGATGAAGAGTCCTTGAAATTGAGTCCATAGGTTATGGGAACATTTCAATCATGGGGTAAGTGAAGTTGAGTGAAGTTATCCCCTTTGGTTCAAGAGCCTGATGGTGGAGGGGTAATAACTGCACCTGAACCTGGTGGTGTGAAGTCCTGAGGCTCTTGTACCTTCTTCTTGATGGCAACAGTGAGAAGAGAGCATGACCTGGGGGTCTTTGGATGGATGTTGCTTTCCTGGGACAACACAATTCCCCTCTTTATCTAATTAATATGTATGAGAATTAGAAATCTAAACAAAAGAACTAGTGTTAAGCAAGCAACACACACAAAATGGTGGAGGAGCTCAGCACAGGCAGCATCTGTGGAAAAGAGTAAACAGTCGACTTTTTGGGATGAGACCCTTCATCAGGACCCAGAGGGGCACCTTGTGGTAATATTAACACAAAATATCATCAAAAATACTTAATAATTAAGCCTCGTGTTGCCTCACCTGGAAGGGCTGTTTGGGGCCCTGAATGGAGGTGAACGGGCAGGAGTAGCACTTTGGGATAGGTGCTGGGAGGCAGATTAGTAGGGAGGAACAAATAGACTAGGGATCATTATCTCCAACCCCAGAGTAAGGAGGGATAATCAGCTACTGACTAATTCTGAGATGGCAGTTTATAAAAAGTAATTGAATCCGGCGACATGTGTCACATATAAAATCAGAAAATGCTGGAAATACTCATCGGGTCAGAGAGCATCTGTGGGGTGAAAAACTGAATTAACATTTCAGGTGAGAGACTCTTTGTCTATACGTCTGATGTAGGTTAGCACGATAGTGGCTATATTTCATTAGGAGCTTGAGGAGATTTGAAATGTTACCGAAGACACTCACAAATTTCTACATGTGTACCATGGAGACCCTTCTTACTGGCTGCATCACCCTCTGGTATGGGTGTTGGGTTGCTACTGCACAGGTTCGAAGTAAGCTACAGAGAGTTGTCAACTTATGGAGGCACTAGCCTCCATAGTATCCAGGACATCTTCAGGGAACAATGCCTCACAAAGATGACATCCATCATTAATGACCCCATCACTTAGGACATGCCCTCTTCTCGTTGCTACCATCAGGAAGGAGATACAGAAGCCTGAAGGCACACACTTAACAATTCAACAACAGTTTCTTTCCCTCTGCCATCCAATTTCTGAATGGGCGTTGAACCACCTCACTACTTATTTCTATTTTTGTCACTATTTATTTAATTTAACTGTTATATATACTGTATATATACACACCATAATTCAGTTCTTTCTATTATTATGTATTGCACAGTACTGCTGCAAAGTTAACAAATTTCACGACACATGCTGGTGATATTAAACCTGATTCTGACATTTTAAATCTGTTTCTCTTTCGACAGCTGCTGCCTAATCTCATGAGTGTTTTTAGCATTTTCTGTGTATAAAGACAAGAGATGTTGGGTTTTTATCCTCCAGCATCAGAGGAAGAGCAGTTTAAATGTCATGCCACAGTGCTGATGTTATGAAGTGTCCAGTTAATTTTAACTTACTGTTCATTCGTTCTCTTCTTGCTTTGTGTACGAGTTGAAATGGAGACCATAGGCATGGTGTCGAACTGAGTTTGCCTCATTTATTTCTTTCCAACACTTGAGCCTCTAAAATGAACTTCCTGATAATTTTTAGGATGTGAGGAGGAATTGAACTGGTAATATGATAAACACAGGAGATTCTGCAGCTGCTGGAAATCTTGCGAAGCACAAACAAGGTTCTGAAGGAACTCAGCAGATCAGCGGCATCTATAGAGGGGAATAAACGGTTGACGTTTTGGGCCCAGACCCTTCTTCAGGACTGGAAAGGAAGGGGCCAGAAGCCAGAATAAGAAGGTGCAGGAGTAGGAGGACTACAAACGGGCAGGTGATAGATGAAACCAGGTGAGGATGAAAGTGGGTGGGTGGCGTATGAAGTAAGAGCTAAGAGGGGATAGGTAGAAGTGGTAAAGGTCTGTTCTCTCCTAACAGATTATTTCTTCTTCTTTAGTTCTTTATCTCTTCTACCTATCACCTTCTAGCTTATTATTTCATTCCTCTTACCCTTCCCACCCACCTGGTTTCACCTATCTCCTGTCAGCTTGTACTCCTTCCTCTCCTCCACCATCTTGTTCTAGCTTTGGGCTCCTTCCTTTGCAGTCCCGACAAAGGGCCCTGGCCCAAAGCATCAATAGTTTGTCCCCTCCATAGATGCTGTCTGACTTGCTGAGTTCCTCCTGGTAATATGATAAAAATGAATTTGAAATTGATTTTAATTAGGAGGAAATCAGGTGAAACAATCTAACCTGAAGTATTAGAACTGTAGACAAAGCCATCTTAGACACAAATGGGTTTAATACATGTTTGGTTTCCAAGACAGGGACTGGATTAATAATGCAGGGTGAAAGAAGTTTCTTTAAGTTGATTAACTTTGCTATCTGAAAAACCTTGTCCTTATGTAATGGCCTGGGTTGATCCGATACAAGTGATCGAACATTTTGAATGTCGAGGAGACATGGTAGTAAGTGTAAAAGCACAACAAAGTAACTTAAGCCTAATTTATTATCATCAAACAGAAAGCACAAATAAACTACACTAAATGCTACATAGTAAGTTACAAAGAATTCCACAAAGGCTCATGATTCTCAGTCTCTTCTTGATTGTTTCTGTTGTTGGGGGACTTGATTGTCACTGTTCTTGGGGGATCTCCAGATTCCGACTCATGAAACCACCCAGGGTCTGGGTCCTAGGCACCGATCGCAATTCCTCCAGTCTAGGTGAAGTCCCAAGAACTGAGGGCAAGGTGCCTCAACAAATAAGGGTTAAATCCACAAGCATAACAAAATACACAGAGACAGACAAACATTTCTTTTGTTCTCGTGCCACTAACGCAGCGCGATTTCTTTCATTCAAGCAATTCATGAGTTCATCAGCAGACATCCTGTTGGTACTGCTGCCTGAGGCCAGAAAGAATCCAGTTGCTATCAGCAAACATTTAACAAACCTCCACTGTTTAACTTGTACAGGCACCTTACATGCTGTGAGCTCACAAAGAGTTGAAGTGTCACTTGGAATTGTTTAGACTTTCATCTAATATTTTACAAAATTTAATGCACCACCACACACCTCATAAATGAGCTGTTTGGCTTCCATTAGAGGGAAAAGGATGCATTTGCTTCAGCAACATGTGCAAAATGTCCCTTTAGGTAAACATGGGATAGTTTGCCAAATAATCAAGTCGAGTATCGCTAATTGATAACTCTCGTTGTGCGTGAACAGTTTGCAACTCACACATTCCCCAAACAAAATTTCAGTTATCATAATTACAAATCAACATTAATGAATAAGACAACACTCAGCCTGAAGTGATTGTGTGGGTGTGAAAACTGGCAACAATTTGGGAAATCTTCCTTCTGCAGCTTGTCTGATTTTCGGGAGGGAACATTGGAGGCTGAACAAAAACAGAATGCTGGGAGAAATCATCAGGTCAAGTAGCAACTGTTGAGGTAATAATTGTATCTCAAAGATTCAAGCCATGACAATTCTTTATTTGTGGACGATATAAAGATAGCTGGAAGGGGCAGGAGGTGTTGAGGAAGTAGAGAGTCTGCAGGACTTTGACACGTTCAGAGAATGGGTAAAGGAATGGTAGACAGAAATCAGTGTATGGACATGCATTTTGGTCGAAGGAATGAAGATGTAAACTACTTTCTAAACAGGGAGTTAATTCAGTAATCAGAGGTGCAGGGGGCTTGGGCATCCTAGTGCAGGATTCCTTGAAGATTAACTTGTAGGTTGAGTCAAAGGGTAAGAAAGGCAACTGCAATGTTGCGGTTCATTTTAAGAGGACCGGAATATTTTTTGGAGTCACATCACCACATCACCTAATTCTGCTCCTATGTCTTATCGTCTTAAAGAGGGATAACACATCAACCATGATGGAATGGTGGAGCAGACTCAGTGGGATGAAAGGCTAAACTCTGCTCCTATGCCTTCTGTCTTCTGGACTTCTAAAAGCAAGGGTGAAATGCTGAGGCTTTATAAGGCGTTTGTCGGACTGCACACTCCTTACCGAGGAGAGGATGTGCTAGCATTGGAGAAGGTCCACTGGAAGTTCCTGAGAATGATCCCGGAAATGAAAGGGTTAACATACGAGGAGTATTGGATATTTCTGGGTCTGTACTTGCAGGGGTTTAGAAGAATGAGGAGGTGTAGTGGCATCACCACTGGACTTTGAGATGGGTGGTCCTGAGTTCGAATCTGGTTGGGCCCCAACCCGAACAATAGCAGCAGTACCATCTGGGTAGTGGTGGTAGCTGATGTGGTGGAGACTGTTAGATAGACACGTGGAAGTGCAGTGAATGGACAGATATGGATCTTATATAGACAAAAGAGGATTAATGTAATTCAGCATTGTGTTCAGCACAGGCACCATGCACCAAAGGGTCTGTCCCTGTATTTTATTGTTCTATATTGCAGTACATTGGGAATGAGATGGAAGCTGGAGGATGAGAGAGAGAACGTTGGTTTATCCCCTTCCACCCTGCTTACTGTAATGATACAGTCCCCTTTTCTCAAATAATCTGTCTAGGCCATCCACAACGGTTCTCAAGATAAGGCCTGCTTTTTAGAGTTTCTGAAATGTCCTCCTCCATCCGGAAATGTGGTTTCCGCTCTGTCAGAGTTGATGGAGATTTCACACATATTTCCCTCATTTTCCCTTATGGCTTCTCTAGCCCTCTCTCCCCAGGCAGAACAGCAATATTGGTTCGAACCTTTCACTCTATCAGTCTCTGCTCCTAATACATCATCCTCTGCCATTCTTTTCTGCTCCATTTCAATCCCACCAGCAGCCACATCTTCTCCTCCTTTCTGCTTTCTGCAGGGACCACTATCTTTGAGATTTCTTCATGCACTCATTCTTACTTACCCACCCATCCCTGTCCACTGGTATTTTCCACTACAAATACCGCCTCCTCTCTATCACCATTCAAGGACCTAAATAGCCCTTCCAGATGAGACCAAAGTTCACCTGCACCCCCTCCAACCTGGTCTACTGCACTCAGTGCTCACCTTATGAAACCAAGCATTGACTAGGCAACCATCTGTAGAGAACCTACGCTCTGTCCATAATGGACATTTCAGGGTTCCAGTGGCATGTCATTTTAACTTTACTTCCCACTGCAAAACTAACTTGCTTATCCTAAGTCTTCACCATCGCTGTGGAGAGCCCAAACTCAAATTGGAAGAATATCTCATATTCCACTTGGGCAGTTTACACCCCAATGGTGTGAATATTGCATTTCCAGAGTCAGGTCTGGCATCTCATCCCTGTCATTCTCTTTCCCCACTCACTCACCTGCCACCCACTTTTCTTCGCGAAGGGTCTCGGCCCGAAACGTGGACAGCGCTTCTCCCTATAGATGCTGCCTGACCTGCTGCGTTCCACCAGCATTTTGTGTGTGTTTCTTCTTACTTTGTTCTTTCCTCCTGTTGCCCCATACATCTCCCTCCCCTCCCATTCTCCCCGCCCCCCCCCCAACCGCCCAGCCCAACATCTCCCCATCTGGTCCCGTCTGCCTATCACCCATTCCCCGTCTGATGCCACCTACCATCTACCAGCCTATGTCCAGCTTCTTGTCCCATTAACCACCCCTCCACCCCTGTACACTGCTATAGGTAATAGTTCCTTTCCCCTCTCGGACCCGATGCAAGGCCTTGAACTGAAGTGCCAATTTAAAGCTTTTGGCTCCATGGTGTTTCATCTGTGAAGTGGAAAGATTTGTTCAAGATTCAGTATCTGTGGTCTCATCCATGGATTTCATAAAATTAACATCACAGAAATTACCAGTCATGTCCCCCTTGCACCACCTCTCACTCCTCACCTGAACTTCCTGACAAATCCCTGTATACTTTCAAACAAGCTGGATGAACTCAGCAGGTCGGGCAGCATCCGTTGAAATGAGCAGTCAATGTTTCGGGCTGAGACCCTTCGTCAGGGCTCCTCGGCCCAAAATGTTGACTGCTCGTTTCAACGGTTGCTGCCCGACCTGCTGAGTTCATCCAGCTTGTTTGTATGTGTTGATTTGACCACAGCATCTGCAGTGTACTTTGTGTTCCCTCTATACTTTCTTCCCTCAGTTCATTTCCCATTCGATGTGCTATCCAGTCATGTATCCCAAGCCCAGCAACACAATGACCACATGTCCTTTCATCATGAATTTTCTAAGGAGTGAAGGGCTTTCATTTTTTTGGCACCTTTCACGGTCCCATCATGTGAAAATGTCGCATAATGAAAAAAAAACCTGGCCATGACATCATCCATAACTCCCGTCCCCTTCGGAATAACACTATCTGACCTTTAATGTGTACTCAGGATAAAAAATCAGCACTTGGTTCAGAGACTCATCTGAAATTCAGTTTCTTCATTGCTCTATCTCTTCAAGTCAATGGAATATGAATGCATAAACTCTGACACAGAGTTAAAGCCCGACATGCACCAGATCACAGCCAAGTTCTCTGGGGTTCTGAGTCTGGGAATTTTATTCATGCGTTTTATTAGAGGATGACATTTTATTTTCTTACTTTGAAATGAGATGAATTTCTTGGATAGATACCAGTATTTTGGTTTTCAGATCTCATCACAGCCTTGGTCCCTCCGTGGATCAAAGAGCAGAATTTCAGAGTTGAGGTGTGAGTGACTGCTCTTGACGCTGAGGTAGCATTTTATCCAAATCCAGCTTCGAGGTGTCCCTGTAAAACTGAAATCCAAAGCGAAAACATACCAGAGAATGGCGTTTTATCTCACACAAAGGAAGATTGTTGTGATCAGAGATCAATCAGCCCAGTTCCAGGACATCACTGCAGGAGATTAAGGAAGATGAAGAAGCCTGGGCTTTCCGAGATGTCAAAACTGAGGCCATACCTACTCTCTCAGGCACATGCAAATGATTACAGGGTCCTAAACGTTTCCTACGCTTTGGTTAATATTTAAATTGTTGCATTAGTGCATTCTGCAATAGTGAGCAGAAACTAGGTGTTGTGGTGTGATGTTGCATTGAACTCAAATCACTGGGATCCAATCCAGACCGTCCCATTATTAATGATAAAATTAATACTATACTGAGCCTCTCACCATCGAATTGTTATCCCAACACCTAACAGCAATCTTTTAAAATATATTCACCATCATAACTCACTGAAAATAAACCTCTATGTGTTTTATTCCTAATTACAGGGCAGAATAATTGTGACATAGTTGCAAGCTTTCCTTTCATCTCTTTTCTGAATCACTGGGTATCCGTGTCCCAGCAATTTGGTTCTAAAACAAGAAACCTCTAGTGGAACTGACTTACCTGCTGCGTGTCCTGTCCATTGAAGCATACAAAATGGAAGCGGGAGTAGGCTAATTGGCCTTTGAGCCTCTTCTGACACTCAATGCAATCATCGCTGATGGACTCTCTCAATATCATATTTCCACTTTCTTCCCATACCTCTTGATAACTTTTATGGTAGCAATGTATCCAAATATGTGGCATCAAAACATCTCAACACTCAAATCAACTTAAACAGTCAACATTACATAAATGCAAACAGAAATTGTTGGCAGTACACTGTAGATAAAGCAAGATCAATAGCAGAATCTGGTTTATTATTACTGTGTGATATGATGTGAAATTTGTTGTTTTGCAGCAGCACTCAGTGAGTAGACATTAAATTACTGTTAATTACAAAATAATTAGTGTGGAAAAAGGAATAATGAGGTAGTGGTTTTGGGTTCTGACTGGGACCATTCAGAAATCTGATGGCAGAGGGGAAGAAGCTGTTTCTGAAACATTCAGGCTTTTGTACTTCCTCCCCGAGGTCATAATGAGAAAAGGGAATGGCTTGGATGGTGATGGATGCTGCCTTCTTCAGGCATGATCTCTTGAAGATGTCCTAGATGGTAGGTTGGGTTGCGCCCATGATGGTGCAGGCTGAGTCTTCAATGTCCTGCAGCCTTCTTTCATCTTGTGCTTTGCAGCCTCCATATCAAGCAGTGATACAACCACTCAGAATGTTCTCCACTCTACGTTCGTAGAAAGTTGAAGAATCTTTGGTGACTTACCACTTCTCCTCAAGCTCTTAATGAAGTAGAGTCACGGGCATGCATTATTTGTGATTTGAGTAAAGATCTTGGCCGAAGCATCAACTGTTTGTTCCCCTCCATGGATGCTGCCTGACTTGCTTAGTTGCAGCAGAATGTTTGTGTGTTGCTCTAGATGTCCAGCATCTGCAGAATCTATTGTGTCTGAGATCATGGTTCCAAGTCCCACCCAAGAAAGCTGAACGAAATGTTGAAGCCAAAATCCTGCCCAGAAGTGAAGGAATGCTGTAGAGTTGGGCCTGTTGTCTTTGGGAAGAAAGTTTAAACTGAGGCTCTCTCCTTCCTCTCAGGTGGATATAAAAGAGCCCTCAAGTGACATCAGTGGAGCAGAGGTCTCTTGAGCGTAGAATCATCACCACTCATAGCACTAAAAGTTTTACCAACGCATCAAAATTGACTTCAGTCAAATAAACTTCCGGGACAGACTTAAAGGGACTGACATGAATGTATCTACTGACCAAAGTTGAGTTTCTTGGCACGAAGCACTTAATAATATCCTTCAGTGAAAGAAATCAGCTATCCTTTCTCGGATGCACCTTTTGCTTGCTAGTTGTTGCTCCACCCCTTCCCTCACCTTCTTGTACTTGCTATCTCCCCTCTGCCTTTAAGCCCAGATCAAAGGTCTCAGCCCAAAATGTCAATTGCCCATTTCCCTCCACTGATGCTGCCTGACCTGCTGAATTTCTCCAGCACCTTCTTTGTTAATCCTTACCTGGACCATCCCGGCTGTGACTCCAAACCCATCACTGTCATTAACTCTTGCTTGTCTCATCCTGTTGGTACAAGGAGGGATGGGCAATAAATGCTGGCTTTGTCAGTGACATCCACTTAGTGTGAAATGGTGAAAACAAAATCGTATCTGTAGGGTGTTGTTATTTGCAACTTGGCTGCCATATTTGACAACAGTGGCTATGGTTGTACATCATTGAAACTTGTAAGTTGAAAGTATCCTAACTAGCTCCCTCATCATTTGGTAAAATCAATTTTCAATGCATGGGAACAAAAGCTCAGGCAGGTACTGGACTCAACCCATTGTATCGTGTGTATATCCCTCCCCACCATTTGCAGTATATACATGACGTATTGTTTCAAGAAGACAACACCTATAATGAAAGATTCCCACCATTCAACATGCCATCTTCTTGCAGCTACCAATGGGCAGGAGGTACAGAAGCCTGATATCCAACACCACCAGGGTTTAGAGTAGCAACCTGCCTTCATCCATTCAGTTCTTCACCCAAGCAGTGTAACCCAAAACACTAGTTTGGCAACACCATGACCACTTTGATCACTTTGCACTAAAATGGACTTTGTATTTTTGTTCTAATGGTGTTCTGCCTTTTAAAAATTGTGTATAATTTATGTTTTTCTTGGGAAAGTTGCTTACAACATGCTATGCACCAGAGAACATAGAAATTTACAGCACATTACAGGCCCTTCGGCTCACAATGTTGTGCCAATCATGTAACCTACTCAAGAGACTGCCTAGAACTTCCCTAGTGCATAGTCCTCTATTTTTCTAAGCTCCATGCACCTAAGAGGCTCTTAAAAGACCCTGTTGTATCTGCTTCCACCACTGCCTTCGACAGTGCATTCCACGCACCCACCACACTCTGTGTCAAAAAAATTACCCCTGATATCACCTACTTCCAAGCACTTTAACACTATGACCCCTCATGTTAGCCATTTCACCAATGGGAAAAAGACTCTGGCTATCCACATGATCAATGCCCCTCATCATCTTACACACCTCTGTCAGGTCATCTCTCATCTGTCGCTCCAAGGAAAAAAGGCCAAGTTCACTCAACCTGTTCTCATAAGGCATGCCCTCCAATCCAGGCAACATCCTTGTAAATTTCCTCTGCACTGTCTCCATATTATCCACATCCTTCCTGTAATGAGGTGATCAGAACGGAACATAGTACTCCAAGTGGGGTCTGACCAAGGTGTGATATAGCTGTAGCTCTTGAACTCAGTGTCACGGTTGATGAATACTTAGACACACCATACTCCTTCTTAACAACACTGTCAATCTGCACAGCAGCTTTGAGTATCTTCTCGACACAGAGCCTAAGATCTCTCGGATCCTCCACACTGCCAAGAGTCTTACCATTTACATTATATTCTGTCTTCAAATTGGACCTACCAAAATGAACCACTTCAACTTATCTGGGTTGAAGTCCATCTGCCACTTCTCAGCCCAATTCTGCAGCCTATTGATGTCCTGCTGTAACCTCTGACAACCCTCCAGACTATCCACAACACCATCAACCTTTGTGCCATCAGCAAACTTACTAACCCACCCTTCTACTCCTTCATCCAGGTCATTTTTAAAAATCACAAAGAGGAATGGTCCCAGAGCAGATCCCTGTGGAACACCACTGGTCACTGATCTCCATGCAGAATATGACCCGTCTACAACCCCTGTTTGCCTTCTATGGACAAGCCAATTCTGGACACACAAAGCAAATCCTCCTTGGATCCCATGCCTCATTACTTTCTGGAGGAGCCTTTCTGAAGAGAACTTTATCAAATGCCTTACTGAAATCCACTGCTCTACCTTCATCAATGTGTTTTGTTACATCCTCAAAGAATTCAATCAGGCTCGTAAGGCATGACCTGTCCTTGACAAAGCCATGCTGACTATCCCTAATCAGATTATGTCTCTCCAAATGCTCATAAATCCTGCCTCCCAGGATCTTCTCCAACAACTTGCCCACCACTGAAGTCAGACTCACTGGTCTATTATTTCCTGGGTTATCTCTACTCTCTTTCTTGAACAAGGGAACAACATTTGCAACCCTCCAATCCTCCGATACTTCTCCCATCCCTATCGATGATGCAAAGATCATTGCAAGAGACTCAGAAATCTCCTCCCTTGCTTCCTACAGTAGCCTGGGGTATATCTCATCTGGTTCTGGTGACTTATCTAAATGATTTTCAAAAGCTCCAGCACATCTTCTTTCTTAATGTCTATGTGCTCAAGCATTTCAGTCTGCTGTAAGTCATCCCTGCAATTTCCAAGATCTTTTCCCTGGTGAATACTGAAGCAAAGTATTCATTAAGTACCTCAGCCACCTCCTCCGACTCCAGGCACACTCTCATATGGCTCTTCCTCTTGCTGTTCACAAATTTGTTGAATGCCTTGGGATTTTCCTTAATCTTGATCACCAAGGCCTTCTCATGGCCCCTTCTGGTTCTCCTAATTCCATTTTTAAGCTCCTTCCTAGCAACCTTGTAATTTTCTAGAGCTCTACAGTACCTAGTTTCTTGAACCTTTCGTAAGCCTTTCCTTTCTTCTTAACTAGATTTCCTACATATCTTGTACACCATGGTTCTTTAAATCTGCCATGTTTTCCCTGCCTCAGTGATGCATACCTATGTAGAACGCCATGCAAATGTTCCCTGAACGTTTGCCACATTTCTGCCGTGCATTTCCCTGAGAACATCTGCTTCCATTTTAAGCTCCCAAGTTCCTGCCTAATGGCATCATATTTCCCCCTACCCCAATTAAATGTTTTCCCAAGTTGTCTGCTCCTGTCCCTCTCCAGTGCTATGGTGAAGGAGATAGAGTTGTGGTCACTACCTCCAAAATGCTCTCCCACCGAGAGACCTGATACCTGACCAGGTTCATTTCCCAATACCAGATCAAGTACAGCCTCTGCTCTAGTTGGCTTATCTACATATTGTATCAGGAAACCTTCCTGTACACACCTAACAAACTCCACTCTATCTAAACCCCCTGCGCTAAGGAGATGCCAAACAATATTAGGAAAGTTAGAATCTCCTATCACAACAACCCTATTATTATTGCACCGTTCCAGAATCTGCCTCCCTATCTGCTCCTTGATACCCCTGTTACTATTGGGCGGGATCTATGAAAACAGCCAACAGAGTTATTGCCCCTTTTCATGTTTCATTGCTGCTCTGTATAAGTACTCAGTGGCCACTTTGTGAGGTATCTCCTGTACCTAATGAAGTGGCTACTAAGTGTGTGTTCATGGTCTCTTGCCCCTCCAAGGTTCGATGTGTTGTACATTCAGAGGTGCTGTTCTGTACACCACGGTTGTAATGTGTGGTTATTCCTTGAACCAGCTTGAACCGGTCTGGCCATTCTTCTTTCATGTTTATCATTACAAAGACCAGAACATCTGCAGATACTGGAGGTGACACACACAAAATGCTGGAGGAACTCAGCAGGCCAGGCAGCATCTGTGGAAAAGAGTAAACAGTTGACGTTTTGAGACAAGACCCTTCATCAGGGCTCACAGAAATGGTGCTCACTATATGTTATTTTGTTTTTTGCACCACTCTCTGTAAACACTAGAGACTGTTGTGCTTGAAATTCCCAGGAGGTCAGCAATCTCTGAGGTACTCAAAAAAACCCCATTTGGTACTAACAGTCATTTCACAATCAGAAACAGTTAGATCACATTTCTTTCCCATTTTGATGTTTGTTCTGTACAACTATTGAACCTCTTGACCATGTCTGCATGCTTTTATGCTTTGAGTTGCAGCCACATGATTGGCTGATTAGACATTTGCATTAACAAGCAGGTGTACAGGTGTACCTAATAAAGTGGCCACTGAGTGTATACCGTAGATTCCGGATTTTAAGCCGCTACTTTTTTCCCACATTTTGAACAGCTTTGAACTTTGCGGCCAATAATCCGAAGCGGCTAATGCATGATTTTTTTCATGCCGCCTCGTAAACATTTTGCCTCATAACAGTAGACCAATAAAATTGATGAGTAGTTCACAGAGGTCCAATGAAATTGTACGATAAATCAAGCGCACTTTCACAATTAAATTATTGTAAATCAGTCATTTGTACTCACCCTCATCAACATGGAAAACACTCGAAGCATTGTGCTGCCTACTTAGTTTAAACTATATTTGTTTTCTGTACTACATCGCGGGATGCTATGACGTCACACCCGGTTTCGCGGTGTCTTGTGGGAAAATGCCGGTTTGCGATGAAACGGGACGGAGGGAGGGAGCGCATTACGCGAGCGGCTTTGGATCTGAGCGAACTCTGCTTTTAAGTTAAAGGTATCAATAACTTTTCCTGGTAGGCTGCAATATATATATATTTTTACCAGTCGTTAGGAGATATTGGAATGTTGTTCAGTAAAGAAGTATACGCAACGTATATTTAAAAGTAGCCGCGTACGGGCACGGTTCGAAAAAAAGCATTTGCAATATGTATTTGTTTTTGTTACCATATGGATTTAATTAAAAGTTAAAAAAAATCCTCACGTGTAATATCTTTCTGTGTAAATATCTCATATTACAACGTGGGACACCTGCGGCCGAAAATCCGGTGCGGCCTAAAATCCGGTGCGGCCTAAAATCCGATGCGGCCTTTACAATTAAAAAATTGATTTTATTTCTAAAATTAGAGCCAGCGGCTTTTAATCAGGTGCGCTCTGTAGTCCGGAATCTACGGTACTTGTTTATGTGGTAATAGACTTGAGCTAAACTCAACTTTGAAACACTTATGGGTCTTTGTAGTGATCAGACTATTCTACAAATGGTTGTCTTTTATGGTATTCAGTGGCACTGTGCATTTATATTCCAATCTAAAATATTTCTCCTCTTGCCACATTGATTAAATTAATTTTATTCATGCATGCAGACTGTGAGCTGCAGTGACATCAATGTTGTAATAAGCCCGGCAAGTCAAGATTATTGCAGTCGCCTTGTGTGGGGAGAGGATAAATAATAAAGTACAATTTATATTCCACGCTTGACCGTAGCTGACAGCTCCAGCAGGAATGTTGTGAATATGCTGTAATTAGCTTTGTGACTAGTATATTGATCATCTCCCAGTGCTCCTCTCTGAGTTTTCAATGACTAATTCAAACTAAAATCATTAATGTTAGGTGACAGTGCTTGTTTTCAAGCTTGTATATGCGTGTCATTTTGACACACTTAACCCCTCTCCATGCATTAAGTTCTGCATCGCTATTTATGGAGATTGAGTTCCTATACGTCAACTTAAACTGAAAGGTCCTTCATTTTGTGCGATGATGAATATGTGTCGATGTGTTTTATTCCCCTTTCTTTATGTAGACAATGCTGTAAGAGCCATGTAGACCTTCGAACAATGACTCATTAAGCTTCCTGTTGTTTTTTGCAGATGGAATATTTGGGAGGTGTGAGCTGGTCACGGCGATAGACGTATTCAAATACGAAGTTTCGCCGAATGATCTTCAGCGCCTCCGTGATATCCTACAGGAACTGTCCCTTAAAGGTACTCATTAAGTAGGATGTTTGTCTCTTTAAACAGCAGCTTTTAATATGATTCCTGTTATGTGTCACCCTCTGTTGGGTTGATATATTTGGCAAAAGTCACATATATCCCAGCAAGTCTAATTACTTTTCTAAGCCACTTGATTGGTTGTAAAGCACTCTGGAATGGTCTGAGTAGTGTGGAAATTGCAATATAAGTTTAAAATCTTCATTACGTGTTGCAGAGAAATGAAATTTGAAACAGTTACAGTATTTGATCAGCATCTATGTGGCTTGTACATTTGTGCTGCTGCTCGAAATAATCGACTTAATCATCATTGGATTGAAATACTGTTTGACAGGTGAAAACAAGCTGATTACTAGCTGAGTGAATGGCACTTTAGTAAGTCTGAACAAAGACTGCTCAGCTGCGGGAACCCACCAATTCCAGTATGAAGCAGGTCAGGCCATCCACAAATGTAAGCTATGAATAGCCAAATTAAAACCCTTCAAAATTAGCAATGGCATTTTAGTAATCAACACTTTGAGAATTTGAACTCTTGGCTTTCAACTAACTGCCTAGCATGTAGCCCATTAATCAAGCCCTATGCAATAACTTCTCTCAAAATCAAGCATGGCTCTCTTGTGCTAAGCGCATGAGTAAAGATCTGGTGATCACAAACAGGAGTGGAAAGAAGGCTAATGACCAGCATCTGGTACAAATTCATTGACTTCCAACCAACATGGACACATTTGCTCTCATCCCCTTTGTAATTAGAAGTTTTCATCACAAAACTGTTAGTCACTTCCACCCTGGTTCCTGTCAGAAGACAATGCCATTTTACATACATCCTTTGGACTGCTGAGGCCATCGGCCGCCCATTACACTAATCCTAATTTATTCTCCTCACAATCCCATTAATCCATTCTATCCTGTTGATTCTAACACTTTCCTACAAACCAATCAGTACATGTGCATTTGGGATAAGCGAAGAAACCAGAGAAAGCATGGGAAAACTCGCATGGTCACAGGGAGACCATGGACAACACTGGAGGTCAGGGTTGATCGTGGGTCACTGGGACTGTGAGGCAGTAGATGCACCGGTGCCACATCTGTCCCTCTTCTTGTAATATCTCCAGTACAATTATTCTGCCAGGGACATCTTCTATACCAGTTTTCCTGAGATATCTTCCTTTTCACTCACCCAAGGATTCTTCTCTGTTATGGAGATCTCCAACTCTCCTCCCATATTTCAGTTCACATTCTCCCAGAACTACAATAGTTCCCTTTGTCCTCATCTCCCACCACACCATGTTTTACTGTTGTCAGTTCTGTCTTTCCCTCAGCTTGTGGAACTTGGCCACACCTGCTTTTAATATTCCTTTGTGAATCCCTGATTCGATAGTTCCATTCAGTGTCAGGAGAAATGTATGCAACGCGCATCTTGAAATTTTTGTTCTTCACAGACACCCACAAGAACAGGAGTGCCCCAAAGAATGAGTGACAGTTAAAACGTTAGAACCCCAAAACCCCCCCACGGCCCCTCCCATGCACAGACAGCAGCAAAGCAGTGACCCCCCCCCCACCCTCACCCACTTCCACAAAGAAGCATCGGTGCCCTCCCCCCACCAAGCAAACAATAGCAAAGCCCCCAAGAAAGACCATCTTCTGCAGTACAACAAACGCTAATCATTCACTCGACACATCACAGGCTCTCCCTCTCTCTCTCTCCCCCTAATAAAGGGAAAAAGAAGTGTCCCCTTTCACAGCAAGAGGTGAGACATAACAAAACAACTTTCTGATTTACGGTGTTAAAATTCTCTCACGCTGCTTCTTTTTCTGAGTTGTCCAGCCAGAGAGAATCGGCAACAAACTCTCACCTTCCAATGAAAGAATAAGAGAGAGAGAGAGCGCAATTCGCCAAGTACAGAGCCTCCAACAGCCAGTCTGCTGTTCTCAATGTTCCGTTCTCTCCTGCGACTCTTCATTCGGCGACACTGGCTTGGAATCGGCCCGTCCACGGGGCCACGAAACCTTAGAAACCCGAAGGCATGCTCGTCTTCTAGGCCGCATCCTTCGGATTTTGAAAACTGGCCGGTTTTAGCGTCAGTTAGTCAAACGTTTGTCTTAGTATATAGTATCTATTTTACCTTTCTGTGCATATAAAACATTTAAGAAACGTATGTATTTCAATAATTAAACCACTGTGTTGCTTAGTAATGATTGTAGCTTTCATCAGGGCAGGGCCTTTCACATTCTCCATTAAAATTGTTCCGATCATTGACCGACTGTAACGTTTTTCCAATGACCGATGGCGTTTCACCTCTTTCTGATCGCTTCATTAGATAGATAGATAGATACTTTATTCATCCCCATGGGGAAATTCAACTTTTTTCCAATGTCCCATACACTTGTTGTAGCAAAACTAATTACATACAATACTTAACTCAGTAAAAAATATGATATGCATCTAAATCACTATCTCAAAAAGCATTAATAATAGCTTTTAAAAAGTTCTTAAGTCCTGGCGGTAGAATTGTAAAGCCTAATGGCATTGGGGAGTATTGACCTCTTCATCCTGTCTGAGGAGCATTGCATCGATAGTAACCTGTCGCTGAAACTGCTTCTCTGTCTCTGGATGGTGCCATGTAGAGGATGTTCAGAGTTATCCATAATTGACCGTAGCCTACTCAGCGCCCTTCGCTCAGCTACCGATGTTAAACTCTCCAGTACTTTGCCCACGACAGAGCCCGCCTTCCTTACCAGCTTATTAAGACGTGAGGCGTCACTCTTCTTAATGCTTCCTCCCCAACACGCCACCACAAAGAAGAGGGCGCTCTCCACAACTGACCTATAGAACATCTTCAGCATCTCACTACAGACATTGAATGACGCCAACCTTCTTAGGAAGTACAGTCGACTCTGTGCCTTCCTGCACAAGGCATCTGTGTTGGCAGTCCAGTCTAGCTTCTGGTCTAACTGTACTCCCAGATACTTGTAGGTCTTAACCTGCTCCACACATTCTCCATTAATGATCACTGGCTCCATATGAGGCCTAGATCACTTCCGCTTTATTTTCAATCCTGATCGTGATTATTTTCATGAACAGAAACACTGAGGATTCAGAGCTGCGCTGGGTCCTAAAGTCCACTGCACTGAGGTTAAATAAGGTCCGGGGTTCCGCTGGGTCCTAAAGACCACCGCACTGAGACAGGTTAAATAGGGACTTGAGCATCCGCGTTTTTTGGTCTCCACTTGGGGTCCCAGAACCAACCCCCACGGATAAAGAGGGCCAACATCTCCAACATCTCTGTGAACATCTCCAAGTGAGATCCTGCAACACCTAGCAAGCTTCATGCACCATGCACAGCATTCGGACCGGGTGCATCATCACCTGGTGTGGGAGCTCCAACGCACAGGATGGTGAGAGGCTGCAGAGGGTTGCAGACTCAGCCAGATCCATCATGGGCACTAACCCAGACTCCCCGGAGGACATGTTCAAAACACGGCACCACAAGAAGGTGACATCCATGACTAAGGGCCCTTGCCATCAGGGAGGAGGTACAAGAGCCTGAAGACCCATACTTAATGTGGTAGGAACAGCTTCTTCCCCTCCACCATCAGATTTCCGAACAGTCCATGAACACTTCCTCACTATTCCTTCTTTGCGATATTCATTTATTTCTTTGTAACTGATTCTATTTTATGTCCTGCAATGCACTGCTGCCACAAAACAACAAACTTCATGACATATGAATGCACCTGATTCTGATTCTCATCCAAATTCCACTGTCAGGATAGCTTTCCTATCCATCTGTCTGTTGACTGTTTCTGCTTTCAGAACTCCAGCACAGATTTCAAGACAGGTTCTGACCCCTTTTGATTCAGAATAGTTTGTTAAATTCAGCAAACAGAGAGCTCCTTGCTTGTACCAACAATATTGGCTGTACTCCACTGAAACCTTGATTCAGTCACAGCGATGTTGACTAATCCCCTCACTGGCTTCTGTCCAGAGAGATGCTTCTGACATTGTCAGTTCATGCGAATTTAAAGTTTGGCACCTGCCTTTATCTTTGGCTTCCTCACACTCTTTTAGAATACATTGGTCTGACTGAATGATGTCTCATGTTGTTCCCAGAATTCAAGGATCAACTTTATTCACTATATACTGTATCTATATGTATGAGGAGTACGCTGTGATGTGTTGGCATGACATGCAACAAAAAATAACAACACTGAACAATTATTAAGAATAAATAATCGTATAAAAATAAGGTTAAAGTATGGATATTAAATAAATAGTGAATAAATAATTATGCAATTGATTAGATTACTACAATGCTCCTTTTACTGGCCTTCCAAAGTGATCTATTGACAAACTTCAACTCATTCAGAATGCTGCTGCTAGACTTTTAACCAAAACCAGAATGAGGGAATATATCATTCCTGTCCTAGCTACTCTGCATTGACTTCCTGAATCTTTTACAATTGATTTAAAAGTTCTCTTGCTTGTTTTCAAAGCTCTTAATGATCTGGGACTGGAATACATCACAGATTGTTTTTGTTTCATAGCCCTGCTCGTACTCTCAGGTTTTCTTTTGCCTGTCTCTTAAATTGAAACAATCACCCTCAAAAGATAATTGGCAGGCCAGCTTTTTTGAACTACACTCCTAAACGGTGGAACTCAATGCCTAAAACTATAAGGGATACAGACTCAGTCAACATGTTTAATCACCAGCTCAAAACCTACACGTTTAAATTTGCTTTTAACTAACAACTTCGTCTTTGGTTTTCATATTTATTTTTATTTTATTTTCATGTTTGCACTTTATCCCATTGTAAAGGACCTTAAACTACGTTGTCTGTATGAAAAGTGCTTTATAAATAGGTTTTTAATATCGTTATTAAGTGCTCCGGGCAGATGGGGCTCGTTAACCACGGATGGTAGCTCATCTAGGAGAGGGAAAACTCCGATTTCAAACCTCTGCTGCCTTGCGGCTATACCCGCTCACGGGAAAGGCTTTGGGAGTAAAC
The DNA here is from genome assembly GCF_048418815.1 of Hemitrygon akajei. Taxonomy (NCBI): domain Eukaryota; kingdom Metazoa; phylum Chordata; class Chondrichthyes; order Myliobatiformes; family Dasyatidae; genus Hemitrygon; species Hemitrygon akajei. The sequence continues at coordinate 153,990,663 of NC_133131.1, forward strand.
CCCGAGGAAAAATCCGGAGTTGGAGTCCCGAAGGCGGCTGACTGCTGCACCCAGCAATGGCACAGCAACTCCTGCGATGCTGCTGGCACCAAACTGTATCGACTTTCGTCGTCCTTTGGACCTGTCATCAGCATGGAGAGGGGGGTCCCACTGCATGGGCAACAGACAGATCTCTATATCAACTCTGCCCTGGCTTGCGCCCTGGAGAAGCCACTCCCAGTGAATACCAGGGGCACAGTACCCATGGTCGACCACGACAGACAGAGGCCACACAAATATTAAATTCATAAATACCAGCATGTATTTTCAATGTAAACAGCATTATAAATTGGTTTAAAGAGTTTACAGTGCAAGGCAGTGACTGAGGTAACAGATCAGAGGGGGCAGGGGTGGGGGCTAACTAGAATAGTGATCAGATTAACCGTCTGGAAGAAGAAACTTTCCATATCTACAACACGAGAAAATCTGCAGATGCTGGAAATCCAAGCAAAACACACAACTGAGCAGGCCCAGTACATCTATGGAAAAGAGTACCGGTAAATAGTTGACGTTTCAGGCTGTGACCCTTTATCAGGTCTCGTATATCTCAAATCCTTTTGTAACTTTTCTTTATTTCCTTCCAGGGAAATAATTCCCATCTTACAGAGGGCAATCTGTCTTACATGAGGTGCTGCCAGATTTGCCAGATGTGAACAATACAGGACCTTGTCATGGACTCTTGTCTTGCAATATGATATTTGTGCAGATAATCAAGATGCAGTTCATCTTGATAGTTGGGTTTTGCCTCAAGTTTATTTCATTGAAGGGGAATTATCCAGACAAACTTTCCCTCTGTCGAATTGGAATTGGTTTATTATTGTCACATGTACGGAGATAGAGTAAAAAGTCTATTCCATACAAAAGTACATTAAGGTAGAATAATGGACAAGATGAAGAGTCCTGTGTTTCAGTTAAAGTGTAATGCAGGTGTAACACCCTGGGAGAGGTTTCACTGCTACTGTAATGGTTTCTCTGTATGAGCGGTGTTTGGGTTATGATTAGAGGTAATAGGGGTTTTGGAACATGCACCATCCAATGAGGGGAGTGCTGTTTCTTTCTTGCATGTTTGAGAGAAGGTATTCTCGGTCTTTTGTCAGCGAGAGGTGAAGAGAGAAGCTGCGAGTGGAGAGTTGGTAGACCGCAGGATGAAGTGGACTTGAAGTGAAGGTCCAGGAGTCGACGACACTCGGAGGAGTTTGATGGAGAACGAATGGACGGAAAACCCTGAGTTCCACCATACACATTAGACAGTTTCATTATAATGGACCCTTTTTCTTTTGTTTTCTCAATTAACCTTACAGTCAATTTAAGAATTATAAAGCTCAGTTGTTTAATTGCATATGGTGTACTGTCTGATATTTTGTGGTGCGGAGTTGTAACAGAGCAACGCATCACACAGCATCCACGCAAATGAGATTTCACACGTTTGGTGGGGCTGGAAGCTGCTAGCCGAACCTGAGGGTTACACAGACAGTCAAATAAAGTGAAACAGTGTAGATTGGGAGATAAGATCTGCTTCTTCAGCCTGTGAGAGGGGTTCACCCAAGAGTCTGATAACTCTGGTATATAAATTGTCCTTGAGTCTGTGGTACGTGCTCTCAAGCTTTTGTATCTTCTGCCAAACGGGAGGAGTAGAAGAGAGAATGACCCAGGTGGGAGGGTCCTTGATTCTGTTGTCAGTGTGTCTGCAGCAGTGGGAAGTGTAGTGTAGATGAAGCCATTGAAGGGGAGGATGGTTTCCTTGATAGATGGGATTGTACTGTCTTATAAGAGTCTTCTTTTATTTCGTTTATTTAGGCATATACGAGGGGCGATTGATAAGCTCGTGGCCTAAGGTAGAAGGAGTCAGTTTTAGAAAACCTAGGACGTTTCGAAGGGATTCCCCAGGACATATGCAGAAAGTTTGACGTTAATAACTCATCAGTTAATAATTCATCAGGGGTGATTGATAAGTTTGTGCCCTACAGTAGAAGGAGATGAGTTATTAACGTCAAACTTTCTGCATAATCACTCAAAGAGTTGACCTGCATGTGCATGTAACAAGAGCTGTATTACTCATCTCCTACCTTAGGCCACGAACATATCAATCACCCATCTGTGGACACTTTCTGGAAGTCCAAGATCTGTATGCTCCACGACCACTGGACTAAGTGTGTAAATGTAGGAGGGGACTATGTTAAAAAATAAATGTGCTAGGTTTTCTAAAACTGGCTCCTTCTACCTTAGGCCATGAACTTATCTATCATCCCTCATAGTATGAGAACAGGCTTATCGGACCCATTGAGCCTATGCCACCCAATTACACCCGTGACCAATTAACCTACTCACCTGTACACTTTTGGAATGCGGTGGGTAACCTAGAGCACCCAGAGGAAACATGCGGTCACAGGGAGAAGGTCCAAACTTCTTACGGACAGTGGCGGGAATTAAAACCCGATCCTTGGGCAGAGCGTTTGCCATTCCAGGCTGTGATGCATCCATACAGGGCACTTTTTTTTAATGGTGTATTTGTAAATACTTCTTCAGAAAGTGAAGGTTCAGACTGAGGAATGTGTATCCCATGAGATCGGCTGCAGTGCCCGGTATCCCTAGAATGCATTGTCGAGGGGTCAGAAAGTAGTGGCGACAATTTCAAGTGGAGACGCCAGAGGCGGCTGATGGTAAAATCTGGAGCTTGATGCAAACTGCTGGAATAACTCAGCATCTGTGCATGGAATCGAGCAGTCGATGTCTGGGTCTTCATCTGGATTCTGATTCTTTAGTCCAGATAAAGGGCCTCAACCGAAAATGTCTATTTCCCACTACAGATACTGCCTGACCTACTGCGTTCCTCCAGCAGTTTGTTTTGTGCAAAGATTTAAAGTAATAGGAAGAAGGGTGAGGAGGAAAAGCATTTTTTTTTCCCAGAAGTGGTAAAATATTTCACTGAGATAGTGAGAGGGGCCAAGGCCGAGAACTTGTCTTCGCTGCCATCTTGTGCCACATGATCCATTTTCAAGCTTCTCGATTCGGACCCACTGAGGACCCCAGGTACTCACATTCAATTGACTGCTTTTCCCGCCACGTTCTATGCCCCACACTTTCCACCATGCAGAGGTACCTGGTGTCCCAGTCCTAGTTGCTGCCACAGTTCCAAGGTTAGAAAACATAGAAACATAGAAAACCTACTGCACAATACAGGCCCTTCAGCCCACAGTGTTGTGCCGAATATGTCCCTACCTTAGAAATTACTAGGTTTACCTATAGCCCTCTATTTTTCTAAGCTCCCCGTAACTATTCAAAAGCCTCTTAAAAGATCCTATCATATCCGCCTCCACCACTGTTGCCGGCAGCCCATTCCACACACTCACCACTCTCTGAGTAAAAAAATTACCCCTGACATCTCCTCTGTACCTGCTCCCCAGCACCTTAAACCTGTGTCCTTTTGTGGCAACCATTTCAGCCCTGGGGAAAAGGCCTCTGACTATCCACACGATCAATGCCTTTCATCATCTTATACACCTCAAACAGGTCACTTCTCATCCTCCTTCGCTCCAAGGAAAAAAGACCGAGTTCACTCAACCTATAAGGTATGCTCCCCAATCCAGGGAATATCCTTGTAAATCTCCTCTGCACCCTTTCTATGGCTTCCACATCCTTCCTGTAAATGAGGCGACCAGAACTGAGCACAGTACTCCAAGTGGGGTCTGACTAGGGTCCTATATAGCTGCAACATTACCTCTCGGCTCCTAAACTCAATCCCACGTACGCCTTCTTAACCACAGAGTCAACCTGCTCAGCTCCTTTGGAGTTCCAGCATTTGAAGATTTGCTGGAAAAATGGCAACTTCATTACTATTTAATGCAGCTCTATAAATATGCACTCCTGCTCGCAGTAAGATAGAGTAGCCTGATACATGGAGAATGTGAGACGGGAGACCTGCAAAGCATGCGGTCAAATAAAATCTACCCCGCGGTGTGACATTTTGTACTTCACACTTTTTTCTGGCATTGATGTACTGTTTTCCTGAAGTGATCTCACAGTTCTTCATGAAAAATGATAAAAGAGGCGACTCCAAAATTACTGTAGCTTGGCTCATCATTAGGTTAAGATAACAGTGAAGATTGATGGTCATACTGTGGAGACAAACATCTTATTTGCTGAGCAATATTTTCAGTGACATCTGATTCTGTACTGTGGCAGTGCGTTGCTATGGCAATGGCAGTTTGCGTCTATGCAAACATTATTAGTACAGACGGAACTAATGTGCTGAAAAGCAAACAGCGCTCAAATCTGGAGAGGTTCAAAGGATTTATCATCTTTGAAATTTCAGTCACTGCAAATAGAGTATTAGGATAATGCTGTAGATATCAAAGCTCAAAAATTGAGAATGAGACCTTTTGGTATTGGGAAGTGCGGTGCAAATTGCACCGTGACACTGTCCTAAATCCTAGCCCATGCTTTTGAAATGCACTGGCTGTAAACAGGATGCTCATTTTTTCCCTTGTTTGAAGAGACCATTCAGATCACTGAGCCCTTGATGCCTCTAAGAACATTCCTCTCAGTCCCTTCTCCCCAACGGTAGCGTCGTAGCTAGCACAACGCTTCACAGTACAGGTGAACTGGATCCAATTCTCACCGCTGCCTGTAAGGATCTTGTGCGTTCTCCCCCTGACCAGGTGGGTTTCCTCCAGGTGCCCCAGTTTCCTCCCACAGTCCAAAGATGCACCGGTTGGTAGGTTAATTGGTCATTATGAATTATCCCATGATTAGGCTAGAATTATTTCAGGGGATTGCTGGGCAGCGCAGCTTGAAGGGCCGGAGGGGTCTATTTTGCATTGTATCACAATAAAAATAGATAATAAATAAATTTCCCTGTAGCCCGTTCTCTGCGACATGACCATCAACTATTCGCAGTTTCTCCATATTCTCTTCAAGCTTCTTGCATCCCTCTCCTAGTGAAAACCCCACTTAAAGTTATATTTCAACCAGCAAACTTTAAAATAGGACAGGGGAATCTCATGCAAATTCTTTGACGAATATTGTATAGTGACTGTATAGGGTCCCAAGCACTGACCCCTGCAGTACAACTGTAGTCACCGTTTGCCAATCAGAAATAAGACTCTTCACACTGTCTGAAACCTATCCTGAATTGGTTTTCGGTCCATGCCAGTATGCTACCCCTGAATCTGTGTGTAACACATTGTTGACCAATCAACAGTATGGGAGATTTCATCAAAAGCCTTTTGAAATTCAAACGCGTGCACGATCACTGAGCTAATTGCTTCAACATAGGAAGGCAAAAACCTACCGATGGATCTTTTCCCGCCACTTTCTTTATTGCTTTTCCTCTTTATATTTGCAGTTCGGACTGGTAAGATGACGGCATGTTTATTTTTCTTTGTTAAATGTATTTTAGAACATAGAACATAAGAAATAGGAGCAGGAGTAGGCCATCCGGCCCATCGAGCCTGCCCTGCCATTCAGTAAGATAATGGCTCATCTGTCCATAAACTCAGCTCCATCTACCTGCCTTTTCCCCATAACCCTTAATTCCCTTACTATGTATAAAACCTATCTAACTGTTTCTTAAATATATTTAGTGAAGAGGCCTTAACTGCCTCCCTGGGCAGAGAATTCCACAGATTCACCACTCTCTGGGAAAAAACAGTTTCTCCTCATCTCCATCCTAAATCTTCTGCCCTGAATCTTGAGATAATGTTCCCTAATTCTAGTCTCACCTACCAATGGAAACAACTTTCCTACTTCTATCTTGTTTATCCCTTTCAAAATTTTAGACCATAAGACCATAAGACAAAGGAGCAGAAGTCAGCCATTCAGCCCATCGAGTCTGCTCCGCCATTTCATCATGAGCTGATCCAATCTCCCCTTTAGTCCCATTCCCCTGCCTTCTCACCATAACCTTTGATGCCCTGATTCACCACCCTCTGGCTAAAATATTTTTTTCGCATCTCTGTTCTGAATGGGCGCTGCAATCCTCAAGTCATGTCCTCTCGTACTAGACTCCCCCACCATGGGGAACAACGTTGCCACATCCACTCTGTCCATGCCTTTCAACATTCGTAATGGTTCTATGAGGTCCCCTCTCATTCTTCTAAACTCCAAAGAGTACAGTCCAAGAGCGGTCAAGCGTTCCTCATATGTTAACCCTCTCATTCCCGGAATCATTCTAGTGAATCTTCTCTGAACCCTCTCCAATGTCAGCACATCATTTCTTAAATAAGGAGCCCAAGTCTTTTCTATGATTGCAAGACAGAACTTCGAGTACTGTAGGTCTGCCTGCTCAGTGAGCTGCTTGTTGATCAGAGTGGCTGGACTGGGTATAGGCAGAGCCGGCTGTCGTGTCAGAAGAGCTGTTCAAGGTGTCGGAGGAGCCGGCCTGGGTTCAGAGGAGCTGGCTTGTGTACAGACCACGCTGCTGCCTCGGAGTAGGTGCACAAAGGCGCCGTGCATTGTTACAGTGGGTGATTGTCTTGGATATTTTTCCTGCGATCACAAGACCCTGTTGAACACTGATAACGTAAGATGCCGCGGGCCTGTTTCCCTTGTTAGTGGTGTGACAGGTGGTGGGGGAGTTGCCCAGCCATGGTGGTAGTGAGGGCTACGCCTCAAGCTGTGGGCAGTGCAGTGTGCTCGGTTGGGGCCTTGCCTCTTGTCAGTGCTGCCCTCCAGTGTTTAATTATAGGAATGACAGGCTGTACTGCATTTGTATGTTTGACTGCGCACTTCTGGGAACTACAAGGAAGACACAGGAAGGCGTCTGCTCCTGCCCCAACAGGCGGTGCTCCTTGCCCCATCTGCAACCGTATCTGCGCTTTGGACTTCGGCCCCAGAAGTCATATGCATGCCCACAGACATTGACTGCGCAACACATCCATCTTCCTCGGACTTCGAGAGACTACTACTAATACTCTGGGAACTACAGCGAACAGTTGTGGATTATGGGACATGTCACTCAGGATCTTGAGGTATATGTGTGTTTCTTTGCATGTCTGTGGTTTTTTTTGCTTGCTAATATGAATGTGCTGTGTGTGTTTTGCACCTTGGCCCCAGAGGAACACTGTTTCATTCAGCTGTATTCATGTATAGTTGAATGATAAGTAAACTTGAATTTGACTTTGCCTGTGAGAAGTGCATCCAGCTGCAGCTTCTAATACTCTGTGTTAAGGAGTTGGCGCTGGAACTGGATGAAGTACAGATCATTTGGGAGGCTGAAGAGGTGATAGGTAGGACATAAAGAGCAGGGCACGGGAAACTGTGTGACAGTTAGGAAGAGGACAGACTTTAACCAGCCAGTGCAGAGTACCCCTATGGCCATCCCCCTCAACAAGAGGTATTCCACTTTGGATAATGTTGGGGGAGAATGACCTAGCACAGGGAAGTCACAGTGGTCAGGTCTCTAGTGCTGAGAATGGCTCTGTGACTCAGATGGGAAAGGGCGAGAAGAAGTGAACTTTGGTGATAGGGGATTTGTTAGTTAGGGGACCAGAAAGGTTCTGTGGAGAAGAACGAGATTCCCAGATGGTACGTCGCTCCTGGTGCCAGGGTGAAGGACACCTCAGATTGAGTCCTCGGCATTCGTAAGTGGGAGGGTGAGTAGTCAGAGGTCCATGTAGGTACAAACACATGGGTAGGGAAGAGTGATAAGGTTCTGAAAAGTGTGTTCGGGAAGTTAGGTGCTAAGTTAAAAGGGCAGGACCTCCAGGATTGCTACCTGTACCACATGCCAGCGAGGACAGAAATAGGAAGATCACACAGTTTAACACGTGGTTAAGGAGTTGGTGTAGGAGGGAAGGCGTCATATTTTTGGATCATTAGGCTCTTTTCCAGAGAAGGTGGGACTTGTACAGAAGAGATGGTTTGCACCTGCACTGGAGGGTGGTTAATATCCTAGCAGGAAGGTTTGCTAGTGCAGCACAGGGGGTTTTAAACTAGAGTTACAGGGGGATAGGAACCAAAGTGCCAGAACAGATAGTGGAGAGGTTGTGGAGACAGATGTTATTAAAAACCTCCATCAAAGTCGGGAATCAAAAGGTTGCAAAAGCATAGTACAACTAATGTCCAGAGCTGAAAGAAGGCATGAAGTTGCTGTAGCAGACAAGGTGAAGGTGAGTCTTAATATATTCTACAAATATATTAAGAGCAGAAGGATTGCAAGGGACAAAATTGGTCTTCTGGTAGATGAGATTGGTAAGCTGTGCTTAGAGCCAGAAGAGACGGAGGAGATCTTAAATGGATTTTTTACATCTATATTTACTCAGGAGTTGGAAACAGTGTCTATAGAAGTGAGGCAAAGCAGCAGCAAGTTCATGGACCCTGTACAGGAAAAGGAGGTGCTTGCAGTCTTGAGATAAATTAAGGTGGATAGATCACCAGGGCCTGACAAAGTGTTCCCTTGCACCTGGTGGGAGGCAAGTGCAGAAATTGCAGGAACTCTAGCGGAGGTATTTAAATCATTCTTTACAACAGGTGAGGTACTGGAGAATTGGAGGATAGTTAATGTTATTCTGTTGTTTAAGAATTACTCTAAACATAAACCAGGCCAGGGATTTATTTACAGGCCAGTAAAAATTATAGGCCAGTGAGCCTGATGGGGTCGTAAAGAAAGCTTTTGGCACATTGGCCTTCATAGATCAAAGTACTGAGTACAGGAAATGGGATGTTATGTTGAATTTGTTTAAGGCATTGCTGAGGCCTAATTTGGAGTATTGTGTGCAGTTTTGGTCACCTATCTACAGGAAAGGTGAAAATACGGTTGAAAGAACACAGAGAAAATTTACAAGGATGATGCTATGACAAAGGACCTGAGTTATAAGGAAAAGTTAGGACTTTATTCCTTGGAACATAGAAGATTGAGAGGAGATTTGATAGAGGTACACAAAAGGGTATAGATACAGTAAATGCAGGCAGGCTTTTTCCAAAAGATTAGGCGAGATCATGGGTTAAGGGTGAAAGGTGAAAAGTTTAAGGGGAATATGAGGGGAAACTTCTTCACTCAGAGGGTTGTGAGAGTGTGGAATGAGCTGCCAACATGCGTGGTGCATGCAAGGTCGATTTTAACATTTAAGAGAAGTTTAGATGGGTACATGGACGGTAGGGGTATGGAGGGCCATGGTCCGAGTGCAGGTTGATGGGAGTAGACAGTTTAAATAGTTTGGCATGGACTAGATGGGTCCAATGGCCCACTTCTGCTGTAGCTTTCTTTGATTCTATGACTCCCTTTTATTTTCCTGGCAATTTGGATAGACCTAGGTAATTTTGACAGACCTAGCCAGTGAAATCCTGCAGTAATGAAGACAGCTGCATTTTAGGAACACTGCCACAAAACGGCAAATTCCATCTCCCTTTACTTTAGTCCCCACTCTTGATTTTCTTGGCAATTCAGAGCCGGAACCTCAACTGGGCCAGGCACATAAGAGGCTGTGTAATCTGTGGCAAGACCTTGCCTCTTGACTTTCAAAAGTCTATCTTCAAAGGAAAAAATGGGCAAAAGGCAAGCGTGGGACAGCAAATCACGAACACAAGGGTTTCTGCAGATACTGGAAATCCAGAGCAACTCACACAAAATGCTGGAGGAACTCAGGAGGTCAGGCAGCATCTATGGAGGGGGAATAAAAAGTTGAAGTCTTGGCCCAGACTCTGCATCAGGAAGGAAAAGAAGGGGACATAAGCCCAAATGAGAAGGTCAGGGAGGGGTTGGAGTATAAACTGGCAGGGGATACGTGAAACCAGGTGAGGGGGGAGGTATTGGGTGGGGGAGGAGGAATGAAGTAAGAAGATGGGAGGTGATAGGTGGAAGGAGTAAAGAGCTGAAGAAGACAGAATCTGATAGGAGAAGACTGTGGACCGTGGGAGAAAAGGAAGGAGGCAGGGAACCAGAAGGAGGTGGTGAACAGATGTGGAGAAAAGAAAGGGTAAGAGGGAAGCCAGAATAGGGAATGGAAAAAGAGAGACTGGGGAACCTGGGGAGAAATTATTGGAAGTCAGAGAGATCGATTTACATGCCATCGGTTTGGAGGCATGATGGTACATGAGGCGATGCTCTGCCAACTTGAAAGTGGCCTCATCATGAGAGGAGAGGAGGCCAAAGGTACAGGAATAGCTCACTTTATCTGGATAATCTTTCCAACCTTTGAATTCCAGCACTTAGAACAAGCAAGTAGCTCCACAGGAGTGGCATCATTTCTAGGTCGCGTAAAAGCTCAGTTGCAAATCTGTTCTTGTAGCTTTGTTGCTGCTGCATTGTAGCCTCCAACTCTTGACTAAACTACACCTTCAGCTCATGGACGGCAGTGGTTTAAGGAGGAAGCCCACCGTCACTTACCGGAGGCACTGTGTGCAAGAAATAAATGTCCTCCTTGCCAGCTGCTCCCACGTCCAGAGAATGAACAGTAACAATAAAACAAACATTCACTTTATGATTCAAATACATTTAGTAAATAAGTCCACAGTAATTAATCCTTTGGAACACAGGTGGTAAACTGTTTCCCAGTATACTGTAAATTGGAACAGTTAATGTGGCCGATATAATATCATCCCTGCTGACTGCGTGTTGCTATTGTAAATGGATCAGATTGTAAACAGCCTGTATCTTCGATAGCTCTCATCTGCTCTGGAGGCAGCAGAGTTATATGAGAGATCTGTAAACACGCTCATCAAAGTTTGCTTGAACAGAAGGTCTAATAAGAGAAATTAAAAGGTGTAGATGTCTTTTAACCATTGTTGATTTGTGTGTTCCCCATCATGTGTTGGTAAATTTATGAAGAAACTAATTACCTGTCCCATACACTTGAAATTTAAATGGAACCACTAATACTACAATGCGCTGTAACTATAAAGCAAGAAAACTTAACAGCCCTGCATACTCCTTTAGTCAATGTCAAAGGAAATTTATTATCAAAGTGCCGATATATCACCATATTCCACCTTGAGGTTCCTCAAAATGGACTGCCCTGTCCTTTTTTTTTTGTTTTAGGTTAGTTTAGTGGGGTTTCTCTTTCTCTATAATAGAAATTTTGAGTCTTTTTTTCTATGAAATGTTAAGAGTTGTGGTTCTTTTTTTACATTAGCTCAATATTGTACTATACATGATTTGACAGTATATATTCTCTTTTTGTTTGTACTTTTATTGAAATATGTATTTGAGATAACATCTCCTCTGACTTGTATTTACCCTTATTCTTTTAAATCAATAAAAAAAAGATTGAAAATGAAACGAGATTCACTTTCTTGCTCGCATTTACAGGAATATAAAGAAATACAATATAATTTATGAAAAACTATAAATGACAAAGTCTGCCAAACAACCAACGTGCAAAAGAATACAAATCCTGCAAATAATAAATAAATAATACTGAGAACATGTCGGGTCCTTGAAGGTGAGTCCATGGGTTGTGAATGCATTTGAGCATTGAGGTGTGTGAAGATATCCATGATGGTTGATGGGTACTAACTTCCTGAGCGTGGTGATGTGGGTCTTAAGGCTCTGTACCTCCTGCCCAGTGGTAGTAGCAAGTCTGTTGCAGGATGTAAAGCCTCTTGTAGTGCAAGTGTAAAAATACCTACTGCCTTACCATGTCGTCCAAATGCATGAAACAATGGGGCAGTTTGTGTTTTGGACCACTACCTTGCCTGCACCTGAACTGCTTCTATTACGTCAAGATAGATGAAGTCCGTTGAATGAAAAGAGCTCATTCAGTTTAACTGGCCAGTGGCAGCATTTTGGATCCACCCAAACCTCCTCCCATTGGTGGCGATGGTGCTGGTTGGCCGTCATGTCCAACGATGACAGGAGACCTGCAAGGGAAAGTTTCTGAAGAGAAAAAGCCATTGCACTGGGGCACTTCCACTCTCTGAACGTTAGAACTGGGGGTTCAATGGTACAAACAAGCATCACAAACTGGGGTCTGAGAGGATGACCGTGACGTCTTCTGTGCCTTGTCATGCCTTAGTGTGGGCGAATGGTAATCAAGGGGTAGGCGTAGGATCAGTGCAAAATGGGTCCTTGATGATTAGCGTGTACTTAGTGAGCCTAAGGGTCTATTTTTGGAAGCACAAGAGATTCTGCAGATGCTGGAAATACAGAACAACACACACAAAATGTGGGAGGAACTCAGCAGGTCAGGCGGCATCTATGGAAATGAATAAACAGTCGATGGTTCAGGGCGAGACCCTTCATCAGGACTGCCTATTTTTATGCTGTGTTTCTTCATGATTCTATGAATTTAACTTCCACCCCCTTCCATCCTCCTACTCTATTAAGCTTTGTCTTAAATACCATGGTGTTAGTCTCATCCATTTGTTCCACGTTCTGACCACCCTCAGGCTAAAGAAGTTTCTCTTGAATTCCGTCTTGGACTCAATATTAACTTGTGGAGAAGGAATGAAGTAGGTTTTAGATGAGCCTCAATTACAAGCTTTCTAGTCAAAGGAATTACATTTGATTAGGATTTCGAACAACTTCCACCTAATCTGAAGAGCACCACATCCTATCTTTAACAATTTTTAAATGGCATCAGGTGTTTCTGTTCAGAAAGCAGTGATTTTGTCACTGATAGTTGGTGAGAAATAAGCAATAAGACAATTCTGAACTGGTTTTGCTCACTGCAGTTTCAAGCATCGAGGCTTGGAGGTACCAAAAATAGCTGGGAGTTAAAATGAAACAATTTCACTACTTCGACAAGTTATGAACTACAAAGAATTTGATGATATTGACAATCATCCTGAATATTACAATGAAAGTTAAGATTTGGAGGATGCAATCATTGAAAATATTGTGCTTCCGGGGCGCCTAGGTGCGACTTGAGTAGCAGCAGTACTCTCAATGGATGCGATTAAATATTCCTGTTTCAGCCTGATAAAGCTAAAAAAGCACAACTGCTTCCAAGGTCAGTACAGTGAACAAAGATGTCTTAATGTTTTTGAACAAACTATCACTGCTTAAAACTGATGGAAACAACACCAATTGTGGTTGGAAGCGCCCACATTGGATACCACTGAGGAAGAATGGATGTAGAGCACGGTTACAAATGCATTTAAGGAAACGAGGTTTTAAACTCTCAATACCAACCGTCTTGCTGGCAAGCGTGCAGTCTCTGGTGAATAAAATCGATAACCTCAGAGCTAGGGTGCTGAGGGACATTATGACTCCGGGTGTCCTTTGTTTCATGCAATCCTGGTTAACCCCTTCTGTACCGGACGCAGCGATTCAAATCGACGGGTTTACTATACACTGTCAGGATAGATCTATAGAGTCTCTCAAAAGCAGAGGTGGAGGAGTATGCCTCATGATCAACTCTTCTTGGTGCACAAATATATCAGTGCTGTCCCAATTCTGCTCACCAGACTTGGAATATCTAGCAGTTAAGTGCCATCCTTTTTACCTACCATGGGAGTTCTCTAGGGTCATTTTGGTAGTAGTATACATTCCATCTCAGTCCAATGTCAATCAAGCTTTAGATGATCTGAGCAATGGGATCAACATACACAAAACAGCACATCTTAACACCTTCACTATCGTTTTGGAAGATTTTAACCAGGCCAGTTTGAAAAAAATCACTAAACAATTACCATCACCAGATCATTTGCAATACCAGAGGAAACCACACACTGGACCATTGTTACACCATCATCAAGAATGCCCTCAGTTCAGGGCGTCTGATCAGCTGGCTGTACTTCTACTCCCTGAGTACAGGCAGAGACTGAAGACTGCAGCACCAGTAGTGAGGACCAAGAAGGTATGGACAAGGGAAGCACAGGAGTGTCTACAGGACTGCTTTGAATCGGTGGACTGGACTGTATTCAGGGATTCATCTTCGAACCTGGATGAGTATGCTGTAGTTGTTACCAACTTCGTTAAAACCTGTATGGATGAGTGTGTGCCTACAAAGACTTATTGTATATTTCCAAACCAAAAGCCATGGATGAACCAGGGGGTACGTTACCTACTGAAGGCTAGATCTGTGGCATTCAAGTCTGGCACCCCAGGCCTGTACCAGAAAACCAAGTATGATTTGCAGAGGGCTATTTCAAGGGTGAAGAGACAATTTCGAACGAGGTTAGAGACGACATCAGATGCACGGCAACTCTGGCAGGGTCTGCAAGACATTACTTCCTATAAAGCGAACCGCCATAGCATGAATGGCAGTGATGCTTCACTACTAAATGCACTCAATGCCTTCTATGCCCACTTTGAAAGGGAGAACACAACTACAGCTGTGAAGATCCCTGCTGCACCTGATGACCCTGTGATCTCTGTCTCAGAGGCTGATGTTAGGCTGTCTTTAAAGAGAGTGAACCCTCACAAGGTGGAAGGTCCCGATGGAGTACCTGGTAAGGCTCTGAAAACCTGTTCCAACCGATTGGCAGTAGTATTCAAGGACGTTTTCAACCTCTCACTGCTACGGGCGAAAGTTCCCACTTGCTTCAAAAAGGCAATAATTATACCAGTGCCTGAGAAGAATAATTTGAGCTGCCTTGATGACTATCGCCCGGTAGCACTCGCATCGACAGTGATGAAATGCTTTGAGAGGCTGGTCATGATGAGACTGAACTCCTGCCCTAGCAAGGACCTGGACCCACTGCAATTTGCCTATCACCACAGTAGGACAACGGCAGACACAATCTCAATGGCGCTCCACACGGCTCTAGTTGGGAGCTGAATGTCCAAGACTACACATTGTGTCGGAGGGATAGGAAGGTAGGCAGAAGGGGTGACATGGCTCTACTGATTCAAATCAGTAGAAAGATGTGACATAGGATCAGAAGATGTTGAATCCTTGTGGGTTGAGTTAAGAAACTGCAGGGGTAAAAGGATCCTGATGGCAATTATATACAGGCCTCCCAACAGTAGCTGGGATGTGGACCACAGATTACAACAGGAAATAGAAAAGGCGTGGCAAAATAACAATGCTATGATAATCATGGGAGATTTCAACATGTAGGTCAATTGGGAAAATCAGGCTGGTAATGGATCTCAAGAGAGTAAGTTTGTTGAATGCCTACAACGTGGCTTTTTAGAGCAGTTTGTCGTTGAGCCTACTAGGGATCAGCTTTACTGGATTGGGTGTTATGTAACGAACTGGAAGTGATTAGGGAGCTTAAGGTAAAAGAACCCTTAGGAGGCAGTGATCGTAATATGATTGAGTTCAACTTGAAATTTGATAGGGAGAAAGTAATATCTGATGTCGCAGTATTTCATTGGATTAAAGGATATTACAGTGGTATGAGGGAGGAGTTGGCCAAGTAAATTGGAAGGAGATGTTGGCAGGGATGACAGCAGAGCAGCAATGGCTTGAGTTTCTGAGAAAAATGAGGATGGTGTAGGATAGATATATTCCAAAAACAAAGAAATTCTCAAATGACAAAATAGCACAACCGTATCTGATAAGGGACATCAAAGCTAATGTAAAAGCAAAGGAGAGGGCATACAACACAGCAAAAATTAGCAGTAAGATAAAGGATAGGGAAACTTTTAAAAGCCTACAGAGAGCAATTAAAAGAATCATTAGGAGGGAAAAGAAATATGAAAGCAAGCTACGAAACAATATCAAAGTGGATAGTAAAGGTTTTTTCAAGTATGTTAAAAATAAAAGAGAAATGAGAGTGGATATAGGACCGCTAGAATATGAGTCAGGAGAAATAGTAACGGGGGACAAGGAGATGGCCGATAAATGAAATGAGTATTCTGCATCAGTCTTCAGTGTGGATGATACTAGCAGTGTGCCAGATGTTGAAGGGTGTGAGGGGAGAAGTGAGTGCAGTTACTATTACAAGGGAGAAGGTGCTCAAAAGGATGAAAGGCCTAAGGGTACATAAGTCACCTGGACCAGATGGATTGCACCCTAGGGTTCTGAAAGAGGTAGCGGTAGAGATTGTGGAGGCATTAATAATCTTTCAAAAATCATTGGACTCGGGCATGGTGCCAGAGGACTAGAAAATTGCAAATGTCACTCCACTCTTTAAGAAAGGAGGAAGGCAGCAGAAAGGAAATTATAGGCCAGTTAGTCTGACCTCAGTAGTTGGGAAGCTGTTGGAGTCAATTGTTAAGGATGAGGTTATGAAGTACTTGCTTACACAGGACAAGATAGGGCAGCATCAGCATGGTTTCCTTACGGGGAAATCTTGCCTGACGAACCTGTTGGAATTCTTTGAGAAGATTACAAGTAGGATAGATAAAAGGGGATACAGCGAATGTTGTATACAGTATTTGGATTTCAGAAGGCCTTTGAAAAGATGCCACACATGAGGCTGTTTATCAAGTTAAGAGCTCATGGTATTATAGCAGCATGGTTAGAGAACTGGCTGATTGGCAGGAGGTAGCAAAAGGGAATAAAAGGATTCTTTTCTGGTTGGCTGCCAGTGACAAGTGGTGTTCTGCAGGGGTTGTTGTTGGGACAGCCTCTTTTTATGCTGTATATCAATAATTTAGATGATGAAATAGATGGCTTTGTTGTCAAGTTTGCAGATGATATGAAGATTGCTGGAGGGGCAGATAGTGTTGAGGAAATAGTTGGGCTGTGGAAGGACTTAGACAGATTAGAAGAATGGGCAAGAAAGTGGAAAATGAAATTCAATGTTGGAAAATGCATGGTAATGCTCTTTGGTAGAAATAAATGTGTAGACTATTTTCTAAACAGAGAAAAAGTCCAGAAATCTGAGATGCAAAGGGACTTGAGAGTCCTTTTGCAGAACACCCTAAAGATTAACTCGCAGGTTGAGTTGATTGCGAGGAAGGCAAATGCCATGTTAGCATTCATTTCAAGAGGTCTAGAATACAAGAGCAGGGATGTGATGCTGAGGCTTTATAAGACACTGGTGAGGCCTCACCTTGAGTACTGTGAACAGTTTTGGGCTCCTCATCTAAGAAAAGATGTGCTAGCATTGGAGGGGGTCCAAAGGAGGTTCACAAGGATGATTCTGGGAATGAAAGGGTTATTATATGAGGAACATTTGTTAACTCTGGATCTGTACTTGCTGGAAATTAGAAGGATGAGGGGGATCTCATTGAAACCTTTCGAATGTTGAAAGGCCTAGACAGAGTAGATGTAGAAAGGATGTTTCACATGGTGGTGGAGTCTTGGACAAGAGTCTCAAGATAGAGGGGCATTGATAAAGATGCGGAGGAATTTCTTTAGCCGGAGGGTGGTAAATTTGTGGAATTTATTACCACAGGCAGCTGTGGAGGCCAGGTCGTTGGGGATATTTAATATACAGCTCGATAGGTTCTTGATTGGACATGGCAACAAAAGTTACGGGGAAAAGACTGGGGTTTGAGACTGAGTAGGGAAACAAAGGATCTGCCATGATTGAATGGTAGAGTAGATTTAATGGGTCAAATGGCCTAATTCTGCTCCTATGTCTTATGGTCCTGTGGTATATGGTGACATATGCGAGCTTTAATAATGAATTTGGAGTTTGAACTTTGAACATTGAGATTGGAGAAAAGGAGATGTCAGCGTGTTGAGAATATGGAATCCTGGTGGAGTATGACAGATGTTGAGATGACTTTACTCAGGAGAGCCTCAAATGAGATGGCATAATTACTAAGTAAAGGATAGTTATTTAAAATAGAGGTAATCAACATTTCTTTTCCCTGAGGGTGGTGAATCTCTGAAATTCATTACCTCAGAGGGTTGTGGAGGGAAGAAGCTAGATCATTGGAGATATTGAGAGAATATGGAGGCAATTTTTAGAAAGACTGGGGAATTGAGAGCTATGTGGAACTGACACAGAAGATTAGTTAAGGCAAGCATAGATCAGTCGTGATCATATTGAACGGCAGGACAGATTTGAGGGGCCTGCTGGCCTGTTCCTACCTTCTTGTTTTTTCTTGTACAGTATGCAGCCTGAGTGGTTCTCAGCCATGTGGACAGAGCAGTTTGTGAAAAGATGCCAAGAATTGTTCCTAAATTTGATGCTCCTAAAAGTTGGTAGTGAATTATATCCAGTTGTAATTTACGCACTGAATCGTATACATGCTATGAATTTAATGTACAGATTGATTAAGTGGTACAAGTAGACTGTACGCACATATTACAGAGTACTGCAGGGCCATGAAGGACACTGAGCTTTAGTGATCAAATACATAAATCTTTGAAGGAGCAATGCATGGCTGATAAAGTCATTGAAAGCTTGCACAAGATACTTAAGTTTATAAACAACCCCACCATTTGCAACATTCTGCCCAACGAATTCAGGGCAGTGAACAATAGGGAGGACGCTATTTGGCCAATCTGAAAAATTGCAACTTTAAAGAGAATATCATTCTTAGCATCAGAATTGTACAAAGTTTGTATATTGATATTGATATATTGCTGCTTGTTACGTTGCCCATTGCATTATGAGTTTTATTTTGCCTCATTATTTTTGAAACGTGACTTTTAATGGCTGCTGTTTAAAATGCAGTATCCAAAATGCTTGAATTGCTTTTTTATTTGAAGTTCTTTATTCTGTGATTAGATTTGGAGGGGAAAGGACCTATTGAAGTAACTGTGTGTTTTGACCAAGACAGAACTGTTCACCTTTGTCTTGAGAGTCTGTCTCCATTGGCTGATGTGAAGTAGCCAGAAAGTTCTGCTTCCCTTCGGTTCAGACTTCCCTCAAGCTGCGAATGCTTACAGTTCTGCCAATGGCTATGACTGAGCTTGTGATAGCTGGAGTACTCCAGTACAATTTGAGTTAAGTGCCCAGTGCAGTCTACTGATACACAAGGAGGACACATTTGGTAGGTAGTATGTAATCTTTCATTAGAGTCTCCATTGATTGACTACACATTTGTAGATATTGAGGTCCTCGATGTCGGTACTGTGGAACTTCTGAGCAGGAAAGTGCCTCGGATACTGTGCTGTCTCACAGCTCCAATGACTTGAGATTGATCCTGCCTCACAGTGCTTTCTGTGTGGAGTTTGCATTGTCCTTCCTGTGATTGTGTCGGGCTTCCCTGGATGCTTCAGTTTCTTTTCAAAGGCATGTTGGTAGCATAATTGGCCACTGTAGATTTTCACCGGCTAGGCACTGGATGCTAGCATGATGAGGGGAATTTAACTGGCATGTGGGAGAGAATAAGTTATGGAGAAATGCGTTTGATTGGAATGTCCTGTGGCTGGGGATTGGTGGGCCAAATGGGCTCCTATATCAAGAGACAGCATGAGGAAGTAGTTCCTTAATGTTTCATTGTTAAGATGACACACAGTGACCAAGCACACACAGATTCCTTCAGAACTATTGCACATTACATCGTTTGAGAATCTCAAAGCACTGAAAATGAACCCAAATTTGGGAAGAGCTAAAGTAGTACAATTACTAACAATGAATCAATAGACAGGTGATAATAGACTTGAATTTGTATACATTTAAGATGTAGCTGGAAACCAGGGGAGGGCCCTGTAATATTATGAAACAGTTGCTCGATTACAGCCTGTGACCTGAAGTTGCACGATGAGAGAGATTTCGGCATCTACAGAATTTGGCGGGAAGCACTTCACAGAGGAAGTGACAAGTATGTGGAATTCACTAGCGCGAAGAATGATTCAGATGGGTAGTAGGGATACACTTCAAGGGAAGGTTGGGGTCATTCTGAAAGGGGAAAGGAATGGAGAAAAATACAGTATTATTAATATTGTGCTGTTATTGTCACACGTTGTAAGCTACAGTGAAAAGCTCATCTTGCACACTGTTCAAATGATAGTACATTGAGCTTCAATAAGGTAAAACAATAAGAATGAAGTTTTAAGGGTAAAAGCTACAAAGCAAGTGCAGTGCATCTAAATCATAAAGTGCAAGATCATAACAAGGTAGATTATGAGGCCAAAAGTCCATCTTATCAGACAAGAGTCTGATAAGAGTGGAATAGAAGGTGTCCATCAACCTGGTGGTAGAGCGTGTGACAGTTGGGCCATCTCATCTGGAGATTTTATTTGCATTGACTTGATACCATAAGCATAGATGGGGAGGATGGAAGGTTTTACTGTTGTGCAGGGCATTTTAAGACCAAAAGATATAGGAGCAAAATTAGGCCATTTGGCCCATCGAGTCTGCACTGCCATTTCATCACGTCTGATCCATTTCCCCTCTCAGCCGCAGTCTCCTGCCTCTCCCCTCCCCACCCATATCCCTTCATGCCCTGATCAATCAAGAATCTATCAAACTCTGCCTTAAATATGTATAAAGATTTGGCCTCACAGCTACGTGTGGCAAAGAATTCCACAGATTTACCACTCTCTGGTTAAAGAAATTACTCCTCATTGCCACTCTAAAAGGACATCCCTCTATTCTGAGGCTGTGTCCTCTGGTCTTAGACGCTCCCATCATAGGAAACATCCTCTCCACCTACTCTATCAAGACCTCTCAACATTTGATAGGTTTCAATGAGGTCCCTCCTCATTCTTCTGAATTCCAGTGAACACAGGCCAAGAGCCATCAAATGCTCTTCATATGACAAGCCATTCAATCCTGGAATCATTTTCGTGAACCTCCTTTGAACTCGCTGCAGTTTCATTGCATCCTTTCTAAGATAGGCGGCCCAAACCTACTCTCAATACTCCCAAGTGAGGCCTCACTAGTGTTTTACAAAGCCTCAGCATTATTTCCTGTCTTTTACATTCCAGTCCTCTTAAAATGAACGCTACATTGCATTTGCCTTCCTTGCCACAGACTCAGCCTGCAAACTAAACTTTAGGGAATCCTGAATAAGGACTTCCAAGTCCCTTTGCATCTCAGTCTTTTTGTATTTTACCTTCATTTAGAAAATAGTCAACTCCCTCACTTCTTCTACCAAAGTGCGTGGCCATACACTTCCTGACACTGTATTCTATCTGCCATTTCTTTGCCCTTTCTCCTAAGCTAAGTCCTCTGCAGCCTCTCTACTTGTTCAAAACTACCTGCCAATCCACTTTTCTTCATATTGCCGCAAATCTTGCAGCAAAATCATGAATTCCATCATCCAAATCATTGACATATAACAGAAAAGGGTCAGTCACAACGCAGACCTCATGGAGCACCACTAGTCACCAGCAGCCAACTGTAAAAGCTCCATTTATTCCCACTCTCTGCCTCCTGCCAATCAGCCACTGCTTTACCCATGCTAGAATCTTCCCTGTAATACCACGGGCTCGTAGCTTGTTAAGCAGCCTCATTTGCGGCATCTTGTCAAAGGCCTTCTGAAAATCCAAGTACACAACATCAACTGATTCTCCTTTGTCTATCCTGCTTGTTTTTTCTTCAAAGAATTCCAACAGATTTGTCAGGCAAGGAGGACAAGTTTCCCCTTGAGGAAACCATTTTCACTGTGGCCTATTTTATCATGTGCCTCCAAGTACCCCGAAACCACATCCTTAATAATCAACTCCAACCACTGAAGTCAGACTAACTGGCCTATAATTTCCTTTCATCTGCCTCTCTCCTTTCTTGAGGAGTCGAGTGACATTTGCAATATTCCAGTCTCCTGGTACCATTCCAAAATCTAGTGATTCTTGAAAAATCATTGCTAATGCCTCCACAATCTCCTCAGCCACCTCTTTCAGAATTCCAGGGTGTACACCTTTGAGTCCAGGTGACTTATCTACCTTCAGACCTTTCAGTTTCCCAAGAACCTTCTCCCTAGTAATGCTAACATCACACACCTCATGACCCCTGACACCTGGAACTTCCACCATACTGCTAGTGTCTTCCACAGTGAAGACTGATGCAAAACACTTATTCAGTTCATCCACTATTTCATTGTCCCCCCATTACTACCTCTCCAGCATTGTTTTATAGCAGTCCAAAATCCACTCTTGCCTCTCCTTTTACATCTAAAGAAACTTTTGGTATCCTCTTTAATATTATCGGCTAGCTTACTTTCGCATTCCACCTTCATCTTCTTAATGACTTTTTAGTTGCCTTCTGTTGGTATTTAAAAGCTTCCCAATCCTCTAACTTCCCACTAATCTTTGCTCTATTATACGCCCTCTCTTTTATGTTGGCTTTGAATTCTCTTGTTAGCCGTTTTTACTCCTTCATCAACATGGTGAGTATAGATAATTGTTTTTTGTGTGAAATTAATGTTACAAGTTAGCTGTCATTCCAGTTTTCCTACATCACAACACTTGAGAAATACTTTCTTGTCTGTTGGGATGCCTCTGTGATTTGAAAGATGCTGTATGAATTCAACTACTGGTACCTGTCTTTGGGAAGGATGTGATTAACCTTCAGAGGACAAAGCAAGATTCACAAGACTGTTGCTGGGACTGGAGGACTTCAGTGATTGTTTAGTGAAGGAGTTATTGGTTAGGCTAGGATTGTTCTCATTGAAGTGAAGGGGTGATCTTATCAAGGCGTGTTTGGGTAGATGGTCACAGATTGTTTCTCAGGACAGGAGAGTTTAAAGCTAGAATGTACAGGGTTAAGGTGAGAGGGCAAAGATAAGAAGGAGACATGAGGATCAGCTTTTTTCACACAGAGGATGGTGGGTATATAGAAGAACCTGCCAAAGAAATGGTGGAAGCAGATACAATACCAACACTTACAAGACATTTGGACGGATACTGCACATGGACAGACTCAAAATATGCTGGAGAAACTTAGCCAGTCAAGCAGCATTTATGGAGGGAAATGGGCAGTGAATGTTTCAGATCAAGCTCTTTGTCTAGACTGTCCAAATAAAGGGTCTCCGCCTGAAACATCGACTTGAAATGTTGAGCTCCTCTAGCATCTTTTGTGTTGCTCCACATTCCAGCATCTGGAGTCTCCTGTGTCTCCAGGCACACGGATTGGAACTATTTAGAGGAATACTGGCCAAATGCAGGAAACTTGGATGAGTGTGGATAGACATATTGGTCAGCATGGACAAGCTTATGAATCTATGAATCTTTCTCTAATACTCTATATTGATGGCTTTGTGTCAGGAAGTGTGGAGGAGGCTTGACCTAAACCCAGAGAGACGGAGATGATTTAGCAGTGAGCGATCACGTTCATAATAAACTGCAAAATAACCAGCTGCAAGAGGCCACAAAACAAGAGAGAACAGATTCTTAACATGAAGGCTAGGAGCATCTGCTTGAGGCTGGCTGCTTCGCTGAGTAAACAAAAAACCGTGGATGGGAGCTGGGTTTAATTCCGCTGCAGGTGATGAGTTGGGATAAGTGGCGGGTGACTCCTGTTAGCTGGGTGGAGATTGGAAGGTGCCTGCCTATGCAGGCCTAACACTTTGAGGAGATGTTGTCAGAATGAAATGTCCATGCTGTTTGCATAGGCTTACGCTGGCTGGAACTGATTTTGCTGCCAGGCGTGGCAACAAAATATTATGTTTTTACTTGTCTTCAGTTGAGTTCTTCCCTCACAACCCTCCCTATCACCACTTAGCACAAATCTTCAAATTTGCTGAATCACTAGCTGTGCATTGCTCTGGTTTCAACTTAGGTGTCTTTTGTCAGTCATGTAACCTGAGAGAAAGACCCTCTGATTATACTTCCAGGCCCATCCGTCTATTAGTCTGCCTTGTGACCCAGTAACAAAAATGTGGACAGCATCTGCCTTGCTCAGTCTTTTTCCAGTTATGTTCTATTTTCTCTTTTCATTCAGTCCTTCCTGACTTGGGGGGGGGGGGGGGGGGGAAAGAGATGAACATTTTCCCATAGTTCCTCCAAGAGTTCCTTTTGAATCAATTGGTAACATGTCCATGGATCTCCTTGGTTCACTTATCTTTCATTTTACCTTCCCTCCATGTAGACAGTGTGCTTATGTTGCTCCTTTCTGCTGGCAGAGGCTAAGGACTCCTTGTGAGAGGGGCCAAGGCTTTGGGCCCTTCTGAATATTCCCATTTTATGGCTTGGGTAAAACCTTGGACCCATTTACTTGCAATGGAATCATTAGGACAAGAAGGGAGGCAAAAGGAGATGTTATGTTTCTGCTCTATATTACCAGAGGAATTTCCCATTCCCAACAGTACCCTCTCTTTCACCCCCTGCCTACTCACTTTAGTCCATCAAGTTGTTCTTTCTCAGATGTGATTTGTTCTTTTTCTGAAGGGACCAACAGATGGTGTTTCCACTACACCTAGAGGAAATGAATTCCAGATGATAGCCACACTCTAAGTAAAAATGTTTTCACCCCCACTCCTCCTTGCATCTGTGTCACTCGGTTCCCAGTCTAACCTGTCTAAACCAGTCTACATGCAGTGTACGTAGTATTTTCTCTTCTCCCATAAAATGTGCTCTGCCCTCTGGCTGTTTTTTTTTCAGCCTCATTCTCTCACCTTGCAATGATATTTTAGTTAGCAGACTTTATTCCCTGCAATGCAAGAGAATGAGGGGAAAGGCATACACAACTATGAGGGGTACCGATAGCATGAATGCATTCAGGCTTTTTCTCCTCAAGTTGAGTGAGATGAGAACTGGAGGACATAGATTAGAGGTGAAATATTGAAGGAGAATCTAAAGGGAAACTTCTTCACTCAGAGGGGATGCAAGTGCAGAACTTGCTGCAGAAGAGATAGATGCGGATCAGTTGTAACATATAAGAGAAGACTTGATATCTACATAGATGAGAGGGGTATAGCAGGCTATGGTTCGGATCTGGGTATATGGGACTAGGCAGAAAATCTAGATGGCATGGACTAGATGGGCTAAAGGGCCTATTTCTGTGCTCTAGGACTCTATGATTAAATGACTGAGAGGCTGGTAATTGGTAATAGCAGATTTTACAGCAACTCTTAGAGATAAGTTGGCATTACACTTTTTACTTTAAAAACATTTTTGAATCATTACCTCCGCCAACCCAGTAATTGCTTGCCTTAACAGACCAAAATAGGTTGATTGTTTAAGGAGCCTAGTTTTAGGCAGGCAAGCAACGTGGCCTGCCCGTCTGAGCCAGTTACGGCCTCAAAGCTATGGATGTGGGCGAAGAGGAGGGGACTGGTTTGCTTACCTTGCTAATTAGGTCTCTATTCATTGGAGCGTAGAAGGTTGAGGGGGGATTTGATCGAGGTATTTAAAATGTTGAGAGGGATAGATAGAGTTGACGTGAATAGGCTGTTTCCATTGAGAGTAGGGGAGATTCAAACGAGAGGACATGATTTGAGAGTTAGGGGGCAAAAGTTTAAGGGAAACACGAGGGGGTATTTCTTTACTCAGAGAGTGATAGCTGTGTGGAATGAGCTTCCTGTAGAAGTAGTAGAGGCCAGTTCAGTTGTGTCATTTAAGGTAAAATTGGATAGGTATATGGATAGGAAAGGAGTGGAGGGTTATGGGCTGAGTGCGGGTAGGTGGGACT
This sequence comes from Hemitrygon akajei, assembly GCF_048418815.1. NCBI lineage: Eukaryota > Metazoa > Chordata > Chondrichthyes > Myliobatiformes > Dasyatidae > Hemitrygon > Hemitrygon akajei. Next base: position 154,015,950 of record NC_133131.1, read on the forward strand.
AGGTGAGATTAAGAGTTCGGCACGGACTAGGAGGGCCGGAATGGCCCGTTTCCGTGCTGTGATTGTTATATGGTTATATGGTTAATTGATCAGGAGGATTCCGCAGAGACAGGCGTGGTGCTTTTCTCTCAATGCTTTCTGCCCTCTTCTGTTGGTGGTCCAGGTCTCAAAGCACAGAGGAGAGAAAAATTCAGCATAGACTAGGACTTTGAGATCATGGTTTTCAAATACCCTTTTAGTAAAGACTGTGCTTTCTCATAGATGGAGTGGACAGCCGGCACCTTTATCCCAGGGTTGAAATGGATAATACTAGAGGTCATAATTTTAAAGTGATTGAAAGACAGTGTAGGGGGGATGTCAGAGCTTGTTTTTTTTTACAGGGAGTGGTGTCTTTGGAATGGATTGCCAGGGATGATGGTAGAGACAGATGCATTGGGGACATCAAAACAACTGTTAGATAAGCACATGAGTGAAGAAAAATGGAGGGCTATGTGGGAGGGAAGTGTTAGATTGAATTTGAAGTAGGTTAAAAGGTTGGCACTTCACTACTGAATGACCTGTACTGTGCAGTACTGTTCCATTTTCTATTCACTGTTCCTACATCCTCATTACTAAGTTTCAATCTTAAACAACCTGAACACTTGCTGTCATGTGCCACATATATTTTTTAACTAAACTTATTTCGTACGTGGGCTTGCGAGACAGAGCATTTGTGAATTAATGATGCAGCCTTGAAAAGGGTGAGAGTTTAACATGCTTCAGGTGTCAGTGAGAAAAAGTTATAGGCGTAATCATTGACTTTTGGGTCTCATCTCATTTTAAATTATTTTGATGTGTCAAATTTGGACTTGTTCAAGTGATGAGAAATAAAGTAATTAGAGAGATCTGTATGACCTTGTACATGAGTCACAGCCACTTAAAAGATAGATGTATCAAGCTAATGGTTGACTTTTATTACAAAGGAGTGGACATAATAATAGAGGTCTCAGTGTTATTATGTAGGGGCCTAGCATATACAGTATTGTGCAAAAAGTCTTAGGTGTATATATATAGCTAGGGTGCCTAAGACTATTGGACTGTACTGCTACTTAAGCAAAAAAAAAAGACAAGTTTCATGATGTGTGAGTGATTTATGACAAACCTGATTCTGATATGGATCTCTATTGTGGACTAAGAGTAAGAAGGGGACAAGGAGAGGGGAAACATGGCTGGGAAATGGGGAAGGAAGGGGGGAGGGAGCAAGAAGAAGCATCAGAGAAACATTCTGTCACGATCAATAAACCAATTGTTTGGACACAAACAACCTTGCCTGCTGTCTCAGGGCTGGGTGTGCCTGCACCTGTGCCATTCCCCACAGATCTGGCACTCCTTCTCTGTCACCTGTCCCACACCCCTCCCACGAAATTCCATCCTTGCCATTCCCAACATCCTTAGGCCCTGCCAGATTTACAAGCTCACTCTCCGCTCCACGTTGACAAATACAGTATTGTGCAAAAGTCTTAGGCACCATAGCTACATATGTTGTCCACTTCTATTGTACTTAAGGAAGGTACACATAACCCAGAAGTAGACCAATAAAGCTTCATTAGCCTAGTTCCTCGGAAGAGGGGATGAGCTGAGAAGACCAGATATATTCCATACATTAGAAGGATGGAAGGTTATCTCATAAATTGTTAAGTGGTTTAACAGCTGAGGCTAAGAGACTGTCTTTCCTGATGAAGGAAACTAGAAATAGGGGCCCTCTGTCTCCAAATCATCTGGGAATGAGGTGGAAAATTTCTCCACTCAAAGGGCCAGACTTCCAATTCCTAGGAGTGAACATCGCCAATAGATGTTCTTGGTCACGGAGTTTAAGAACAGCTACATCCCTTCAACCATCCTGTCCTTGGACCAAACAACACAACTCTAATCACTGGAGTTTACCAAAACTATGCGACTTTGATCACCTTGCACTAAACTTATATTTTTTTGTGAATGCAACTTATATGATGCTTTGTGCCTGCGATGCTGCCACAAGTAAGTTTTTCTCAATGTAAAACTCAGTGTTTTAGGAAGAACCTCTTCCCCTCTGCCATCAGATTTCTGAAGACTTCTTTAACACTTCCTCACTTTCTTATGCACCATATATTATATTATTTTATTTGCTTGTGAGTGTGAGGCTAAGCACAGCTCCAAAGCCATATTTAAGTTTGCTGACAACACCACTGCAATAGGCCAGATCAAAAGTGGTGGTGAACCAGCACACAGGAGAAAGATTGAAAGTCTGGCTGAGTGGTGTCACAACATCAATGCCAACAAGACCAAGGAGCTGACCATTAACTTCAGGAGGAGGAAAATGAGGGACTGGAGCAGTCCCCTTTGGGGGATCAGAGGTGGTGAGGGTCAGCAACTATAAATTCTGTGGGGTTATCATTTCAGGGCATTAATAAATGTGTTTATTCTCTTTAGCTCCTTGGCCCTGAGATCAGGATGTCAGAACCTGGGCTGCTCTTGCTGTAAGGCAGCAGTTCTTGCAGCTGCATCACTGCCCGGTCTCACGTTATCTGCAGTCATACGACTTTTCCCAGTGAATTGATTAGCCTCTTCAAAGATGACTGTACAGGCACCTCAGATGAATAAGCTTCCTGAAGAAAACATGACAGGCCTCAAAATCTGGAGACCTCTTCGGGTTCTTCCAAGGAAACTATTAAGAAAGTTAACATATATGTAAATATATAGATATCTATATATAAGAAGGTAAATTCTTCTTCTATATGTGCCAATCACTGTTTAATTCAGTTTAAAATTGTTCATCGTTATTATTTAACAAAGGAGAGACTATCCAAAATATTTCCTAGTATAGGTAATTACTGCGATAGGTGTAACACTAAAGTAGCTACTTTGTCACATATGTTCTGGTCATGTTCTTCATTAAAATCTTTTTGGAAATCTTTATTTTCTACAATTTCTAAAGCTCTGAAAATTAATTTACAACCTAATAGATAGACTGTTCTATTTGGAATAGTTCCGCATCATATTCAGGGTATTTCATCTTCAGATCAACATGTAATTGCATTTGTTACATTATTGGCAAGAAGGGCTATTTTACTAAAATGGAAAGATACCTCCGTCCTCTTCAGATACCTCTTCAGCTTTATTAATTGTATATATATCAATTTGTTGAAGTTTTGTATCATTTTATAGCTGTAGAAGATTATGTACTAATAAAAAGATTCTAAAAATGAAAACATATATCTGTCAAAATCTAGGTGCAGCTTAGGTATTTCTAAAGACATTCAATGAAGATGAATGGACCACAATATCATGTACTCACTCGACAAGACATAACTAGTTTAACTACTTCTGATGAAGGATCTTGGACCGTATGCATAAACTGTCTCTCATGGCACAGATTCAGCCTGACCTGCTGAATATTTCCAAAACTTCTTTTTTCAATTTTAGGCTTCCACCATTAAAGATAATTGTGTGTCCAGCTCTTGGCTTACAGCCTTGTATTTTTATATTTATTTTATTTAAAGATATAGCATGGTAACAATGATACTCACAATTACAATTACTGTGCCACCCAGTTACCAGTTACACCCGTGTAACCAAGTTACCCACCATCTGTACCTCTTTGGAATATCAAAGGGAACCAGAGCACCCAGAGGAACTCCACATGGTCACAGGGAGAACTTACAAGCTCCTACCAGACAACATTGGAATTAAAACTGGGTTGCTGGTACTGTAATACTGTTATGCTAATCACTACGCAACTGTATTGCCTGGTAGTAAGTTATGGAACGTCACCCAAGTATTTAATAGTTCAGTGTTGGTTTCACCCTCCATCGCCCTTTCAGGCAGTGAGTTCCAGAACATGAGTTTCAGCATGTTCCAAGTGAAAGAGATTTTACTCAACTCCCTTCTAATCACTCCCCCGCTTTAAATCAGTGGAGAAAAGCCTTGCTGTGTGATTCTTTTGATTAGGCTGGACAGGCAGAATAGCCCACCTGTGTATCACAATAATTTTACAAGAAACCAGAAGAAAATAGAGCAACTTTTCCTAATGCAACAGTGATTAGACATGGCAGCGTGAAGTAAAATTAGATCTGTTTAAATTAGGTGGAAGCACAGAAAGGACAGGGAGGATAGCGGAAAAAAGGGGTAATGAATTTGATCTGTGGAATTCATTGCCACAGGCGGCTGTGGAGGCCCAGTCACTGAGTATGTTTAAATGTAGGTTGATAGGTTCTTGATTAGTCAGGGCATCAAAGGTTTCAGGGAGAAAGCAGGAGAGTGGGTTTTGAAAGGGATAATAAATCAGCCACAATGGAATGGCAGAGTGGATTTGATGGGCTGAATGGCCTAATTATGGTCTTATGATCTAAAAAGTCACAGAAGATTCAGATGGCTGGAAGAGGCTGCAGGATTAGACAGAAAAAGGTTGAATGGAATAAATATTTCAACAGCCGTGCTTTCTTCAGGAAGCTGAGACATCTGAGGTGCCTGTGATCAGGGCCCCGCACCGTCATCTTTGTAAAGGCTCATCAAGTCACTGGGAGAAGCAGCCCGACTGCAGATACCATGAGCATGGGCAGGGTGACACAGTGGTGCAGCTAGAGGAACTACTGCCTCACGGCAACAGCAGTCCTGATTCAATGCTGACTCTCTGTGCTGTCTGATTAAAAAGAAGTAGTTTTATTGGGCCAGATCAATGTTCAAAGTTCAAACATAGTATCTATTAATGAGTGGTAGAACCTAAAGGAAAACTGGTGGGAGCATGAGGAATGGATGAGGATAGGAAGAGTGGTGGTAACAAATAGGAAATCAGCATTGCAGCATCTCAGGATAACGATGAATGTGTTTGGCATGCTGACCGTCATCAGTCTGGGCACAGAGTGTAGGAGCTGGCATGTTAGATTGGAGTTGTACAACTCCATTGGTGAGACCCAATTGGAGTATAGTGTAGAGTTTTAGTTGCCTTTTACGTAAGAAATCGTTAAACTGGAAAGAGTGCAAGACTTAAGAGCCTGAGTTATGAAGAGAGGTTTGCTAGTTTGGGACTTTATTCCTTGGACTGTATGAATCTGAGGGGTGACTTTATAAAATCATTAGCAGTATAAGATGTATTTTTTGGGCAGACTCCAATCATCATGAGAGGTTGTTCATTGGTGAGCCAGTGCAAGTTTAAAAAGAACTTGGGGCCTTTTGGAACTTTCCTGCGGGCTGCAATCATCACGAGAAATCATTAATTGGTGAGGCAGCGAGAAGTCTCAAAAGGGTTTGGGGCCTTTTGGGACTTTTCGGCAGGTTGCAAACTTCACAAACTTTTAGGCACTTATCAGGGTCCAACGAAAAGAAGTGAGGTGTAAGTGGAGTGGCTATTGTTGGAGTGGACAGTGTTAGAGTGGCCAGGCTTTGGATCAACAGGCTTAGGTGAGAACCTGCACAGGTTAGAACTTAAGCTTGAGAAGTTAGAAGTGCAACAAATGTAGTCACAATGGTAGTTAAGACGGTGGAATCCTCCTGCTGAGAGATGTGTGATTCTAGTGTACCTAAGGGTCTCCCTGATGACTACATTTGCAGGAAATACGCCCAACTTCAGCTCCTGTCTGATAAGGTTGAGGAACTGGAGCTGGATGTACTCAAGACCATCTGGGAGGCTGAAAACCTCAGAAATGAGACTTCTACTGAGGTAGTCACACCCAGAGTGCAGGCTTCAGATAGTAGGTGGATGTCTACTAGGAGAAGTAAGGGGAGTGGGCAGTCATTGCAGTGGTCCCCTATGGCCATTTCCCTCAGCAAAAGGTGCCTTTGGATACTGCTCAGGGTGAAGACCTATCAGGGCACAGCAGCAACAGCCAGGCTCAGTGACAATGTGGCTGACTCTGGGGCTCAGCAGGGAAAGCTAAAGTCAGGCATAGTGATAATGATAGTTAGAGGGACATACAAGGTTCTGTGATCATGAAAGAGACCCCAGGTTTGTGTGTTACCTCCCAGCTGCTAGGGTCCAGGATGTCTCGGAATGGCTGTAGAAGAGGGAGGGTGAGCTGCCAGAGGTCATGGTGCACACTGGCACCAATGACATAAGTAGACAGGAGGAAGAGGTCCTGTGCAGTGAACACAGGGAGTTGTGGAAGAGGCAGAAGAGCAGGACCTCCAAGGTAGTAATCTCTGGGTTACTCCCAATACCACGTGCTACTCAGGGCAGCAATAGTACAGATGAATAAGGTAGATGATCCTATAGCACAGTTAGAGAATGTCAGGTGTGATGTTGTGGGCATCACTGAGTCATGGCTGAAAAAGTTCATAGATGTGAGCTTAACATCCAAGGATACACGTTGTATTGAAAGGACAGGCAGGTAGGCAGAGGGGGTGGGATGGCTCTGTTCATGACAAATGAAATCAGTTCCTTATAAGGAAGTGACACAGGATCAGAAGACATAGAATCCTTGTGGGTAGAGTTAAGAAACTGCAATGGTTAAAGGATCCTGATGGGAGGCATATATAGGCCTCCAAACAGTAGCCAGCATGTGAGATATAAATTACAGTAGGAGATCGAAATGGCATGTACTAAAGGCAAAGTTGCGATAGTCATAGGGGATTTTAATATGCAGGTGGATTGGGAAAATCAGGTTGGTGCTGGATTCCTAGAGAGGGAATTTGTAGAATGCCTACAAGATGGCATTTCAATAGACAATAGGTGCAGAAGTAGACCATTCGGCCCTTCGAGCCTGCACCGCCATTCTGAGATCATGGCTGATCATCTACTATCAATACCCGGTTCCTGCCTTGTCCCCATATCCCTTGATTCCCCTATCCGTAAGATACCTATCTAACTCCTTCTTGAAAGCATTCAGAGAATTGGCCTCCACTGCCTTCCGAGGCAGTGCATTCCAGACCCCCACAACTCTCTGGGAGGAGAAGTTTTTCCTTAACTCTGTCCTAAATGACCTACCCCTTATTCTCAAACCATGCCCTCTGGTACTGGACTCTCCCAGCATCTGGAACATATTTCCTGCCTCTATCTTGTCCAATCCCTTAATAATCTTATATGTTTCAATCAGATCCCCTCTCAATCTCCTTAATTCAGAGCAGCTTTTGAGTGAGCCCACTGGGGGAAAGGCAGTTGCTTGTTGAGTGATGACTATGATTTAATTGGGAAGCTGATAGTAAAGGAACCCCTAAGAGACAGTGATCATAGGATGATAGAATTTAGCCTGCAGTTTGAGAGCGAGAAGATAAAGTCAGCTGTACCAGTACTAAAGTGAAGTAAAGGAAATTACATAAGCATGAGAGAAGAGTTGGCCAGAGTTGATTGAAAGGGAACACTAGCAGGGATGACGGCAGAAAAACAGTGGCTGGAGCTTCTGGGGGAGATCTGGAAGGCGCAAAAGAGAGGATGAGGCAACTGTGGCTGACAAGGGAAGTCAAAGACAGCATGAAATCAGAAGAGAGAGCATATAATATAGCAAAAATTAGTGAGAAGGTAGAGGCTTGGGAAGCTTTTAAAAACAAACAGAAGGCCACTAAAAAGCAATAAGGAGAGAAAAGATGAAAATTGAAAATAAGCTAGTCAATAACTTAAAAGAGGGTATCAATACTTATTTTCCAGATATAAAAGAGTACAAGAGAGGGGAGAGTGGATATCAGACAGCTGGAAAATAATGCTGGAGAGGTTGCAATGGGGGAGGGGGGAAAGAAATGTCAGACTAACCTAATAAGTATTACGTGTCAGTCTTCACTGTGGAAGACTCTCTAACAGTGTACTAGAAATTCTGAGTGTACATGCTATTACTAAGTAGAAGTTACTTTGGAAGCTCAAAGCTATCTGAACCAGACAAGTCACTTGGACCAGATGGACTCTGAAAGAGTAGCGGAAGAGTTTGTGGAGGCATTAGTAATGATCTTTCAAGAATAAGTAGATTCTCCTACCTTATCTAATTCTATTCTAATCCATGCCGGTTTATCTTCATCAAAAAAAGACGCAATAAATCTAAGTTGATTTGCTTTATAATAATTCTTAAAATTTGGAAGTTGTAACCCTCCTAAATCAAATTTACATGTCAATTTTTCCAATGATATTCTTGACATCTTTCCTTTCCAAAGAAATTTCCTTACTTATTTATTCAGTTCTTGAAAAAACTTCTGAGGTAATTGTATTGGTAAAGTTTGGAATAAATATTGCAATCTAGGAAATATATTCATTTTTACAGCATTAACTCTACCTATTAATGTTATTGGTAACATCATCCATTTATCAAGATCCTCTTTTATTTTTTTTAATAATGGCAAATAATTTTGTTTATATAAAATTTTTACATCATTATCAACTCTAATACCTAAATATTTTATCCCATTTATTGACCATCGAAATTGAGTTACTAATCGACATTGATTATAATTTCCTTTGGTAAGGGTTAAAATTTCACTTTTATCCCAATTTACTTTATACCCTGATACTTTCCCATATTCTTCCAATCTAAAAGATAATCTTTGCGTCTTTTTTTTGATGAAGAAAAACCGGCATGGATTAGAATAGAATTAGATAAGATAGGAGAAAACATACCAGAAGATTTTATATATAAATGGGAATCCAAATGGATACAGGAAAAAAAAGAATCTCCTATATTAAGACACTTGATTGATTTATGGAATAAGGTAAATATGGACGATGAGATAAAGAAATCTTTATTAGCAAAAAGAACTTTAATTCAAAATAGACTTATTCCTTTTACAATGGATAATAAACTTTTACATAATTGGTTCTAAAAGGGGATTAAATATATAGGTGATTGTTTTGAAGGAGGTATATTGGTGTCATTTGATCAATTAAAAAATAAATATAAAATATCAAATAACACTCTTTTCTGTTATTTTCAATTAAAGGCTTATTTACGAGAAAAGCTGGAACAAACAATGTTGATGCCAAAACCTAGTGAAATAGAAATATTAATTCAAAATGGAAAAATTAAAAAATTTACATCTTGTATGTATAATTTGATTCAAAAACAGACAATTAAATCAGGAATTCATAAATCAAGACAAAAATGGGAATCTGATTTGAATGTTAAAATTGATGGAAAAAACTGGTCAAGATTACGTTCTGATAGTATGAGAAATACAATAAATGTTCGACTTAGATTAATACAATATAATTTTTTACATCAATTATATATAACACCACAGAAAATAAATAGATTAAATTCAAATATATCTGACCAATGTTTTCGATGTAATCAAGAAATTGGTACTTTTTTACATTCTACTTGGTCTTGTTTTAAAATTCAACCATTTTGGATAAATCTAAGACTTTTATTGGAACAAATTACTGGAGTACAACTCCCACATAGTCCAGTATTATTTTTATTAGGAGACATTGAAGGGACAATACCAAAACTTAAATTGAATAGGTATCAGAAAAAATGTATAAAAATTGCATTGGCAGTAGCCAAAAAAGTTATCGCAGTTACTTGGAAATCTGATTTATATTTAACTATGGATTGTTGGAATAATGAAATACATAGTTGTATTCCACTTGAAAAAATTACATACAATCTAAGAAATGAATATGATATATTTTTGAAAATTTGGCTCCCATACTTACAAAAGATAGGATTAAATACATAGGTCCTTTGAAGATAAAATTTTAAAGTAATTGGGGAAAGTAAAAATAAATATTAAAATTATTTTGAACTCCATGGAGCATGTGGGGATCCTCCGATATCCAGGCAATCTTTCTCTTCTTTTTTTTTCTTTCTTTAGATAAGGGTTGGGGGGGGGAGGGTTAATATTATTTTTCTCACTATTTCATCACCTCTTTTATTCTTGTAATTTTCTAAAATTTAATAAATAAACAAACAAATAAATAAATAAATAAGAATAAGTAGATTCTGGAATGGTTCTGGAGGAACGGAAAACTGTAAATATCACCACACTCTTTAAGAAGGGAGGGATATAGAAGAAAGGAAATTATAGGCCAGTTAGCCTGACCTCAGTGGTTGGGAGGATAATGAAGTCCATTATTAAGGAGGACGTTTCGAGGTATTTAGAGATATATGATAAAATAGGCTAAAGTCAGCTTGGTTTGCTTGAATGGAAATCTTGGAATTCTTTAAGGAAATAACAGGAAGGATATACAAAGGAGTGTCAGTGGTTTACTTGGATTTTCAGAAGACTTTTGACAAGGTGCCACACATGAGGCTTCTTGACAAGTTCAGAGTCTGAGGTATTATTGGAAAGATACTGAGGTAGATAGAATATTGCTGCTTGACAGGAGGCAAAGAGTGGGACTAAAGGGGGCATAATGCCGGTGACTACTGGTGATCTGCATGGGTCAGTATTGGGACCGCTTCTTTTCACGTTATATGTCAACAATTTGGATGACGGAATTGATAGCATTGTGACCAAGTTTGCAGAACATCTCCAGAACATCAACCTCACTCATATTGTCCTCACCATCATCGGCATTGGTGAATACCGAAGAGAAGTATTCATTGAGGACCTTGCTCACTTCCACAGCCTCCAGGCACATCTTCCCACTTTTATCTCTAATCAGTCCTACCTTTACTCCTGTCATCCTTTTGCTCTTCACATAATTGAAGAATGCCTTGGGGTTTTCCTTTACCCTACTCGCCAAGGCCTTCTCATGCCCCTTCTTGCTCTTCTCAGCCTCTTCTTAAGCTCCTTTCTTGCTACCCTATATTCCTCAATAGACCCATCTGATCCTTGCTTCCTAAACCTCATGTATGCTGCCTTCTTCCACCTGACTAGATTTTCCACTTCACTTGTCACCCATGGTTCCTTCACCCTACCATTCTTTATCTTCCTCACCGGGACAAATTTATCCCTAACATCCTGCAAGATATCCCTAAACATCAACCACATGTCCATAGTACATTTCCCTGCAAAAGCATCATCCCAATTCACACCCACAAGTTCTAGCCTTATAGCCTCATAATTTGCCCTTCCCCAATTAAAAATTTTCCTGTCCTCTCTGATTCTATCCTTTTCCATAATAATGCTATTATGTATTGTGTACGGTTTTGGGCCCATTATCTAAGAAAGGATGTGCTGGCATAGGAGAGTGTCCAGAGGAGTTTCACACAATTGATTCCAGGAGTGAAAGGGCTAAGGCATGAGATAAGTTTAATGGCTCTGGGCCTGTACTCACTGGAGTTTAGAAGAATGAGAGGGATACCTCATTGAAGCCTATCAAATATTGAAAGGCCAAGATAGAGTGGATGTGGAGAGGATGTTTCCTATAGTTGGTGAGTCTAGCACCAGAGGGCACAGCCTCAGAATAGAGGGATGTCCATTTAGAACAGAGATGAGGAGGAATTTCTATAGGTAGAGGGTGGTATATCTGTAGAATTCATTCCCATGGGCTGCTGTGGAGGCCAAGTCATTGAGTATATTTAATGCAGAGATACATAGCTTCTTGATTTGTCAAGATGTCAAAGATTACAAGGAGAAAGGAGGAGAATGGGGTTGAGAAGGATGATTAATCAGTCATGATGAAATGGCGGAGCAGGGTTGATGGATCAAATGGCCTAATTCTTGCTCCTGTGTTTTATGGTCTTATAAGGGGAATGAAAATCTGAAGGGCATAGGTTTACGGAGAGAAGTAGGGACTTGAGGGTCAACTTCATTACCCAGAGGCTAGTCCATATAAGAAATAAGCTAGTGATTGTGGCAGATACAATAATAATACTTGAAGAAACATATTTTGCACACATCAATGGATGGGAGAGGTGTAGAGGGATAGGGACCAAATACAGATGAGTGGATCTAGCTTGGTGGGCATCCTGGTTGGTATGGATGAATTGGGCTGAAGGGCCTGTTTCTATGATGTGTGACTCTATGACACTATGATAGGATGAGTGTAAAATTGATGGGTTGATGCGCACTTGGTGCTTAAAGGGTCTAATTCTCTACTGTGCTTCTCTCTTAGTGTTTCCGGCCCTTAGATGTTTGGTGCAAAGTTGAACATTGTAGCAGTTTGATCTGTTTGAAAGTCCCATTTCATAAACAGCCATTCCTGATCAGTTCAGAGCAGAGCAGCATTAAGGGAGGTTGTAAATGTCTGGCAACTCACCCATGACGTATGCAGTGAACTGTGCCAGACTTCGCTGCTTTACAGCTGGACTCCTGAAAACACTTGTCAAGAGATCTTCATGCAAAGCTGCTCTGGGCATGATGGCATGGGGAGCTGGAATTCAAGCCAGAAAAGGGATAAGAAATAGGCCAAATGAAGGAAAGCAGCTTGCTCGTTTGAAGATATAGTGTAGAATGCCCCAAAGACCTGTGCAGATCTTTGCTATTGTCAATTTGTGTCAGTGTTGGAGCTTTGCTTAAGTATAACAACATTGTAATGGGAGTAGAGGGATGATCTTCCGAAAAAGAATCAAGGTTGACCTTATCCAGGTACGTGAAATCCTGAGGGTGCTTGACAGGGTAAGAATTGGAGCAAGGGCCAAGAACACAGTAGGTCAAGCAATGTTTGTAGAGAGAAATGGACCATTGACATTTTTGGGTTGAAACCCTTCTTTTGGACTGAAAGATAAGGAGCAATAGCCAATGTACAAAGGTGAAGGGAGGGGTGGATCAAGAGCTGGCAAGTGATAAGTGAGTCCAGGTGGAAGATGAAGTGCAGCATCAGCTGTGGGACAACATCAGCTCTATTTCTGTCTCTCCACAGACCCTGTGGGCTATTCCAATATTTTCTGTTCTAATTTTGCTTGGTCTTGTACATCTGTAATCTAGAAGTATTCAAAATGAATGTAATGAATAAAACAAATAGATGATTTATATAAATTTCATGGACTTTCATGGTACTTTTTAATGTGTAAAAGAGATCACAGTAAACAAATAACGCTTGAATATTTCATTGGGTATACAGAAATTCCATGAATCTATAATCTAAATTTATTTATATTCCAAATATTTCTGATTCTGAAGAATTTACCTGGAGATACACTCAATGGCCACTTTATTAGGTAACAGGAGTGGGACCAGGTGAGATCTTCTGCTACTGCTGTCCTTCTACTTCAAGGTACGATGTGTTGTGCGTTCAGAGATGCTCTTCAACACATCACTGCTGTAACACGTGGTTATTTGAGTTACTGTCACCTTCCTGTCAGCTTGAATCAATCTGGCCATTCTCCTCTGACTTCTCTCATTAACAAGGCATGTTCACCCACTGAACTGCTACTTGCTGAATGATTTTTCTCTTTTTATGCACCATTCTCTGTAAACGCTAGAGGCTATTATGCATGTAAGTCCCAGGAGATCAGCAGTTTCTGAGATACTCAAACCACAGCATTGGGCACCAACAATCATTCCACCGTCAAAGTCCCTTAGATCACATTTCTTACCCATTCTGATACTTGGTCTGAGAATAACGGAACCTCTTGATCATCTCTGCATGCTTTTATGCATTGAGTTGCAGCCACATGATTGGCTGATCAGATATTTGCATTAATGAGCAGATATATCGGTGAACCTAATAAAATGGCCGCTGAGTGTATTTGACTGCATTTCATAGATTCTAACCAGGGCCTTAGCGTAGAGCAGAATGACTACAAGAAGCTGGAAGTACTCAACATTTCCAAGGTTTATTTCAAAATTCCAGCTTTTTGGAATGCCTTCTGGTTTCAAAGACAACAGTTGCTCACTCCACACATTGGGGATTCAGGGCACATGAAATGATTTTACCAAATTCATGGCTTCATTGAAAAAGCCCAAGGTCCCCATTTCAATTACTGTTTCCTATTGTTTCAGCAGCTAGACGTTAGTCTAGCCGCACCCACCATCATAATCCGAGCATTCACAGCTCTGTGGGATAAATGTTATTAAAAATCTGTCCTGGTAGAGCTCACTAAATGTCAGAAATTTCATAATGACCTGGTTCATGATTTGTGAGCTGAATTATCAAATTTTAGTTGATAAGTTTCTCATATATTTGCTCAATAGCTAGTATATTACAGCCCACCTTCATTGCTCTCTACAGCTCTTGCATTATACTAGAAGCTGCAGTCATATAAAGTGGATTTGATAACGTCTGGAATTAAACAGCAATACAAGCTGTGATCTGTGTTTTCAATGCACAGTTACTTGTTTCTAAGCATCAAAGCAAAGAGTTTTGTGTCCATGTTGCCATGGTAACATGAAAGAGCAATGTAATTAAAGATTTAATGCTGCATTTCAGTTGAAGGAGCTTAGGAATGGTGAGACAAAAAATGATCAAGTCTTCGGTTTCTGCAAGTCTCAATGCAGCGTTAATGGTGTTTTTGACAAATCATAGCAATCAAATAACAGAACTATGTCCTGAGGACAGTTTATTCATGCTTCCTCATAGCTCATTGCAATGTTCCCTCTTTACAAGATATGCTGTTGTTGGCCTAGGAGAGAGCCTATCTCTTCCAGTCTCCCAGCACTAATGCTTTCTGTTTGTTATACTTTGGTAAGTGCGACTCTGCAGCGTTCCACAGAATCTAGGATCCATTTCCCAAGCTTATCCCATTTCCTCTCTTCCTGTTCACTCCAAAAGCCTCTCTCCACATCCAATCTCACCCGATGCTATTCAGCTCTATTTGGTTCACTCACCCCAGTGTGCCTCCTCTGTCCGCATTTCCTACCCACCCTGCAGAGATCTGTAAACTCAGCCAGCTCCATCAGGGCAGGGACCTACCCAGCATCAAGGATATGTTCAAATGGCAAAGATTCGAGAATACAGCATCCACCATTAAGGACCCTCAGCTTTCAAAACATCCCCTCTTCTCTTTGATATCCTCAGGAAGGAGATTCACGAGCCTGAAGAGACGTAAACACAGTCAGTGATTTAGGAACAACTTCTTCCCCACTACCATCAGATTTCTGAGAGGACGATGAACACTACCTTACTTTTTGATGCTTTTTGTACTACTTACAGTACTGTGCAAGTCTTAAGCACATATACACAGATAGGATGCTGGAAATTTCTGCACAGTACTGTATATTGGTTAAAATCAGAAGGTGGTTGGGAAATAGAAATAAGAGTACTTAGCTTTGTATTAGATCAGTGGTATTAAGTGTTATTTGGTAACTGGATAGACATAATATACAGTACTACCTGTGGGGAAAAAACTTAGGCACCTTAACTATATATATATGTACCTAAGAGTTTTGTACAGTTCTGTACTTATTTTGTTTATATTTTAAATTGTAACGTACAGTATTTTTATGTGTTGTACTGTCCCCCTGCTGCAAAGCAACAAATTTCACAAGTCAGTGATAATAAATCTATCCCTGATTTCTTGTCACTCTCTGTTATCCATTCTCTCCTCTCACCCTTCTGGGTATCTTCCCATTGATTTTCCTATGTGTGATGTGTTTAATAATTCAGTAATATTTGAGTAATATTGTAAATATATTGTGCGATTAAGCATACTTTGTTGTTTACATAATTCATTAGGGATTTTATGTATAAGTACTTGAATGGCATACGTCATTATACCACCATGTCATACGTGCGTGTCTCACTGAAGTAAAAAAGCAATAGACACATTTTCTTGGGCTCCCGTGTTTCTCTTTCAATTAGTTTTTGGAGTTACAGAATACAACAGAGGTGATGACAGAGTTTTGATATGAAGCTGAGATGATTGCCTCCCTGTTGAAACACAGCAAGTTTCTTTTTCTTTGCAAGGGGAGAAACAAATGTTTGAGGTAAACAAAAATGTGTAGCCTATTTTTTTTTTTTGCAAGGGAAGACAGGTGGTCGAGTTAAAAAAAAAAGACAAATGGATGAAATTAATGGATTCATAGACAATGAGTACTGGGTGATAATAATAATAAATATTAAAAAAGCAGAAATGGATGGATACATTGGAAAGATAGACACGTTGGACTGCACAACAGATAACTGGATGGTGTATACTGAACGAATTGAGTAGTATTTCAAAGGAAATGGAATGATCAATGAGACATGAGTGTCAGTTTTGCTCAGTGCAATTGGTGGCAGAGCATGTGGTTTGCTTAGAGGTTTAGCTTTAACCAAACCAGCCGAAATGAGCTTTGGCTGCGTAGGTTATGCAGGAATATTTAGAAGTAAAACCATTGTTGATTGCAGAACGCTTTAGGTTTCATAACTGGAATCAAAAGGCAAGGGAATTAATTTCATTTCACATGGCTGAATTGAAATTGGTTGATCATTACCCTTTCAGTAATGGGCTTAATGATGCACTGCGAGATTTTTTAGTTTGTCAAATCTTACAAGCAAACATTCAAAAATAGTTCCTAACTATCAATGGAAACAGCAGCCAGAGACACAGTTGAGTTGCAGTCAGAAATCAAAGTGAGCATGAACAAAATGGCAGTGTCTAGTCTGCGGCTTGCTTGGCCAAACAAACTGTGGTACCATTGTGGCAGGGTCTCACATACAATAGACCGATGCAGGTTCACAGGCAAAATTTGCAGAAAATGCAACAAAGTAGGACACCTACAAATACGTGTTGGGCAGACAAAAAAATAAATGGAATGTACAGGGAAGAGGAAAAGATAAAATGTGAAGTTGCAGTTTCAAAAAGAGCTCATGGTGTGGATGAAAAATCTGATAATGATGAGGGTGACACAGGACTAAGTAGCCTTGAGATTTACAATGTGAAAATAACAAGCTATAAGCAATAAGGTTTACATCAGAAGTGAATGGCAAATTAATTAAAATAGAATGTGGGAATGGTAATTGTAACAGTGAAATACAACATCCAACAAGCCACACTGGGTTTGTTCTGTATGTGGTAAAAACAGGAGGGCTAGTATTGTGGGGCTTGATTTGTTGAGACAACTACAACTTGACTGGAGATCCACCAACCATTTGCATGCCACATTCCCTGCAGTAGAGTCACTGAAAACAAATTTTAAAAGGTACTGGGTGAAGGGTCAAGGGTGGCATTGGAAAACACAACCATACCGAGGTAAAATAGTGTTAAATGAAATTGCCATACCCAAGTTTTACAAAGCCCGTATGGTTCCTTATACTACCCATGATAAAGTAGCCAGTGAGATAGGTCACATGGAGGCCAAAGGAATTCTTTCCACGAATGAGTGGAGCCCTTGGGCAATGCCGGTGGTCCCAGTAGCCAAGAAGAATGGGTCTATCAGTATCTGAGATGATTTTAAGGTCACTATCAACCCAGTACTGAAAGTGGATCCACATCTTCTGCCCAGGATAGACAATATCTTTGCAAACCTTTCCGGAGGGAAACATTTCAGCAAACTGAACCTAGCTGAGGCCCACCTACAGATGGAAATGGAAGAAGTGTCCAAAGTATTTCTCACTATAATAGTTCTATTTATGGAGTAGAATCTGCACCTGCATTCTGGCAGAAAGCTTGGACAAGATGTTGCAAGGCTGCCAGGAACTCTGTGTTACCTGGATGACACTATTGTTACTGGTGAGGATGACAAGGAACACCTCTGAAATCTTAAGACAGTGTTAAAAAGATTAGAGGATTACGGGCTGAGAGCATGACATGACAAGTGTGAACTCCTTAAACCAAGCACCAATTACTGTGATCGTAGCATCAATGCATAAGAGTTACACAAGTGTGCTGAGATAATTCAAGCAGTGGTGGATGCCCAAGACCAAAAGACGTGTCACGTGATTCTTTTTTTTTACGATAACAGGTTTTTGCCAAACCATCTATTGTGCTCACCCTTTGGACTCATGACTGTAGATCAGGAAGAAATTGCAGAGAATGAAGCAGTGTGAGATGGCTTTCTAAAAGGCAAAGAAAATGGTGACATCAGACACTGTACTCACACATTATGATCCATCTTGAACAGTGAAGCGTTCCTGTGATGCCTTGCCTTATGGTACAGGTGAAATCATGTCACTTGTTGAGTGAAGGAAGTGAATCAGAGAAAAATTACACACAGATTGCCAGGCCTTGAGTCTGGTTTTGGGGTGTAAAGCATTTCAACCACTAATTGTATGGGAAGGAGTTTATCCTCATTACTGATCATCAACCACTGGTGTCCATTTCCAATTCACAGAAGGTTGTTCCTCTAACAGCGGCAGCATGAATGCAGAGATGGGCTGTTTCTTACCAGAGCCTGGGTGAACTTGCCTTCTGTGGGGGTTGAAAGTTGTTGTACCACCCAAGCTGAGAACTAAAATGTTCGAGGAGGTATGTGCCGGTCATGTGGATGTGGTCAAAATAAAAGCGCTGGTGCTTTGCCTGGTGGCATCGGCCAGGTCAGCAGATCGAGAGGTTTGCCATCACTGTGGGGGAAGGCAACACGTCTGGAAGAGAGGTGTTCAGAGCTATCCGACTTCCTGCAGTCCCAGAGCCAGCTCCTGCAGCCACTACGAAGGAGGCCCCAGAACTCGGGATTATTTTGCAGGCTCAAATCTCACCTGCCAAGCAGATTGATTGTCAGGAAAGGCGTTAACCCACAAGAGTAAGAAATCCTCCACACGATTAAATCTTTAGGTCTGAATCGGGCAATTTAAAATTTCCTATGCTGTAGATGTCTATATAGTAGTTACTTAGTATATTGTCTGTAGGATATGTTGACTAGAGAGCAATGTTACGTACCTGAGATGAGATGCATTGTATATTGAGTTGGAGTTTATAGCTAAACAGATGAGTGTTGTATATTTAATATTTCAGTAATATTTGTGTAATATTGTAAATGCATTGTTTCATTCAGCATTCTTTGTTCTTTACATAATTCATTATGGATTCAGGTCCTTACGCCACCACACCTGACTGAAGTAAAAACGCAGTAGATGTGTTTTCCCTAGCTCCTGTGTCTTTCTTTTAATTAGTTTGTGGAGTTACAAAACGTTATTTTTTCTCTCCCCTGAACCCCCCCTGTGTCTGCTCCTCTGTACAAAGTTCCCTATTCACTCTCCCCTGCTGCCACTCCCTCAGATTCAGATTCATTTATTTAGCATGTCTACATGGAAGCATACAGTGAAATGAGTCATTTGCATTAATGTCCAACACAACCCGAGGACATACTGGGTGGTAGCCCACGTGCGTCACCACACATTCCAGTGACAATGTAGCGTGACCACAATGTTCAGCAGAACAACAGCAAAGCAAGCCCCTCTGCTCTCTCTCATCCACTCACACACACAGAGGGACCTCCAACCCCAGGACAGTCTGCTTCTGGGCCTCCAGACTCCACTGGACATGCAGACTCGCGTAAAATAGACCTCCAGCTTCCCCAGTGGGCTTGCAGACTTCCAGACTGCTTATCGACCTCAGGGTTTCCATCTTCGGTATTAACCTCAGGACTCGCCGACGATGGGACCCTGAAGTCGGTGCTCCAACTCCAGTCACGGTCTCCCCTGGTCATTTTCCACGATTCCTTTCTCCTTCATTCATTTGCTCTGGTCCCCTCTCTCCCCCCCCCCCCCCCCCCCCCCCCTCTTGTTCATTCTCCTTTGCATCCTCACTACTCGGGACATGTCCTCTTCGCGTTACCACCATCGGGGAGCGGGTACGGGGAGCCCGAAGCCCCAAACTCAACGTTTTACGAATCGCCTCTTCCCCTCCGCCCTTCGGGGTCCAAGTGGTCCACGTTGTGATTTTCTGTTGTATTGTTTATTTATTTTGTAAATTATAGAAAATTTCTTATCGTGCACTGTACCGCTGCCACAAAATGACAAATTTCACAACACGTCATCAATTACAGACCTTGTTCTGATTTACTTTCCCCTTTACACATTCTCCCGATCCCTCTCTCCTTTGTTCGCCTCCCCTGCTCCCATGTCCTTATGTTCACTCTCCCCTGACCCCACGCCCTCTTGTTCATTCTCCCCCGAATTGCTCCCCCTGTTTATTCTCTCTCAAGCTTTGCACCTAATCTTCATGATGCTCTCGTATTCTTTTGCCTGGTACAGTAACCCAGCCGTGCCTTTGCAGTGCTGGTTTGGTGGCAAACTTCTCAATGTCCGATTCTTCCTCCCTTCAGGTTGGGTGAGATTAGAACTAGAAGCCCGAGGGTGAAAGGTGAAATGCTTAAGGGGAACATGAGGGGAATCTACTTCACTCAGAGAGTGGTTTGAGTGAGGAACGAACTGCCCTCAAAAGGTGGTAGATGCGGGTTCAACTGCAGCATTTAACAGAAGTTTGGTGGGGTTCATGGATCAGAAAGAAACTCGGGACTAGACAGAAATCTAGGCCTGCACAGTCTGGATGGGCCTAATTGTCTGTTTCTGTGCTGTCGTGCTGTATGATGCTGCTGGCTTTCTAGGTGCTGATCTAAACTGGAAAAGCGGTCCCAATTTATATTCCAGCATCCTTGGAAACAGTATCTGTGACCCAGGCTTGGGTGTAACATGCCAGTAAGTGCTATGAGCTCACTGTTGGTAACGTGGTGTTCTGCTGCTTTCTGAGGTGTAGCACTTTCCACAATTTTCTCAATTCAACCCAACCAAATGTCTTTTTTTATATAGGCTGAGCAAACACAACTTCAAAGTTAATTTTTTTTAAAATGCAAGCTGTTCTGTTTCAGCATATTCAGTCGCTTTGTGAAAATTTGCTGGTGTGTCCCTACTGCCATCTAGTGATCTTATAGAGTATAACCGAAGAAGGCAAAACACTGACCAAAATAATTATTTTGCAGAATAACCTATAATCTGTGTCACGGACTCAGACAACCACATCAACTGCCTCTTCCCCTATCCTTCCCGTCAGCTCCAATATTGCATTATTCCATTCTCCCTCTTTGTGCGATGTGGTGTCGTATTTTCAGCAGTAACCTGATCGATTTTGAGCTGGCGTTGCTGGAATATGGAATCTCCCAAGCTTTCACTACCACCTTCTTCACATAGCCTCACCAACTGGGATGCAGACGAGCCCAGAACTGGAAAGGCACAGTGATCTCTGGGAGAGTGGAATAGGCCAGCAATGACTGTCTTTTAAAGGGATATTCTATAACTCTCAGCGGGCCTTTTCCAGATATGAAAAAAAGACTTCTACAAGGTAGATGGCACCATTCCTGGCTAACTTAAGAAATTGGGGATGGCTTCAAACTGGATGAAAAGAGGTATAATGATGCAAAAAGTAGTAGATTGGATTTTTTTTAGAAACTAGCAAAATTTTAAAGAGGAAGAACCTAGATTATAATACTAAGGAAGAAAATAATTTAAAAGCAGCTGAGCTTCTGTAGGGAGTATAAAAATAAGGTGGGTGAAGCAAAGGTTGGGTCCTTAGAGGATAGTATTGGGGAATAATTAATGGGCAGTAATTGTAGATAAGTTTTTAGTCCATTTTAGTGGTAAGAGACACTTAAAACATTAGAATGGTAACAGATAAACAAATGGATAAAGTGGAGTGGGGGTAGGGAAGAACTTAAACTAATCATCATTACTAGAAAAACTAAACCTAGCAAGCTGTGAGAATGACATTTATAACTGTGAAGTACAACAGCCAACAAATCAATTTGGGCCTGTGTGAGGTAAAAATAAGAGGACCAGTATTGTAGGGTGTGAGTGGCTGAGACAACTAGGACTTGATTGGAGACCCATCCACCACTTGCCTGCCACATCCCCTGCAAGAGTCAACTGGAAGTTGATTAGTGAAAGAGATATAGGGCTGGAGAAGGGGAATCTAATAGGAGAGCACAGAAGACCATGGAAGAAAGAAAAGGGGGGGGGGGGGGGGCGGGAGGAGCACCATGACAGTAGAGGAGACCGTGGATAGACATTTCAGAATGGGAATGGGAAATGGAAATTAAAATGGGTGGCCACTGGGAGACCCTGCATTTTCTGGAGGACGGAGCGTAGGTGCTTGGAGAAATGGTCTTCCAGTCATTGAATTGAATTCATTGAATGGTCTTTATTGTCATTATACATAGGTACAATGAAACTCTGTTTGGTTTCCTCTCAGGCAATCAAACAAAGCGGTAGATAAAAACAAGACAGTAATAGAAAAATGGTATTAAATAAATAAGTAGCAGAAAATAAGCTGCAGCAGCACCAGAATATCACAGTAATGCACAAAGTGCCATTAGTGCAAGTATTTGAGTCCTTGTGTGTGCTCACAGTTTCAGTCATTGTTCTGTGGGAGTGGTGTGATGGAGGCCACAGCTCTGGGGTAGAAGCTGTTCCTCAGTCTATTTGTTCTGGCTTTTAGTGTCCTGAACCTTTTGCTGGACGGAAGCCGGTCAAACGGGGAGTGGCCGGGGTGTGTGGTGTCTCTGGTTATGCTAGATATCTACGTCGTGTCTCACCAATATATAGGAAGCAAAACTGGGAGCACTGAGCACAGTAGATGACCTCAATATACTCACAGGTGAAGTGTCACCTCACCTGGAAGGACTGTTCGGGTCATGAATGGTAGTGAGGGAGGAGGTGTAGGGGCAGGTGTAGCACTTGCAAGAATAAGCGCCAGGAGGGAGATCAGTGGGGAGGGACGAGTGGACAAGAAAGTCGCGTAGGGAATTGAGAGAAGGGGATGGCATTTTTACAAGTAACAGAGTGGGAAGAGGTATAGTCCAGGTAGGTTTGAGAATCTGTGTGTTCATCATAGACCATCTCCCTCACTACAATAGAAAGGAAGGACATTAGCCTGGAGGATGTGGGATCGATATGGGTAGAGCTGCATAACACTAAAGGGCAGAAAACACCGGTGGGAGTTGTGTACAGGTCACCTAACAGTAGTAGTGAGGTTGGGGATGGCATTAAACAGGAAATTAGAAATGCGTGCAATAAAGGAACAGTAGTTATAATGGGTGACTTCAATCTACAT